>NC_046221.1:158481501-158785251 GCF_009819885.2 Catharus ustulatus | reverse complement strand
GGTACTATAAAGGTTTGAATTCATCTCCAGGAATATTCAGCTCAATTTATATATATCAAATATTTTTTTCCAGTTTCTTGATTGCACCCAGAACAGGTGAGGGTTAATTCTCTCTCTCATTCTCTCAGATAATCAGAGTATAAGTTTTTCCAGGTGCTTCAGTTAGAAAAGCACAGAATCTCTCATCTTTAGCTCTTCATGTAATATAAAAACAGATTGGAAAAGGTTACTACTTGACTGTGAGACTAAATTAAACTGTTTTCAAGGTTTCCTATTGCTTTTGAGACAAGAGTATAAGTGCTCATATCCTTACTGGGGTCCTAATTTTTCTGCCCTTTCCTTTCACTGCCTTTCTTTTCCAACAATAAAGCACATTTCTATCTTGCTCTTTGTTCACCATTCTACTGCCCACTCCTCTTCACCCCTACCTTGCTATGATGAAGGAAAGGGAAGTAAAGGGCAAATTGCTTTAAAAGTATGAATATGGGACTAAATAAAAGATAGCATTGCTACCTTGATGAGGATGAAAGGGCAAGAGCCCCTGAGGTGAGCACTAAAGGAGATATAAAGAGAGCTGGTTGTGTAATTGTCAGAGAGCTGCAGGGCTTCACGGGCTGGAGGTTTTATGGCTGGTGGGAATGCAAGTTTCTGCAGAGGAGAGATGATCTGATGAAACTACAAGTTGTATAAAAATGGTCAAGGTTTGGGCTTACCTGGATCCAGATGAAATCCTTGCTTGACAAGCACTGAGTGCCAAGTGTAGGCTCTCCTTCAGTGATGCACTGAAATACTTTTGTGGACATTAGAGCTCTTCTGTCAGGAGTTGGGTATATTTTGTCCACATTATGCCCAGAGCAGTATGTTCTTGAGAACTTCCAGCCCTAAATCCTGGACTCAGGACATAAGTATCTGTTCTTGATCCAGGGAGTTGCTGACCACCTTCTGAAGATTCTGAGAACCCATGTGCACTGTTTGCTTGGATGAGAAGGAATCACACCAAGCACATCTCAAGCCTGCAGAAATGGGCAGCATCTGGTTTTAAACAGGATTTTGTGTCATAATAAAATAAGAAAAAATAAAAAGAAGGTTGCCATAATTTACAGTTGAACAATTTCATCTTATTGAAAAGTTTGCTTTCATAGACTCACTGTATTTTTCACTGAGCCACCCGTTCATTACTTACTGCACTGCAAAGAGGATATGGCTCACTCTACCCACTATTAATTTTAGACCTACCCTCATCTATAGTTAAAGAGCTTGAAAATAAAACTGGGATGAGAATTGTAGAAATTTGATGTGATGAATGGCTGTGGAGTCTGGATGGGAGCACTGCAGCTGTGTTTGACTGACCTGCCCTGGCACAGCAGCTCTGGGCATCACAGAGGGAGATGCCAGACAGATCTGTCACTGGGTCTGCAAGACAGGCTTGAGAAAAGCCTTCCTCTCCCACCTCTAGCAGCCTCCACAGTGAGTGTAAGATTCCCTGGGCTGTCTGAGGTGTTCTTCCTATTTCCAGAAAGGTGAGAAGAAAACGCTAATAGTGTTGATGACTTCTGTGAACAGCCACCTCCTGCCTGCTGCCAGCTCCTGTGTCCCACACTCACTCCCTTTTTTTTCTGGGCTATTCTAGAGCCTGCCAGAAGCTTGAGGTAGAGTTAGGTCAGAAAAGCTTATTGATATAGTATTTAATTGAGAAATGTCTGGATTTTTTAGATGTGTCTGAAATATTTTGTGGTCATATTGTAGGGCTTCCTCATGCACAGGGTATTGCACATTGTGCTTGCTTATATAGCAATGTAGTAATTTTTCTAATATGCTCCACAGTCTGATTTATCTGTCTGTTTTTAATCTGAGGTGTAAAATTATCACTTTTTCTCATGATCTCCTGTTTGAATAGTCAAACAACCCACCAAAATATCTATATACAGAACAGGGATGGATTTATACAGTGCACTTGTGTGTGACTCATGCACTTTAAAGATCCACCAGTTATTGACTCTGTTACATATGTAACCTAAAGCATTATCACCACAAACAAGGAAAATTCTCCATTGTTTTATGAAAACTTGCAGAATTTTTGTGGCTACACCTCTAACGTTTCACTGAAGGGAAAGGGGAAATAACCAATGGTCTGCTTGCCTTCTTTGCCCTGGTTTTCTCCCTATACCTCCACAATGGGTATTGCTTTTTAGTTTTTACTTTTTCAGCAGGAAGCTACTCAGATAGAAAGCTTTATTTTTAAGCTTTGTTCCCCAGTGCTTGTGGAATGGAAAATAATTGTGTGTTTGGCAGATTATAGATTACTGTTTTTTTCTGGGAATCAGCCTGGATGGCCACAGATGTTTACTCTGTCCTGCATAAACTTCTGGAATTCCTATCAGGAAGCCCTTGGATGGTAACACACTTGTCAGTTCTCTGCTGGGGATCATCAGCACAGGACAGAAAGGTCACTTAATGTTGGTAGAGAGAGAATGAGGTTTTTTACATCTGAACACCTCAAGTTCAAAGCCCATGAAGTTCAGCCCTGCAATGAGATTTGAGCTCTCCTCTATTGCTGTTTTCATGAAATCCATCTTCTTTTCTTGCCTGTAAGGCTTTTTCTCACCGACTCCCAAAAGGCTGTGCTGCAGTACTTGGCTCCCTGGGAGCATTATTACAATGGAGAAGATTTGGTGATATCCAGGGGTTCCTGGAGGACAGCTCCAACACTGGTCTGAGGAGCAGCTGGAACTCCAGGCTGACTCATCAGGCTCAGCACACAGCTCATTTGTTTGCTCTATGTATTAGCTTAAGGGTTGTTTGTTTAAATGCAGCCTAATCTGGGATGAAATTTTAAGCCTTGGGGCTGTTCAGGTATAATTCAAAGCAGGTGGAATTTGAACTTGTCTGGCTCCAGTGACACTGTTACTGAGCCAAAGGCTTTGATTTCCATGCTGCTGGAATGATCAGGGAGGAGAAGTGTGGTCTGTCAGTGCTGCTGCTGGGAGTGATCTGGTTTGGTGGTGTGATGCATCAATGTTATGTTACAAATTGCTTCTCTCAAACCAGTCAACCCTTCTTTACCTGGGTTTTACAGTGCCATTACAAGCCAATAGAAGGAGGAGACAAGTAGGCAGCAACAAAGAGCTGAGATACTCTGGTATTAATCTGAGAGGAGGAAGGATGGAGTCCAAAGCATCAGTAACAGGGCTGTACCACCCTGCTCTGTGTTGGCTTTAATGTAAATCCTCTGGAATTAGGCACTGCCCTGTACTGTGATTAGATCACTAGAGATGATATGATGAGTTGTCTGTAGTCAAAATGTTTTATGATCCTAACACCAGCAGAGGAGGTCTGAGCACCTCAGTGTAGAGGGACTGAGAGGTGTCAGCAGCTCTGCCCCATGCAGGGGGAGGCAGGGGCAGGCAGTGGCACCCAGCACATCTGTCAGTGCAGCCAGGCTCCCAAGCCAGCCAGTGGGGTGAGGCAGTGCAGGCCAGCAGGGATTAATTTGTGTCCAGCCACAGGAAAACAAAGGAGCCACTCCAACTGTTTAAAGATTAGAAATTCACAAATAGCCAGCGAAGGTGGGGATGGCAAATTCATTGCTACTGGGGTGACCCATGCAGTTTATCTTACAAGAGAGAAGGGACTTGGAGTAGTATGCACTGCCTGCATAAATAACATTGTCCTGGAAATAAAAAGGATCAATGGCTTATAAATCATTTGGAAATTTACTGAGCTTCCCCTAAAAACAAACTGGCTTTTTCATTCCTGCTTCTGGTAGGAGCTCATTTGATTTTTTTTTTTTCTTTTTTTTTTACACGGTCTTGCTCCTTTGCCAGCTGCAGTTTTTATGTCTAAACTGGATTTATTCATGGGTAGTTTATATGAGTTTGTTCTTGTGCCAATGTTGTACTTTCTTGTACCTCAGTCTTCTTTCTTCCTGATTATTTTCCTCCCAATATATTTATAGATGGAGAGGGGATCTGATTGAGCTCTTTTGCTGAGTTAAGTGTACCAAGTTCCTTTAGTTCTTAAAATCAGCTTGCTGTTTCCTGATCTTCCCTTCACAATGCCTGTACCACATTAGCTGCAATTTTCCATGCTCTCCCCACTTTACTGAATAAAGTTTTTCTGAACTGTTCTTCCCTTTAAAGAGGAAGAAAAAACAGTCACAAACCAGATGTTTACTCAAAAAGAGGTACTGCCTAGCCTAACTCTAATGAGCCAGACTCAGCCTAATTGCAGTAAAACAGGAATTGTGCTGCAGTTTCTCATTTATTCCCTAATTATGCTTTTCCTTAAAATTTACTGTAAAGCCTTATGTATTTCTGGGGCCACACTCAGGGAGCCAAGTGACGTCCGTACCACTCCCTTTGCAAAATGACTGTTCAGCTTCTGCTCTTTACCAGCCCTTCTGTAACTTTATGGATTTCTTGGATTTTTTGTAAGTCTGTATTACCAAGTGTCCAATTCACATGTCACTTCTACCAAGGTTCTCTAAGAAAAATAGCTTGTTATTTTTGGAGGCAATATCTCATTTATCATTACTGTCAGCTCCCTATCACTACCAGGCAGTGCTTTCCTACACATTTGTGGTGGGAAACCTCTCGTAACTATTTTGGTGGCCTTTGCAATGTCTGTCTCAGTCTGATTCTCCAGGTTTAGGTAGAGATTTTGATCTCCACATCGTGTTCTGTTCTTTGTAGTTTTCATGCGCATGGTTCACATAATTTTGGAGAGGGTCACTCAGCTGGGAAGAGATGAAGCTGTCTGTAGGATTTCTCCCTAAGCCTGAAATTCAGAGAGCTGCTTACACAGAGGGAGAAGCCATGTCCCTGCAATTGCTCTCCACCCAGCAGCATCCCACCCTCAAGGCTCTGCTGCTGCAGGGTCCTCTCAGGTGAGAACAGATTACGCACACTCCAGGAGAGCTCAGGAGACAAAACTGATCCCTCTTTATCTTGAGGGGGTTGGAAGAGCCTGGTGAGGATGACCAGACTATGAGGCTACTCTTTGATGACAGCATTTAGAGCCAGCTGGAGATGGTTCACTTTGTTCTGAGGAAAACCAGGCACACTGTATGGTCAGGTGCATCTGCTGCTTCTCAGCATAATTTATGCCATTCATAGCTCAGAGTGCCTCACTGGAACAGACGAGTGGTCTTAGCACCCCCAAAAAAACATTTTCCTTCTGCTATCCTGTTAGAATCATAGAATGGTTTGGGTTGGAAGGAACCTTCAAGTTCATTTTGTTCCACCCCCTTGCCAGGGCAGAAACACCTTCCACTACATCAGGTTCAGGGCCACATCCAACCTGGCCTTGAACATTTCAAGGGATGGGGCATCCACAGCTTCTCTGGGCAACCTGTGCAGGGCCTCAGCACCCTCTGAGTAAAGAATTTCTTCATAATATCTGACTGAAATATATTCTGGTCAAGTTTGAAGCCATTCCTCCCTGTCCTGTCCTTTAGCAGGGACTATGGACAGTGTTCAGTCACCCAACAGTGTGGGGTTTTTTGGAGACACTGAAAAAATGTTTTATTTATACTCAAAATAACATGGCTTCATTTTATATGTTGGTCTCAGTGTCACTCAGACTGGTACAACAAAGAGGTATGGGACAGTGGGATGGGGAAGTGGAGACATATCTGTGTTTAATGCTGAAGAAATTGTGCGGGACTCTGCATCTTGCAGTGTATTTTATAACATATTTGATTTCCTGTATTTTGGTCAGGAAACCCCTCCTCACAATGCACAAGCTATCATGAGTAACATCCAGCTTTACAGTGTGGGAACAAGAACCTTCAAATTTTTGGTTTTGCTTGGTTATAAAGTCACTGTTTGGCAATTCCTCCCTGCTTACAAAGGCTTAGAGGAAGCTCTGAGGAGGAATGGATAATGCTTTCATGTCTAATGATTTAAATATTGATATGTGCCCTAAAAATAGGAAAAAAAAAATCCCAACAGCCAGCAACCACACAACAGTAATGGGTTTTGTTTGGTTTCCTATAAGGAGGTTGCTTATTTTAACTGGACAATAAACATTCTTGTGAAACTCAAATGAGGATGTCCTTGGGTTTTTCTGGCCACCCAAGGTGAAGCTGTTCTTTGCTTATATACTGCTTGTGATGTTTATCTCCTTTATTTACCTCTTCTGTTAACGTTTTGCCTGAAACTGTCATTGAAAATATTTTCAGGAAAAATATTATTATTTTTTAAGGAATAAACTGATAAATCATGAGCACTAGTATTTCTCTGTAATTTTAAATTCAATCTACCAGTTTGAGCCTTTAACATTTTCACTGCCCTGTGTACTTTTTACCATGAATATCTCTGAGGTGTTGGGGGGATCTGAGGTCCTCTACATCTCTGCCCTCTGCCACTAATCCAACTGAGCACCTTAAGGTACAAGTCTTTGCAATGCTCTCATATGCTCAACTGAACCAACAACAGGACATTTAGAAACCTCTTCTGACTAGTAGATGATTCTCTAAAGCCTTTCTTTAGGAAGAATGTATCTAATTCCATGATGATTTATACCAGAACTCCTTTATGCCAGTGTGTTATCAAGGCCAGACTTTTTGGCATTAGGTGCCAAATGATCTGCAATAAATCATGTATTAATAACTGTTTATTGCCATTCTTTTTATTAAGAATTTAAACATGCTTGGTCACTTAAATATATGAGATACATTTTTGGCTCCAATCCTTAATAGTGCAGAATTTGCTAGTCTCTGGATTCTTTTTGTATCTAGACCTTCAATCTCAGAGGGGGACCTTAGTCTGAGATTTCCTTAGGTTTCTATGACTTTGCTATGCATTTTTTTACTTTGGCTAGCTTACTTTGGTGGGCGCACAGGAAGACAATGACTTGTGACCCCTACAATAACTCTGCCATCCAAATGAATTTACCTAAATTTAGGGGCTGAATAATGAAAGGTTTAAAAAAGATGAAGACATTTATTTTATGTCCTTGCACCTACTCCATTTGGCAAAGGACACAATGAACCCTGTTATGAAGACACCAGTAGTGAGGTATCTTCATGTGCTTTTGATATCCAAGGCAGTATTGCCTGGGCAATGAGGAAATAAAGGTCTGCCCAGCATCCTCCAGGAGCTGAATTCTCTAAATCTGCTGAGAGTTATGACTGCATGGCCATCACGGCCCAGAAAGGTTTTGGATGTCCCACCCCTGGAAGTGTTCAGGGACAGGTTGGATGGAGCTCTGAGGAGCCTGGTCTAGTGGAAGGTGTCCCTGCCCATGTCAGGGGGTGGAATGAGATGGGCTTTAAGGTTCCTTCCAAAACCATTCTATAATTCCATTATATGAAAGTGTCACCCTAGGCACCTCTGTATAATCTCTCCAGCTTTAGATGGCTTAATCAGAAGCACCAGCCAAGCCACTGAAAATCAGTTTCCTACTGGAAATATTTAGGGCTGCATGGGATGTTTCTGAACATGAGACACACAATGAGGGAAGGCTGACATTGCCATAGTGTGGCAGGAGGTACCCAGTTAGATATTCCCTGAAGGAGCTGCAGCCTGTGGAAGCATTTGCACGGGAGTGGGGAATGTGTGAAGAGGAGGGAGCAGCTGAGAGGTGCTTTTATGGACTGATACTAACTGCCATCCCCATCCCCATCCCCATCCCATCTCCATCCCATCCCCATCCCCATCCCCATCCCCATCCCCATTCCCATACCCATCCCCACCCCCCCTGAGCTGCTTGGGAGAAGTTTAAAAACTGAAGCCAAGCCTGGGAGAAGGGAGTGGGCTGGAGAGAGGTTTTATTTTAATGTCTGGGTTTGTTTCTTACTACTCAATTGTGAATGAATTAAATTAATTTCCCTGAAGTTGAATCAATTTTGCCAGTGGCAGTAACTGGTAAGCAATCTCCCTGTATTTTTCCCATCCTATTTTTCAGCCTATTTTCTGCTGCTGTTCTGTTGATGAGGGGGAGAGAGAGTGCATGTGGTTGAGAATTTGGCTGTTAGCCAAGGATAACCCACCACAATTCTGAGCAGCAAAAATCTATAAAGAAATGGCCAGACAGTTACAGATTATTATTCTTTGGAGCTGATCTAGTGGAATGGGCACATGGTAAATCTTAAATATCTGCAGATGGAGGAGTGTTGTGTTACACTAATGTGTAATACCACTTTAATACCCTGTTAGTGGTATTTGGAAATTATTAGAATTTATGAGTAGTCCACACAGAGTATTTTTGTCAGTAAAAAAATAGTATTGCATAAAATTATAATGAAAATTCAAAGGGTCTTAAGGCATTATTCTTGTACTTGCTTTAGAAAAAATCAGGATAAATACTATCAATTAAAAACTCCTGCATAGTGCAAGAACAACATAATGGAGAAAAAAATCGGGTAGTTTAGATTTGGCTGATGTTATGTTTATTTCGGTACTGTGTGTATTTAAACATGAGCTGCTTTTATTTTCTTTCCTGAAATCTAACATGTAAACAGAGTTTTCACGCCCAACCTCTAGACTGAAACAGATACCTAGAAATCTTTAAGGTTGTGCTGAAAGTATATCCCAGTTGGGAAGGAGCTGCCAGCTGAAGCAGAGTAACATGGGCTTTCAGCTGTGAAAGACATGGAACAATTGCCTCTGAAGTGGTGCCTTTTTGTTTTTGTTTTGTTTTATTTTGTCTTCTCCCCATCAAACTCTTCAGCTTTTAACTTCAGACAGACAGATCTAGTTCCTTCACTATTACACACTTAGCAAAGATGTTATTGGTAAGTGTAGCATGTGTGAGATTTTCATACAGGAGTTCACAGAATGGTTCAGGCTGGAAAAGACTTTTGCATTTAGAGGCTGGGACAAAAATCAGGCCAAAACTATCTGCAAATACTAGTGGGTTAAAGGAATTTATAAACAAAGAGACCAAAGGAGGGAAAATCCAGAGAAAGGGAGACTGCCACCACAATGGTGTTACAGTGAGTTAGTGGGAGGTCTACAAAGAAGTGGAAGGACCCTGAGCTACAATTTCTGGGATTGGGCACTGTACTGAACACTGCCTCATCCATGGAAGTAATGAAGGAAGACTAGAATGAGTTTTTCCCTCTGTTTAGACTGAACTAATGTTTTGGGCACTGGAACAGGCTCCCCAGGGAAGTGGTCCCAGCACCAAACCTGTCAGAGTTCAAGAAGCATTTGGACAATTCTCTCAGACACATGGGGGGATTTTTGGGGTGTCCTGTGCAGGGCCAGAAGTTTGCCTTGATGATCCTTGTGGGTCTCTTCCAATTCAGGATATTCTGTGATTCTATGTGTAAATTAAACCAGTGAAATTGCTGATGTTTTCTTTTTCTGTCTTCCTTCACCTAACGCAGAAAACAACCAGAATAATTGGTTTAGATATGATTAACAGAGTCATGGCATGGCAGGGACCACAGTGGCCATCTGACCCAACCTCCCTGCTCATGCAGGGTCACCCCAGAGCACATGGTACAGGATTGTGTCCAGACAGCTCTGGAATATCTCCAGTGAGGGAGACTCCACCTTCTCTGGGCAAATGATTAATGCTAACGTTTTCTTGGTAAGGTGGACTCAACATGGAAGAGCAGAGTGATAACTATCATGCATTGTTTGAATGTTCCTAGATGTGAATTAGCACTTTTGTTGTCTTTCCACTGAAGTTTTTATTTTTGTTTTTGTTACTTTTTTTTGGTTTTATTACCTTTTTTGTTGTTGTTTTGAGGGTTTTTTTTTGTTGTTTTATATTAAATTTTTGTCACTCCTTGTCTGATCTAGGGAGCTTTTAACATACATGTTTCTCTATGTCTCCTTTTCCTATAGGAGACCAAGTGCTTTTCACAATCTTTCTTCATTTTTCACACATCAGGCCACTGTGTCCACTCTGCCTGGTAAAATAGAAGGGGCCAGATTAAACCCACTTTAATAAAAGCTAAAAAGCAGAACAAAAGATCCTAAGCATGCCTGTTCTCTTGAGCACTTTTGAGTGCAGATGCCCAGGATGTGCTCTCACAGAATTTTAGGTTGGATCAAGAGGTGACTTCTCTAGCAGTGTCTAATTTTCATCCTTTCTCTCCAGGTATTACCAGATAAGAGCTGGACTGAAGATCCCATCCAGGATTCCCCACAGGCTGTTTGCTACGATTGCAGGACAGACAGGTAAGCAGGTCCCAGAGGAAAAAGTTCAAAAAGCTTGAGTATTTAAGGTTTTTAAGGTTGTCTTTTTATTTATTTATTTTTTAATTTTTTTTTTAAAAAAGGTATTTTTCAATTTGGAAACCTGGTTCAATTAAAACGCAAAATTGTTAGACAAGCGTCATAAAACACAAATAGTTATACCAAAATCTGAGAAAATCACCTAAAAAACCCCTCCCAAACTCAAAAGCTGAAGAAAGAAATTTCCTTGGAAAATCAATGAATACATAAATAATTTAGTCTAGGTTTGGAAAACATCTTGTTGCGAAAAATCCTCAAGGAAGAAACAATATTATTTTACAACAAAGTCCAGTGTAATTTTCCCTTGGCAGATCCATAATCCCCTGAAGTTCTTTTGATCTCTGGAAATGTCCTCAAATTACAGCAGTTTCTGGCATAAGTAGTCTTAAAGTAATGAAATAACTGTCAGTGAAGACAGCTAGTTTTACTTTCTTGGGGAAAAAATATTCAATAACAAACAATAAAAAGCCAACTACTACTGTTCAGAATAAATTATGTTTTATATTTACTTTTTTTTTTTTTTTAGAAAATAATATTTTCTTCTCCCTCTTAGAAAATACTGAAGATTCTTTCACCTCCTCTAGAAACAATTCATGGAGACACATGGTCAGGGGAGAGGCTGGCAGTGCAGTTACAGGATTAGCAGTTGATTTTCATGGTGTTAATGCAATCCAGACTGGGCTCTAATAGCTTGATAGGGCTGACATCAAGACAAGGGATATTTAAGCCATTAAGGCTTTAAACAGTTTCTCCTTGGCTATCTTTGCAAGTACTTCCTAATTGATTTCATAGATCTGCAAGAGTGCATTATTTAATGGGACTGAACTTAAAGGTACACAGGCCATAATCAGGGTGTTTTTCATGCCACTGATGTCTCTCAGTGTGTGGATATCTGGGGTAGGGCTAATTAAATTGCTGGGCATGCTTCAATAAGACACTCCTATTAAAATAGCATTACAACAAAACAAGGGTGATATAAAATAGTGAATAAACTCCTACATCACCAGCAAGAATGACTATAAAATAAGTGGCATTCATGAGTTTGGCTTATTTTTAATCTTTCCTTTATCGGGTTCGTAGGATCTGTGAAAACGGAGAATATATTTCGGAAATGATTATGAAAATTCATAAAGTAAAATCTGTGAATATATGCAGTAATAAAATATATAAAATATGGAAGTATATAAAATAAATAAGAGGCAGTATTTCTCTTCCAATGCACATGGCTTTTTATTTTTATTAAATGTACAGGATTTACAATAAAACCTTGGGAACTGACAGCATTAGCAATGTTTGCTTCCCACTAGATGTTTTCAGCAACAGAGGCAAAACCCCCCCTAGTTTGCAATAATTCTGCAGATGGAAAGCTGTAGTCTGTACTAGGTAGTCCCTTGGTGGTGACCAACCAAATGTGTGCAGAAAGAACTCCATCACAGAACTGAAAGCCTTGGTGACCTACCACATGGTCCAGAGTTTATCCATATCCTGTGTAAAATTTAGGAAGGGAATGAGCTGTGTGGCTCTGTCAAATCACAGGAGAGCTGTGCTGGAGCCCAGGAGCCCCTGTGGTCACTTATGTCCTCAGTACGGACCACTGGCTTGTGGTGAGTCAGGGTGCATGTACAGAAATGTGCTGTGAGCATAAGTATATTCATAAAAACATATACATTTCATTCACACTCCTAAGCATTTTTAACAAGGTGTGTTTCCCTAAAGACAAGACAAGACTGGTGACTGGGGACTTTTCACAGAATCATGCAATCACAAAATGTGGAAAAGACCTCCAAGATAAAGTCCAACCTTTGGGCCAAATACCACCTTGCCCACTAAACCATACAGTGGAGTGACACTTCTACTCGTTTTTTGGACACTTCCAGGGATGGTGACTCCACCACTTCCCCAGGGGGCTTGTTCCAATGCTCGCTCATTCTATCACAGAAGACATTTTTCCTTATATTCAACCTGAAAATCCCCTGAGTCAACTTGAGGTAATTTCCCTGTGTCCAATCACAAGTTGTCTGGGAGAAGAGACTGACCCCTACCTCCTTTCAGGCTGTTGTAGAGAACAATAAGGTCTCCCCTGAGTCTTCTCTTCTCCAGACCAAACCACTCCTGCTCCCTCATAGGACTTATATTCCACATCGTGCTCCTCATTTCTGATCATTGAAAAGGACAGAGGGAACAAGGCTTGTTGTGCACAATCTTTCGTTGCTGTCACGCAGATTTTGCACCCCCACGAAATTCAGCTTCCTGTCTTTTAATAGATACCACGACTGAAGACTGCTTCAGGCTTGTGCAGAACAAATTATGCTCTCTGCTCATTCATGTGCAGCTCATAACAGCACAAACTCCATTGCCCTGAGCACCACTCCTACAGGGCTGAGTTAATGCAGACATAGCCTGGATTTAAACCCTAGAAATGCCTTTCTGAGTGGATTTATGGGGCTTTGGCCCCTGGTGCTCTCCAGCAGCATGGCTTGTTAATGTCACCATGTGGAGGTGTGTGCCTGCAGCAGGCAGTGGGCTGAGCCTCTGGGACCCAAGCATGAACAGCTAGAGGAGCAGGGAAGGTGAAGATGCCATCTCACAGTTATAATTTGTATAATTAGCTCCTTGGCTGAGTTGTCTGATGACCCACTAAGTGTCTACCATAAGATTTTAAGTTACTGTATAAATTTTGGGGCAAGGAGTAATAGAAGTAATGAGCATACAGTCATTCCTTGATTTCCAGGCTACAGGCCTAAGCTGAAAAACTGCAGGAGCTTATCTTAAACGTATGTATTTAAAACACGGATTTTTGCTCTTAAGTACACAAGATCATTCCTCAAAACACTGTGAGAAAGAGCAGTGCTCAGAAACAGTCAGGATTAGCTGTTTTGTCTTGATGTTCTGCACTGTATGAAATAGGGGAAAGTGGAGACCAGAACAGTGCAGAAGAGGACAAGTGAAAGAACATGGCATGCATGGGATAAATCTTGGCAGCCAACAGAGACTTGGAGGGTGAATTACAACAATGAGGATGCCTGATAAACCCAATCTCAGAAAGAATATAAATTTCCATCTCCTCTGCAGTGTTTTGCAGTAGTCTACACACCACTTGAATGCATTAGCATTTTGGAAAATAATTATTCTTTAATAGTGAAAGCTGCAATTATTTTTTTTGGTAAGTTTTCAACCCACTGGGCCTCACTCCCATGTACTGCAACCAGCAATACTCATTGGCTAACAGCTTGCCTACTTGTTTACCTTACAGGCCAAGGAAATGTTTTGCTGGGTGAACACTAAAAAAAAAAATATTTTGCATGGCATATAACTAGAGAAATTAAAAAAAAATATTTTGCATGGCATATAACTAGAGAAATTACTCAGGACTTTGTTTTGTGTCCTGACCTCCTTTTTTCTCCACCCAGAAGTACCACATTACCAATTCTCAATACTCCAAATAGACAAATATGTTTGAAAACTTGACCTGAAAATGTAATTGCAAGTAATACAAAGCATTTAAGAAAAATTATCACTGGCTATGCTAACTTTTATTAGACTGTAGAAGTCTTCCATCTAATTTTAGTCAATTAAATTGGGTTATTGTTTAAAAGTGCAGAAAGCCAAGGATAGCCAAGGAATGTGGTTCTTTCTTCATTTTTCTCATAAAAGGCAGGGAGATAAGATACAACATTTCTTCCAGACAAGTCAAGAAAAAGCAAATGTGATTGCCATTACACATTATCTCTTTTTGTTGGTGATGTAAAATTGTGTACCCACAATTTAATGCTTTTTCATAAAATGGAATACCTGACTTTAGGTGACAAGAAGAAGCACAATTTCAATTGTGGTATGCAAACAAAAAATTAAGAAGTAGGAGCATCAGGAAATTGTGGAATCACAGAATCATTTAGGTTAGCAAAGGTCTCTTAAGATTGTGTCCTACCATTACCCTAACACATTAAAGTTACTCACCCATGCCAGCACTAACCCATGTCCCTAAAACAAAGGACATTGCTGTAACTTTTGTCTGAACTATACAAGTTCATGATAAACCACACTGAATTCCTTTTCCTATAAATTAAATTACTTAATTAAATTAAGCCTGTGACTACCTTTCACCTAAGACATGATTTGAAGGGTTATTTGCATTTCTGATATGCTCCATAATTAACTGTTTGTGCCTGTTTTTAATAAACAAGCAGTGTTCTTAATCTCTTCATTAATGTTTGACTATCTCAGAGCAGTTCCCAGTGAAGGAATTCTGCTTTGATTATTAAAGAGAAACCTTTTCTTGTAAATGGCTTCTTAATGCATTCAAAACAAACAGTTGCAGTTAGTTGCTCATTAGAGCAAGGAGAAACAGCACCATGACTTGTGGAACAGTATGAAATTGCAGTCATTAGTTTCAATAACTTTTTGAAAGGCAATTTTTTCCTCCATTAAGTGAAGGTAAGGTTACTGCATTTGAAGTATGAAGGGGAAAAAATTATGCTTTAGCAAACACATGGGTTTATTTTCAAAGCTTATTAAAAGTAATCTGGAAATAAATAGGCATTTCCTATATAAAATAAAGCATACCTGGTAAATACAAATTATATCCAGAGGGCACTTCACTGTGAGAGAAGGTGTTTTGGGGAGGAGTTGTCTTAGAAAACTTCACCTGTGAGGTTATAAGATATATAAAGCATGTAATGTTTCCTTGGAAGCATTCAAGACCAGATTAGATGGACCTATGGTCTAGTGGAAGCTGTCCTTGACCAAGGCAGGGGAGATGGACAAGATCATCTTTAAGGTCCCTTCCAACCCAAATCATTCTGTGATTCTATGATCAGACATTTTAGGACTTGTGAATTCACAATCTAAACAGAACTAATTCCATGATATACCAAGAGAAAAGGAGAAACAGAGAAAAAAATAATAAAAAAGGGGCAAACAGAAGATGGTTCTGACTGACATGATACTTCTGTGTGCATGTCTCAATCATCTTCCAGTTGAGGCCTTTCATAAATGCCTCAAAGGATGGAAGCTGAAAAGTATTTGTGGCTACAAGAGTTTCCATTGTAAACCCTCAGCTAAGCTGGAAACCATCAATTCCCCCCTCCAGAAGCTGGGTCAGATCACTCACATGGAAGTGGAGTAGGTCCCACAGTGTTGGAGAAAGCCAAAACCAGGAAGGGTCTGCAAGCACCAACACGTGCCACAAGTCTCTTCCCCTGGACAGTGATTCTGAAACAAAAAACTTCAACATCAGTGGCCACCTGAAGGCCTGGCTGGGACAGAACCCAGCTGTTCATATGCAGAGAGCCAACAGAGTATTTCTGGTGCTTGGGGCTAAGGATGACCTTCACCTTTGGGGTTAAATTGGCACACAGCTGTTTCAGACCACTCCAGTGGGAGCTGGCCTTCACGGAGCCCTCTTCTCTTCCAGGTTCATTCACATGTCTTTAATTTCCCCACACAGTGATTCTTGCTGCCTTCACTCTGATCTAAATTTCAGTCTTGAGATTCTTTTAAAATCCAGCACTGCTCTAAATATTGGTGAGTCATTTACACCAATTCAGTAGGTAAATTGCACCCAGAGGACAGTTTTCTTGTTTTCTGCATTGATGAAAAACTATGTGCTGTTGTAATGTCCCATACTTTACTCAGAGATTTTTGCTACCTGAATTAATATTTGGAATAAATATACAGAGTGGCAGCCACAGAGCTGTATAAACACAGTGAATTAGTATTTGCTCACACAAGTTTCTGAAGAACAGACTTCTTTTTAGATATGAAATCTCTAACTAAACAAGGCTTTTAGGGAACTAACATTGAGTTTAGAAACAGAAATAAGCACTACAAAAACCATAGATTCTGTTTGTTTTAGCAAAGCATTAAGCATTTAAGAAAGAAAACTTTCTGCTGCTCCCAAGCAGGTCAGTTATTCCATCATCTCAAATTTCAGCATGTCTGAGAAATGAACCTTGGTTTATAGAACAAATCAGCGATAAGAGACTGTATTTATGTTTGGATCCTTTGTACAAGGAAATTAATGGGACATCTTGCTTTTTATCATCACTGAATCTATGCATGGGTAGAGAGGTAGATTTATATAATTCTTTCCATGAGGCTAATTCAAAATGTCAAAAGGCAAGGTTAAGATAAAGGATTCCTCTCAGAAATGTGCAGCTTTAATCAAAAGTCACACTGAGGGAGAAAACATCCTGAACTTTTTGATCAAGCAATTTCAAAATTATGGTGTCTTCTTTAGAAATATAACATCTCAACTTATTCTAAATATAAATATGCAAAACATAATATTTCTAAATTAAGAAAAGTCTCTTCAAACATTTAAATATGAAAATGATTATGCATTGAATGAGTTAATGCCTGAAAAATGTTGTCTTTGCACTTTACAAAGTAAGTTTATTTTAGCCCTGGAGGGTCTGCATGAGTGTTTTTCTGCCAAAGAATGTGTATTTTCAACCTTCAGCAACTGGGTTTTCAAACTTCCTTCAAAGAAGATTTGCAACTCAGTACATGAGGATAAATGTGGTATTTTCAACCCTGTTTTTTTATTTCAAAGCCTAAATTTTCAGAAGTCAGTGCTTATTAGTATTGGTTTGGTCTTTATTTTTTGTTCAGTCTGGAACACTAAAGTGTCAAAGAAAGGTACTTGAAATTGGGATGTCAGAATGGTCAAAGTAAATAACAAATCACAGCTTAAGGTCTCCAATAAACTGATATTTCCTGTTCACTGAGTGCCAAAAAGGTGACAAAAAGGGACTGCTTGCAACAAATTATGAAAATCTTGACAATCAGCTGTTACAAACCAACACATAAATTTTTTATCTATATCACAAGTGGAGAAACCCCCCCAAAATGTACCCAGAATTCTATGCAGGAGACAACTCTGTTTTATTAACAAAGCTCCTTGAAGTCACCAGAGCCAAAAGCAGGGTTTGTCCTAGTGGTTCATGGAGCTGTAAATTCCTGTGAGCTTCAAGTGCCTGGAATGTTGGTGCAGCAGATTTAGTGCTAAGATTGAGGGAAGAGGTATATTGTCTTTCTAGAGGTATGACAGATAAAATTGAAAGTTTATCCTGCATCATTTGAAATCAGTGTGACTCAAAGCAGTATCATATGTAACTGGCAGCTCTAATAACCTCATATTTCCTTGAGGAAGGATAAATCAGAGGGACTATGACACACTGAACAGAGGTCTAGAAAACACTAGAAAATTCTGCAGAAGAAGCTCCTGTGCTGGATTTATGTTAGCTAAGAAAGAGGTAAATAGCACAACTGAGTGTTTTTATAGAATCATTTAGTTTGGAAAAGACCCCTGAGATGACCCAAGTCCACCACTAAATCATGTCCCTCAGTGCCACATCCACACATCTTTTAAATACCTCCAGGGATGATGACTCAGCCACTTCCCTGGACAGCCTCCTCCAGTGCTTGACAACCCTTTCTGTGAAGAAATTTCTCCTAATATCCAACCTGAACATCTCCTGGCTCAGCTTGAAGCCATTCCCTCTCTGCTATCACTTGTTATCTGGGAGAAAAGAGGAACTCCCACCTCCCACTTCATTCAGTTGAGGTGCATGGATCCAGCCTGAACAGAGCCCTTTGTGTAGCCTTCCTACCCTCCATCAGATCAACACTCCTGCCCAGCTTGGGGTCATCTTCTCTTTTCTGCTGTCAACTCTCTGTTTTTCTAAAAGTTGCTTTTTACATTTTTTAGTTAGTTAAACTCCTACAGAAAGGGACAGGCATCCCTGTTGAAGGCTGTGAATCACCAATTAAGGGCTGACCTTCTATGGATCTGAAATGCAGAGGGGAGTGAGGGATTATATGAAGGAGCATGCAGCCTGTCTGGAGGCAGTGGTTAGAGGGGTTCTTCAGTAACAAAATCATTTAGTGTGATTACATTCCCATTTATCTCTGCCTCTTCATGTCTTTTCATATTTAGCAGGTAATTCTGCAATACTTTGCTACATAACCAAGGTGATAAAGTGTCAGCATAATCTGAAATGAAAGACTTTGGAGTCTACTAGCAACTAAATTAGTACAGTTTCAGGAAGGAGTACCTGTATGGGAACTACAACCATTTTTAAGACTTTCTTTAAAAAATCCTTATGGGGGGTGGATTATGTCCCAGTGTTCTGCTCAGGAAATCATCACAGACTACAGATGTTGTAGGGAGTGATGGTTCCTTGATAATAAGGTGGTCAGGGTTTCCTAGTGACTGTGGGATGCAGAACATCTTAACAATGAGGGTTTCAGTATCCTGAGATCTATAGATGACAGTTAGATGTCAGTTTAAATAACATTTGTTACGTAAGAAGTCAATATTAATTATTACAGCATATCTATATATACTCTTACTAGCTAGAGGTAATAATGGTTCTTCCCTGGGGAGGGTGTCTTGCATGATTTCTGAATTATCTTTCTAACAAACCTTATTTCACCAAGCTTTCTACACCAGCAGGAAACAGTTGTCCTGTAATGGTTTGCTAGGCTGTATTCAAAGGGCAGGCAATAAATTATCTGAAACCTGAGTTGTGGCTGTGAGATGGAAGATGCCTTGGAAATCTGTGGCTAAGGGTAAAAATAATCTTAGATAAGTGCTGAAATCTGTGCTGTGGGTGTTTCTACCTAAGCTAATCAACCAGTCTCCTTTTACAGAGGAGAGAAACAGGTAATTTGAGGGAGTAATTTAACATATCTATTTTAAGATGAGCTGAATCACACCTATTTCTGTCCATTTACTATAAAAGAAGTTGCAGGAACTTTTGCAGAGAGAGACATTTTCATTGTGCTTGTAAAAGACTTGGCACAAAAAGGCTGTGATTGCACTTTGTGCCTTCATGTATCTATGCAAATTAAGCAAGTAATAATAAAAGGTAGGAAAGGTGACATAGTCAACATAGAAAGAAAATGGTGCTCTTGTCTTTCTCAGCAAATAATCAAAGATGGCATCTTGGTTCAGAATTTTAAATAACGTTCCTAAAGATTTTTTCAGGGTGGAAAAAAGAGCAAGGAGGAGACTCCAAAGTGAGGACAACTGTCTTATTGTTTTCTTAGAAATTCTTTCTGAAACTAATAGAAAAAAATCAATCGTATTATGTAAAAAAATGAATTATCATTTTCCTTCCATGGTGGCACTATAATTTATTAATTGAAAATGAAGTTGTAGAAGTGATGTTTATTTATTTATATTTTGTGTATTTATTTATATTTGTTTATTTATATTTTGTAAGACTAAAACTATGACTATATTTTCACCATAAATTTCATAAATTAGCAAAAAATATCCTGGGAAATAGAAGCCAGGTTTGAATTTTGACAAACCAGGAATTTAATTTGATGTTCAGGAAAGCATTCTGTGCTATTAACAGATCTCTAGGACATTACTCTGTGGTCAGTATCTCTGAAGCTTAACACTATGTATGAGATGTGACCATAAATTAGAAAACTTAGAGATTTTTCTGTGCCTTCTAATGTATATGTTGGCCTTTTAGAAGGATTTGCTTAATTTAGTATTCTAGCCAAAGAATGCTACTTGGTTTAATTTCCCATTGACATCAATGACAGGGAGTGCTCTGAAGAATTCCTGCAGTCAAGATGTTAAAACGAGGAACACACACAGGAGGAAAAGCTGTGTCTTGTCTGTAAAATGATGGCACTGCTTCAGAGAGGAAAATATTTATATAATTTAATAACCTTCCAAACATGTAAGATAAGCAAAAGGAACCCAAATTGCTAGAGACACACACTCTAGCAGCTGCCTCATTCCATCTGAAGAAAAGTTATGTCCCAGGTAAGGCAATGATGCCACAACATGAGGGGAAAGTTATGGATGACTTGTGCATGACTTCTTTTATATCCAGAAAGGGACATTTTTATAGCTAGTCTGAAAGGCTCTAAGCCATAGAGCTTTAGCCAGAGCTTTATGTGCAGAGCACAGCTCCAGAATGTGAATTGTGACATATCTCTGTAGAAGTATATTCAGTGTTAATTTTAAAAAGAAGCAGGAGGTTTGGGGTGATTGTTTTTGGGTCAGGTTTCTCATTTGTTTCAGTTTCTCCTTTTTCTTTTCCCTTTCCATCTCAGAGAAAGGATTTTCCTGCTTTCTGTGAATATCTTTATAATGGAAACAACTTGAGAACTCACTGCCTTTCTAGCAGCTGTAATCAGAGACATATGATGTCCACTCGTGCAGTTTTAATTAGCATTCATCTGCTTTTTCTTTTTTCTCATTGCTATAAGAAGCTAAAAAATTCAGACACAATCAGTTAGAGAGGGCTTTTAGCCACCTAATCTAGTGAAATATGTCCATGCCACAGCAGTGGGGTTGGAAATAGGTGAACTTCAAAGGTACCTTCCAACTCAAACCATCCTATGAGTCTGTGATTTACATATGAATTGCCATGATCAGACTGAACAAAAATATGGATTTGAATTCAGCAATGTCAATTTCATGTTTACAATTTCCTTATATACCCATGAAGTGTGCAAATAAATGTGTAAACAAATTTGTCCATTTAGGTATAAGCACTTTTGCTGGGTTGAGATTGCCCTTCAAGTGCTTACATTGAAATTTGATGTTTAAATTGAATAGATGGGGGGTGTGTGATGGAATAAAACTGTGTTCAGGTGCACTGGTCAGCCCTGACATTGGACCATTTGTCCCAAGGGGAAAACCCCAGTTTTGCTTTAGACTTCATTGCCAATCCATTTGGATACCAGTGGATCCCAATCCATTTTCACAGAGAGTAAATCTGGTTGGAATGACAGCCTTGAGCCACTTGCTGCCTACAAGACCTGATCTTGCTCTCTCTCTAACAAAAATACTGAGGGAATCTTTGGGAAGTCAATGGACTTGCAAGAAACTGGGCAAGAAGGAAGAGGGCTCAGGTGAATAAGACATCAGGTTTGGGTAACATATTGAGGAATGGGAGAACAATTCAGATTCTCTTAGACTTGCACATCCTGTTGATGTGACACCACAGAGCCTGCACACACTGCTGAAACTCAGCACTTCCTTTCCTGCAGATTTCCTACACACAGAAGTAATATTTGTATTTTTATATATTCACTTAACTACCTCTTTTGCCTTGGATTTCATGCAGTTTTCACCCCTTTCATGAATTAACAGCAAGATGTATGCTGAGCAGGGATTTACAATTTCCATTGTCTTTGCACTTGCAGAAATGATGGGATGTGTCTGAAGCACAATAACAAGGCAAATGGCTCAAACAGGGGCAAGGTTTGAGGGAACCAAACCACATTTAGCTTTTTGATTTCTTTCTTTCTATATCTAGGATAATGTAAACTTGGATCTGCTTTCTTATGTCATGAGCAAACAACTTTCTCCACCCTATAAGTAATCTAATACTTGTGAATATGACCTAATCTGTCAGAAGCAGGTACTTTCCCCAGTGACTGATGTAAAGTTGTGTAGTAAAATGCTTATTTATAACTTAAAACTTACAAACAATCCTGCTTGCTTAAAATATGTCCCAGTTTTTTATTAGATAAGCTGTTGCTTAAATAGCTTATCCTGTTTGATAGATTGGGGAAGAATGTTAGGAAAACCCATGGTCTCACCTTGATTTTAAATTGTGTAGCCTGTAGCACAAAAATGATGCAATGGGAAACAGGAACTAAGGAAGTTCAGAATTACACATTTGGCCTTTACAGACAGGTGGTAAAAGCTCACGTTCTACTGCAGATGATGTGTAACTTATTCTTCCCCTTCCATATCTGTGTGGGAAGTCATAATGAGTAATAAAATTTGCTACCACAACCCCCTCCACTGGTAAGATCATAAAACTCCCTGAAATTACACGGTGCCCATTTAAATGCTCCTCCGAGGGCTGCATGTAAAGTGGGGAGTTCAGTGAAGTCGACTCACTACATCTTTCTGTGTCAGAGTAGAAAGTGATAAAATCAGTCTCCAGCAACTCTGAGCCATAATTTTTTTACTGTAGTATTGCAGACTATAACTGTGAGAGATCTGCTTCACAAGAGTATTTTATAATGCTGTGCATAATTTAGAAAGTGTAGCATGACAAGAAAAGCATGTAACTGAGGGATGGTACTCTGTCTTCTGATTTTTCATCTTAAAGGAATGATATTGCACATTACATAACATCTATCATCTGTCAGCATCAAAAGCTAATACTCAAACAAAAAGCAAACAAACAAACTTAATTAGAAAAAAATCACACAGGAGATAAAGACATTATCCCTTAAGAACAAGTCTTTCTCATTGAGTTAGAAGAAACAGTCATGAAATTGTCACTCATATTTAAGTTCCCGAAAATTATTTCATTTCTTGCTATTACAAAAGAAACACAATTGAAAGCATAGTGTAGAGAAGATCCCTGCATTACTGGCATTTCATTTGGTTAAAGAACACAAAAAAAAAGGAAACTGTGGGTAGTACCCAGTGTATGTGTCCAACATCCCACATCCAATTTCATCACTCAAGCCAGTGAATATCAGAAGTAGAACCCCAGGAAAGAATTTAACAGAAACAAATCTCTTGAGTCTTTGTAGCAGTGAGCGCTGTGTGTGTGTGGAATGTGATAGCTGGAAGAGTTGAGGACCCAGGAGGATTTACTAGTCCTTAATTCCTATGATTGCTGGGCTCTTTTCCCCTGCTCTGATCTTGAGCAATCAGCTTCTCTCTGTTTTAGTTTCACCATCTGTGTAATGGGGTTAATTGAAGCTGTATCATAAGGGTATTGTGAAAATTAATTACTTAATATAAAGAGCTTGTACGTTTTTGGGATATGTGACAGTGCAGGAGAGTAGATAATTATTCATGGTTTTGAAACTTTTAATGGTTAGTTTACATTTTAGGGAATAAAACAGCAGATCTAAAGAGGGAAATGTTTGACCTACTATTTCTACTACACACTGTGTAATGAGACACAGTGATAACAGTAATCTGGGAGTCTGTTAATGTAATTAAACCACTGACTTTCTTCTAGGTGGGAGGTTTTTTAATGTGGCTGATGTCCTAAATGAAAGTATTGCTGCAACTTCATCATAGCTGCTGTACCACATCCAAAATTAGGAGGATAATTCTGCTTGTGAGCATATTTTTCCTTGAACCTCTACACATTATCATGCCAGGATTTACTAGTATGCCTTTGGAAAATCTTCAGCAGTGAACAAACTTCTGCTTTTGACAGTCTGAATGCAGTCAGAGGCTCTGGAGTTTCACCAGTGCTACAATCCTTCATGGCAAGGAGTAAGGGACTGTGTGGTGGAAGGTGTTGGCCCTCAGCACTCCAGTGTGAGTGACACACTGAGGCAGAAATGTTCTTGTTCTCTTATTATGAGTAAAGGAAAATATAAAACCACTTCTTTTAGCTTCCCACTAAAAGCATTGCCATTCCCTGCACTCCAGCTGGGACCAGGTGAGTCCCAGGCTGAGCACAGATGAATGCAGAGCTCCCCTGAGCTCAGGCTGACCCCCCTTGGATGAGGCTGCTCTGCCTCACTTGCTCCAACACCATCAAAGCTTGGCTGCACAGTTTGTGAATATGAAACAGAGACCAGCTGAGATGGGTGTGCAGTCAAGGGCTGTTAGAGGAAAGGAGTTTTAAAACTCTAACAGCACAAATCACTTCCCCCACCAGCTTAGTTACATCCCTTCTGCACAGTACCTGAGCAACACAATATATGCAGCCAGATACTACTGTAGTGGAAATTTTTCTCTTTAATACCTTTTTCACCTTATGGCTGCTCTTAGTCAGATAAACCTTCCTGTTTACTGGCAATGCTCTTCAGTTTTCTGGGAAACTTGACCTGAATGCCTGTCCAGTATAGAGGAAGATCCATATTGATGTCTTCAGTAGCAACAGGACAAAGCAATTAAAATGTGGGGGAAAAGCCTATTTAATTTTAAACAGCTCAGATACATTGATTTGTGATATTTGCTATTTTTTCATTAACAGTTGCAGGGTCTTGCCACTTCTGTATAACACTTTTCATCTCAGTGTGTCTTCTTACTGTGAGTTAACTCAGCTTTGAGGCCAAGTTCTTGTGATGTAAACAGGAGCATTTGTCTGTACTGCCAAGCCCAAAAAACAAAATACTGAAGATCTTTAGCCTGGCTCTATCCTGGTGCATTCTGTGACCTAATAAACAGCTTCCCTGAGCTAACACCTCCTGAGAGCCTCCACTTGTGCTAAATGTCCCTTTGTCAGCACATGGCATCCTGCCTCTTGCTCTGAGAGAAGTTTGCTGGCTGCTATCTTGGGAGGATTGGCACCATTCACTCTTGTGCAATTATTGATATTGTGCCAAGCTTATTTCCCATAATTTTCACCCCAGAAAAACCCATACAAAGCCCAGCATAGATGTTGGCCAACAACAATGTGGTTTTGTCTCAAGCCTTCTCAGGAGATGGAAGGCTGTGATGGAAGTCAAGTTTTATCCAGGAAAATAATGGAAACTACTGAGTGAGGTCTCCCTGGACCTCCTCTCTTCCCCTGAAGAATACAAGGTTTTGCAACAGTAATGGTGCTTTTGCTTTGGTGAAGGTCTCAGCAAGTTCAGCCAAGTTGTGCTGAGAGTACTTCCAGTCATGGAAACTAATATAATCCAGTAATTTCCTGGATTTGTCTATTTATGTCAGCCCATCTGTTATCCCTCATCTCACACTTCACCTAGAAGCCATTTATGAAGGTGAATATCACTTGGCTTTAGGTTTGAGTTTTGCATATGCAGGCAGATTTTCTACCATACCCCTGATACATTTGAATAATCTCTTGCCTCACTGTCTGCTGGTCTTGGAATGGGATTCCCAGTCTCAGGAGAAGGAATGGGAGTTTCTTATTGCTAAGACATGATCTTAGCAATAATTACAGACTTGGGTAGTCTTGAGTGTAGTCTAAGGTTGCAGTGCAAGTTTCCCTCCTAAGTACCTCTGGAAGAACTTCACATGTCTGAAGAATAAATTTTGGGTTGCAGTGATTCCTACTATTAGGTCTTAATTTCTTGCCACTGATATTACAAAAAAAAAAAAAAAAAGAGAAAAAAAAAGAAAAGAAAAAAAAAAGAAAACTAGAACAAACAAACAAACAAAACCAAAAAAAGCAACCAACAAAATATAAATTGAAACAAAAAAAACCACACAAAAAAAATGAAATCAAATTTGTTGCTTGCCCTTCCTGTGACCAAGATGAGACAGATCCTACCCTAAAAATTTTGATCAAGGCTAGTGAGTGCAGCCAAAGGGCAGTTCTGATATGAACTCATCAATAGTCTCTAAGAAGTATGTGGAAGTCAAGATTTGAGTTTTTGGCATGTGACCTTCACAAAAATATCAAGGGTTAATTCCCCGTGTCTTAGGCAGTGGAAAGTAGTGTAATAACTCCATCCACACACTAATAAAGCAGTATTATATTTGTGGGAGATGAAAACACTCACCTGAGTTCAGAGGCTCAAGGCTTATGGTGGAAGACATTACAAAGGATTTCTGACAGGATGCAAGGAAAGACTGTGATTCTGTGCTAGTGTTACACACAAGAAGCAAAACCAGAGGTTTAGACTTCTATAAGGAATTTCTCTTTTTTGTGCTTTACAATCAGAAGGCTAAGGGTTTTAAAAATTTTATTTTTTGTTGTCGAATTGAGTTTTAGGTTTTAATGAGATGAAATTAAACTTTTTATTTCCAGTGATAGAAGTTTATATATACTATAATTTCTACAACACTAGGGAGAGGAGAAAAAGGTGTTCATACTATTGCTGAACTACAAAATATGATTTCTATTTCCTTCTGTCTAATAGGCTTCCTCTCCAATGTTAGGCACTTAGATGCAGGTCTTCAATATCTCTCAAAAATTTAATTTTTATTGACTTTAATCGAATATTCCTGAGGAAACAGGTCCAAGTCAAGCGCTGCCTCAGTTTCCCACCTGAGTAAGAGACATGAACAGTAACTATGACTAGCACTGTGAGGGGTAAAGGTGGAAAATTCACACTGTGAGGATGTGGTAAACAACATAAAAATGTTCTTGCAATGCATTGCCTCTAAGCCATTAAAAAAATTTGGAGGCTTTCATGTTATGTCAAAGAGATTTAATGTAGAATGTTGATCACTGTTTACATTGACAGTGCCTGGTTTTGGCAGCTGTTAGCTGCAACAGGAAATTGAATGACTACACACAACGAAGGAAACTCTTTCAATATCATCTGGAAGTGGTGTTTCATCCATTTATTGCTGTCCTTTTGGGATAAAGAGGGAAGCCCATTTAAAATGTTCCTTTTTATTTTTTTTTTCTTTGTCTGGGTAAGCAGTTCTTTTCCCAGACTGAAATGAAAGGTTTTCAATGTTTTTCTTCTTTTTAATTGCGAGCCAAGTGGAACCAATGGAACTTATTAGGAACTTCACCTTCATTTACATAATTGCTATGTGGAATGGGAAATTGGCTTATGCAAGGAAGCTGAGCCTCATTAGTGAAAAGCATCTTGAGGAGAGGGAGGGCTCCCTGCATTAGTGCTCAGCTGAAGGTTGTGGGGGTGTCTGGGGAGATGCATCCCCTTTAGCCAGCCAATTAAGGAAAAATCCAGTGAATCGAATGGAATTCAGTGTTTGCCTGTTTCTGTGAGGTCACTTGCCTGGTGATTACAAACAAAATCTCGGTAACTTGCACAGCAAAAGAAGATGCTGAATACACATTTGGGGAAGTGTGGAAGGAGGTACTTTGTTTTCTTACAGGGTGATAACTATAGATTAAATAAGTGCTTTGTAGTCTGAATTGTGATGTAAAATTTACTCATGGATAAAAGGGTTAAAAGTCTCTCCTTGTTCTTCAAGGTTTTAGGTCCATCAGCAGCCTGGGGAAAAGGGGGGAGTGCAGACACCTGGGGCAGCCAGCCTAGTCCTGCACAGGAGTTTGATTGCATTCACTTACATTCCTTGATTCAAATGGCTCCTCCACCAGAGGGACAGGGTAAAACATTGCTTTGGTGGTGATTTTGTACAAATGAGAAATTACAAAATCCTGTTTTGCCAAAAGGTTCAAGAAGGAGCAATGCCTCTATGGGGATTAGTCATAACACACTTTATAGTCCACTGAAAAGTTTATTCTCTACTGACCCAAACCTCACATTTAAGGCACTGATTTCGATATCACTCCCATCTTGCCAATGTAATTCAGCACAGGCCAAGGGGACCTCAGCAGCATTCTTGATTTAAAAGTTCATTAACTGGAGTGAGGGGAAAAGACAAAGATAAGTAACAGCTATGAGTGGATGGGTTGATCAAAGTGTCTCTTCCATCAGATCCTTGTTGTTGCAAGCTTTGAGACAATCTGAGTGCAAGGCAGACCTTAATATACAACTGCTGCTGAAAGGGAACACCATGAAGGGAAAAGTCATCCTCAGATAGGGAGAGTTCAGCCTTACAAAACATCTTAGATAACTGTAGCAGGAAAGAAACAGAACTACTCTAGTAGGCAGTTTTTGTTTTTTCAGCTCTGCAGGCTTGAGTGGGAAAACATCCCTTTTTGGTGTATTTTGGGAGAGTTCCCAGAAGTGACCCAATGGCAAATGACTCAAGAGTGTTCTCAAGCAGGAAAGGCACAGCTGCACTGAAGGAAAAGCTACAATTCCAGCACGAGTTCTCTTCAGAGGTGCTGACCCAGCTTTACATGAAATCTTCTTGAAACTGGTGCACTTGCAGTTCTTGCCTGACAGAGTATTTTCTCAAAAAAACATTGAAGTCCATGTTAAAAGTATAAAAAAAACAGTTGAATTTGAATAATTTCAGGCAGAGAAATGTAGGAATGAAGAAAACTGCCACAAGATTAAAGAAACACTTACCAGGTGTTGATGTTAGTGTGCTTTAAATTATTCATCTGGTTGTAGAAATTAAGATTCACTCAGCTGTTCAGCTATAATTCTGGCTGATTTAGACACAGTTTTTGCAGGATTCAATTTTGGAAAGATCTTTCTTGCCTTTATCCTATGCAGAACTTCAGCTGCAACTAAGAAAGACTAGAGATAGAATGTTTTTCTTTTTTAAATAAAAAATTACTATTTTTTTTTTCCATTTACTTAACTGATGACTTTTCCAAAACTCCTGAGTTTCTAAAAACCATCTCTTCCGACAGAAAGGTCTGCTGGATAATGCTTCAGAGAACTGGGAGACCTTGGCCAGGTTTGGGTATAGAACAGTATGGGGTGATTCTTTGTGCATTAATGATCCAGCTTTAGGAACCTGAAGCAGGATTTTAATCCAGTCACTTGTAATTTACCCAGAACCCCAGAGCAGGTATGTGGTCAAGCTGGAGCAGGAGTGTCTACTGTCCAGTTCAGTGCTGAGGTCCCTGGAGCAGGGTTAGAATTTGGCTCATGGTTTTATGTTGTCCCCAACCCTGCATTTTTTTAAGAAATACATGAAGGAGGAACACAAAATCCTCTCAAAGCAATGGTGTAAGCACCTTATCTGACTGTGCATTTCTCATATTTGAACTCTGTTTTGTTAAGGGGTTTCCTTTCAGCTGTGATCATTGCTGCAGGGCTGGCTCACAAATAGGTAGAGTCAAAGGGACGGAAAATCTTGAAAAATCTGTCTGCGAAAAGTCTTTTTTTTTTTTTTTTCCTTTTCTTTTTTTTTTTTCTTTTCCTGCATGAAATTCTCTCTCTCCTCAAGTCTTTAAATTCCCTTTATTAATTTTGAATAAGTACAAGCTATCTCTTAGACTTTTCCCAGTGATTCATATCCATGGACTCTTACATGATTTCCCATAGCTCTTATTTTCAAGGACAGCTGACCTTGCATGGACATTGGCATGTAGAAAAGTGCCTTATTCAAGAGGCACTGTAACTTTTTCAGCATCTTAACATCTGTAGAACAAGCTTAACCTAAATTACTATTCCCTGGGTAATGGAAAACATCATGTTGGCTTTAGGCATTTGTAAAAGTATTGAAAAGAGAAGAGACATTGTTTTTACTGGCTTTGAGTTTCTTACCCTACTTTATGTAGGTGGTTCCTGATCAGTGCAATAGGGGCTGGCAGTGCATCCTTGCTGCCAGGAGGGCCAAAGGGACCCTGGGGTGCATCAGGAAAAGTGTGGCCAGCAGGTCAGGGAGGTGATCCTGCCCCTCCACTCGGCCCTGGTGGGGTCACATCTGGAATACTGTGCCCAGTTCTGGTCTCCTCAGTTCCAGAAAGACAAAAGGTGACTGGAGAGGGCCCAGCAGAGACTACAAAGATGATGACAGGTCTGGAGCATCTTTCTTAGAGAGAGACTGCAAGAGTTGGGCCTGCTTGGTGTGGAGAACACTGAGGCTCAGTGCAAACAAGTATTTCCAATATCTCCAGATATCTCAAATATCTTGACTGGGTACCAAGAGGATGGTGCCAGACTCTTTTCTGTGGTGCCCAGCCACAGGACGAGGAGCAAAGGCCATAAACTTTACATCAAGGGTTGCAGAGCCCTGGAACATTCTGCCCAGAGAGGTAATGGAATCTCTCGAGAGACATTTAAAACCCACCTGGATGAGTTCCTGGCAACCTGCCTTGTCAGGGGAGGGGACTAGATAATCTCCTGAGGTTCCTTCCAACCCTAACAATTCTGTGATCCTGGGATTCTGTGAATATTTTCTAGTTGGAATCTCCAGTATTTCTTTCAGACCTTCCTAATTAAATTCTCTTAATTTAAGTGTAACAGCAGAAATTATATTTTTTCCAAAGTTATGTCATTTGAATATATACTTGTCATACTGTCATTCTTTGGGAAAGAGATTAAAAGTTAGGAAGGGAACTAGCTGTGAGTAGCTGCAACATGGTCTCTCCTGTTGTCTTCTGTGAACTTTGTAAGAAGTTACAATTCCTCCAGGAAAGGTTCTTCAATTCAAACCTTGCAAATCATGTCCTGAATATTGTCAGCTTAAACTTGTGTTCACATACTGCACTTGAAGTCGTTACTTTCAAAGTTAAAAAAAAACATTACCAATGCAGAGGCTGAGCTTGATAGAATCTAACTGGAGAAGGAACGGAGAAGCAAATAAATAATAATTTAAAAAATCTATTGTATTTTTGTGCTGAGCTGTATAGACAGCAATTAAATCACCAATCAGGCAAGAGCTGGCTGACCTAGGGAAGGAGCAATCTCATGTCTCAGCTGGATGGGAAGTTTAAAAATATCTGCTAAAGGAGTATTTAAAGGATACAAACCAAACATAAGAACATTTTGGCTTTCAGTTAAGTTTATGGCTTATGGAAACAGTTCCTGTGGCAGATTAGCAATATGGTTTACTTATTTAGAAGCTATTTCATAATGATATTGGCTTTATTTTTAACAGAATCTGTTTCCCATCCAAAGGAAATGAAATTTATTTTTGTGTGCATATGAGTTAGTATTTATGAGATTTTTTTATTGCTTTAGCCTCTTTAGAAAGCAGATTAAATTGTCTTTGTGTAGTTTTGCTTGACTATCTAAGTGACACCTGTATGCTTCAAGGGTTGTGATGACACTTGTGTTGAAAACATGAGGCCATGACACAACTCACCTGTGGTCTGACTCTGCCACTCTCCATCATGTTCACTTCCTTTCTGGAGGCTCTTTTGTAATTTCTTTGCCTTGAGAATCCAGCACTGTACATGTGAAATGTTTCCAGAGCAAGGATTGTATCATACTTTATGGAAAGAACTTGGGTCAGGAGAGGAACATCTAATTTAGAGCACATTATCTTGATCTGGGGACTTATAGAGATCTTCCACCTTTTTATGGGCCAGTAAGGACTGGATGTGTTTCTACTTTTTCTCCCATTATAAATAAAAACCAAATCTAGTGATCAGAATCAGAGACCACCTGGGCAGTAGGATGAGGTCCCTCCTGAATGAACAAGGCATCTGTACAGGTCCAGTGGAATGTGGAGGAAAAACTCAGTGTAGAGGGATTCCTTTAGAGATGTGGGTGTGCCAAACCCACCTTGAACATCACACTGTACATTGAACTTGCAGCTTGTAGAATGAAAGACCCTCAGCTGCAGCAGCAGCAGCTACAGCTGAGATATCAGGTTTCTTTTATCCAAATTAACTCTGAAGATTAATCACAGAAATTATGTGTAATATCTCATTACTGGTATTGTGCACAGAGAGAAAAAAATCTGTAGGACCTTGAAGCCTTTTTTGTTTATTTACTTTCATCATCCAGAGTTGGTGGTTTCTTCCAGGGGAAGGCTGAAGTCCTTCACTCTGAATCCTCAGGATTTTTGTTTTTAGAGTGGAATATTAGGAACTACATCCTACCTCTGACAAATTAGATTTCTTCTCATATTTTTTTTTTATTAGACTGTTACAAATGTTTTACATATTCAGTTCAAAGTAATTTATCCTCTGGGTAAAGTACAGCTGGCCAAAGTACTCAAGATAAAAGTTTGGTAAATGTACAATTTCCATCCATCACCTTCTTGAACACAGGAGACATTGAAATAGCACATTAGGAAGCATTTAGTTTGAATCTATACCATTGATAGAGGACTTCAAAGTGTTACAGATACATCAAGGAAATCTTATTTTCCAGTTTGACTTAGGGACTGGGATTTTAATTCAGACCTTTATTTTTGAATCTGTAACTGTTGTGCTGATAAGGTGGTGCCAGGTGTGCTGTGAGACACTGAGGGAATAATCAGTGGATTAATGCAATATCTACGCTAGTCTAGGTCACACTTTTATGTATTCATTTCAATTCTTTCATTTCTGGACCTCTGAACATTTGGGATTTCCCAGCTGCCCAAAGCATTATGTGAACAGTGGTGAGAAAAGAAGAAGACAGTCTCCCCACTGGTAGCCAGAGGAAAAGACTAGTTGAAATGAAATTCTGGAAGTGATTTCTTTCTTCTTTGTGCACTTCTCATTTAAACAAGGAAGTCTTGGTTATTATAATGGGAAATAATTCTCTACCTGGTGGGTGGAATGAATTAAAACCATATTATTTTAATTTCTCTTTTATTTTATTTACTTTTATTAGTCCTAATTTCTGCTGGAATAGTTCTAAACTTCTTGGAAGGTCAGTACAACAGTCTGAAATTGCCAGAGTCTTGTGATGCTGAAAGAGCTATTTAGTATTTGGGGTTTTCAAAAGGCACTTCAACTGTTCATTTGCCATATTTAGGACTGGGTTATTTTTTATCCTTCAGTCTTTTTTTGTCTTTTCACGTTACACAGGAAAGCAAAATAATGTTGACACTGGAGGCAGTTACAAAACATTTGCCTGAATGGTATAAATTGACATTTATACAAATGGACATTTGTACAAATGCTCATTGGACATGAAAGTGAAGCCTCGTTTTTTTTGAGCTCATTAGGAGATGTATTGTTCTCTAAATAGGCTGGAATCTCTCTTCCAGAATTTAATTTTAGTATTGGATCTATCTTTGCTCCAGTTCTTCAGTGCTAAAAGGCAGCTGAGTTTGTGACAGGGCTGTTTCTTTCCTCTCTTTCACTCACTGCAGCAGCACAGGGGCAGTGAAGGAAAACCCAAATCACCAAGAGCACCAGAATGTGTCAGTGGGTATTTATTAGACACAGTCATTTTCTGTCCCAAAGTCATCCCACCTAATGTACTTTAGCTCTTACTACTTCCACAGCTTTTTATTAATTTCTTCCATGTGTTAATACAGACATGCTTGTACATAAGTCCAGAAAACCAGAGAAAGGCAACCTTCTCAGAACCTGGTTTGGGGGAATTTTTATCAAGGAGAAATGAAAATCCCAGTTGAAATTTGCTGCAGATACCACTATTTGATTAGTATTGGTGGAGACCTATAATTAGCTCTTATTTAAGAAGGCATATGGCTCCAACAGATGGCAAAGGAAAAAAAGAAAGTTAGATAAACAGGGATATTTGCACAAGGTTTTCTGATCTCTTCTGCTTGTATTTTGCAGCACAGTTCTTGCTGAGGTTCTGGAAAGATGGCCTACCCTTCATATGAAAAATACTTACATGTCTTAATTTTCTCTAAATATACCAAGATAGTGTGGCCTGCAAGTATTTAAGAATTCTGACAATAACAGAAGACTTGAGGTGATAAAGAAACTTAGAAAATCCATATAATTTTGGTAGGGTTTCTGAGCAAGAACCAGCTCTGCTTGTGAGGTTAGTGGGAATTTCAGAGGTAAAGGCCAAGAACAGGACAGCATGTGTATGGAAGGGTGAGAGAGATGGTCATCCATGGGAGAGCTTTGGGTTATGTTTGTGGCAGTACAAACCAGGATGCTGTGAACTGTGAGAGCACTCAGATTTACAGCAAGTCCTGAGATTTTAAATGCTTTGGGGAGACCTCATTGCAGCCTTCCAGTACTTTAGAGAGAGAGAGACTTTTTTACACAAAAAGGGATAGGACAAGGGCAACAGTTTTAATCTAAAAGATATTATATTAGATGTTAGGAAGAAATACTTTCTTTGGTGTAAGAGTGCTGAGGCCATGGCAAAAGGCTGAACAGAGAAGCTTTGGATGCCCCATCCCTGGAAGTGTTCAAGGCCAGGTTGGATGGGCTTGGAGCAACCTGGGATAGTGGAAGGTGTCCCTGCCCACAGCAGGGAGTTGGAAATAGAGGATCTTTAAGATCTCTCCCAACCCAAAGCATTGTGTGATTCTGTGATTATTTAATGATACTCTCTCTACTGGTTCATTGTCACCCTCCCTGTTCACCTCTGTTTAAATTACTGTGCAATTGCTTCCAAGTGGCTCCAGGGCAAGGACAGGTAGCTGGGATCAAGCTGCCTTCTGCTGGGATTTACCAGCAGCTTTGCAGGGAGGCAGATTTGCAGGGATCAGATGAACCACTGACACCACATGTCTGTGTGGGCAGTAACATAAGGTTTGTGGGTAGGAAAGTTTCAAAACGTTCACAGCTCATTCTCGAGTGAGTGCCTTGCAGTGCCCTCCCTCTGTCTGTGCACGAGTGACCTGGGAGATTGAACCCATCTGCCTTCGAAAAGGGGAGGGGAGAGGAAGGGAGGGGAGGGGAGAGGAAGGGAGGGGAGAGGAGGGGAAGGTTCAAATATTCTAATTTATATAGTTTCCCCCAAGAGAACCCTCACAACGCTCTCATTCATGTGAGAAGAGGGGAACATTTCTAGGGAAAAGTAATGGATAGATTAGCACTCCTTCTCCCAAACTCCAATTATCCCAATTGTTCACTCCAGGAAATCCAAATTATACATTTTTCAACTCTGAGCATTTATAGCATTCTCTCTCTGCTTTCATCATGACTAAATTATATAATTTTCCTTTAAAATTTTTATATCTGAACCCTCCTTTACTCTCTTTTTTTTTTTTTTTTTTTTTTTCAACTGCTATAAAAATGGTTTGAGAGGTTTCATGATTGTTCAAGATCAAAACTCTCCCGTGGAGCAAACAATGACACATGCATATCTCAACCTCTGATTTCTGCCAAGGAGAGACTCTGAAATGGCAAAATCTTGGTGTAGCTGAGACCTGATGATAAATTATTTTCCCAGAGCCACCAGTCACATGAGCCCTTGCTGTTTGCAAAGCAAGAGGGTTGGCTGGTCCTTACACATCTGCATTGTGTCTGCCATCTCAGTGACTGGGGTGCTCCAATCTCACCTGGTAGAATCTTTCCATAATTACATTTTTGATTGTGCTTCCTCATGGTGTCTCTACCTGCCAAAGAAAACTGGAATCCATGTCAACCAACAACCTTTTCAAGGATGGCAAATACCCCAGTGTGCAAACCCAGGTTTGCCCAGCAGAATTAATCTTTGAGAAGTGATGGAGGTCTGTTTGTATTTATTTTTTCAAGGCTTTAAAATATGTAAATTCCTTGTGGCACAGCCCTTAATGAAGAACTAGTGCATGAGGGAATGCTCCTCTGATAGGAGGATACCTTGAAAGCCATGAGTGAGTTTGTTTTGGAGAGGTTAGAAAAGGAGAGTTAAAAATCCTTCATTACCTCACTTCACATTACTTTCTAGCTCAGCTTCCAACAGGCACTAGAAGCATGAAAAAAACCCTTGGAGTTAGTTCTTTGGTTTATTTTAAAGTTACTATCACACTAAGAATAACTTTTAATAATGTAAGATTTTTTCCACACAACAAGGAGTGTGAGACCTAAATGAAATGTGAAAAAATCCTTTCTCCAAAGGAAACACATTAAAACCTCCTGCACAGCAAATTATATCATACACAACTTTTCTTTTAAACCTGTAGGTCTTGGCTACAGAATGCTGAGAATTTCAGGGGAAAACAACACACTTATACCCCTCTGTACATTTTTCGTTCAGTATAGTTTAACTTCTGGGTTTAACAAAGGAAGAGCAGAGACAGGATTTACCTGAACTCATCCTCTATTCTGCAGCCCATAAAAGTATTATTAATTAATACTTTTTCAAAGTAAGGAAGGAGGAATTGTGACAATTCAGTCCTTACACACTGCTGCTGAAAACATTGCATTGCTTCCTATCCCCAATGCAAGGCAGAGAACAAAGAAAATATTTTTTTCATTATTCTAAACATAATTTTATATTATTCTATTTATTATTATTCTAAGTATAGAATTACAACTCCAGGCCTTTTAGAAGGACAACTTCAGGTTTACAACCAGCTTTCTTTAGAATTAGCTTTCTGCAGTTTCATGAGCTTTGTGTCAGAGGTCTAAAATAAATAAGGAGTGCTTAAACAGTCAGGAAAAATCCATATGGAAAATAGATCTAACTTCAGTTCTAACCTCTTTAATGTCTTTATGACTATAGCACTGGAAATTAGATAATTACTCAAATGCTGGCAACTTCTTGAATCTCTCTTGCTGTCTGGGAAAAGCAGTATTATTGATACTGCTATTCAGATAAATGGAAAAGCAGAATTCTGCTAAGTTTTGCTTTGATGAAAGAGATGCTCTTCAATAATGTAGGGAAATCAAGATACTGCAGCTGTAAAAAGAGCTTTACAGTAAATGTTTCTTTATAAATACCAGTGCACACTTAAACATTTGTATTTCAGCCTAATTCACAGCCATGAGAAGCTTATCACACTTGTGTTTCCACACAGGAAAATCTCAGAGGCAGATGATCCCTTCCCTCCCCTCCTCTCCCCTCCCCTTTTCCTCAGACATCCACTACCCCAACCCACCTCAGTGCCTTTGTCCTGGCAGGGGTCAGATTTATATAGTTTCTATTCTCACTAAATTAGGTTTGAAATATGTAACAATATAGTTTACAGGTCACCTATTCATCAAATCCTTTCTTGTAAGATTATCTGGAGAGAATTTTTCAAGGCCCTCCAGGATCTAAATAACCTCTCTCTGAATCTTTAAAGAGATGAGTAATTTCTGTATGATGTGCTGCAATAATATTTAGAAACCTCCATCTATAGAAACACCCAGATGGGGAAGTTAGCAGACTAGAGTGTATCTGGGGAATCTTGGAAGATTGTATATGGGGAGAGAGGGAAAGCAGGACATGATAGAGTGACTGGTCTGTGCAAGCACCCTGTGTATGAAAGCATCCATAATTGCAAAGAGCATTTTCCCTCTTTCTTTTTAAAAATTCCATTGTTCAATAGCCTGTAAAGGAATTTCTAGGAATGGTGGTGGGATGGCATGGAAAGAATAGTAAGAGAAGGATGCATAAACAGGCTTTTCTCATTCTCTGAATGCCTGTGGAACACAACTCTCCTCTTCATGCTTGCAATTGTTCTCACAGCCCTAAGAGCTCTTTTGCTTTCCAGATAAACTGAAGAACTATTCAAGCCAAAGACAATAAGCAGTAAATGGAATAGACACTTAGGAAGAGGAGACAGGAAAACAGGATTCTTTCTAGCATAGGGAATACTGCACATGTCCCAAATAAATCTCCTAAAAGGGAAATTTACTGATCAAAAATTAATTTCCACAAAATTAGACTTTTGTTTTTGAATTCACCAAAGCTCAAGCCTTTGAAACCATGGAATAAATGCAGGTCAGTAGAGTTTTAGCTCCAGTCTCACCTGGGAGTGACACAGTGTGTCTGTCTCCTTTGGGCTGCCTGCAACTGCTGAGATTTTTGAACAGCTGAGGTTTTACTAGGAAGAGATGTGGGAAAACCCATGGTTCCAATCTTCTCTCACACCCTGCTGTGCTTTGTGCCAAGGCACAGAGGTGCTTGTGTTAACACAGGGATACACCTGCTGTGTCTTCTGCCAGCAGCCCTCTCTGAACAATGGCAGCTGTGACAAACACCAACCTCAGTGCCACTCTCTGCCAGCAGACACTCCTGGGCTTTCAGAAGGAATTCCAGGAACTAGGGGGAGTTTGAAAAAGGTACCAGGATTATGATGTTTTCATGGAGTAGACTGAGGAAGGATATGTTTGGAGCAGCAACTTTTTCTAGTGAGTGCAAGAAGCTCAAGCAGAGTGATGTAGGCTGGTCCCTGTCTGTACCTGAAAGCACAGAGCACACCAGGAAGTGCTGCAGCCTGAAGGAAAATACCTGTGGAGATGTTGGCATTCCCCTTTGGTTTGAGAGGCAGGATCCCTGCACTGCTGTTAACTTTGCCAAGCCTGCCAGGCTGTCCTCAGGAAATTCCTGCTGCAGCCTTAGGTCATACTCTAAGAGGGGAAGAAGCCACCTGTGGCCACTTAAGTAGGCAGGGATGGAGGTGTTTAGGGGAGGATTAGTCACTCATCTGCTGTAGTTCTCTGCCAGATGTCTGCAAAGGAGGTCTCCCTGCTTAAAATGGAGTGATTTTTGGCCTCTGATTTGAGGCAGCCCCAAACACTAGCATGACATTGACTTTGACCTTTCCAACAAGAGAAATGACTCCATATGCCACCTTGCAAAATCCAGCTCCTAAAGCAATTACACACAAGGAGTGGTCTGCTCAGGAGTGTGTTTGAAAAGAAAATGAGATTAAACTTTCCATCCGAGAAGAGTGCCAGTATATCAATATCCAAATCAAATAACATAAAGTTTCCTTTGTCTGCCAGCTAGGAGTAAGAATGCATTATACCTCTAATATGATTTTTGCAGTGGCTGTAATATCATGAGGTTTAAATGAAAATAAATATGACTGTATGCTTTTGAAGAGCTAATCAGGCTGAAACATTCTAGCCTTACTGGTGTAGTACATGAAAATAAATATGCATTTATCTAGGCTGCCTGGATTTATGCATAACTAGTGTGCAAATTGGGTGGTGGGAAGAGAATAGCAGGATGAAATATTTTGGTTGGTCCTGGGATGCTTGATAAAAGTCAGTAATAGGGAAATTATTTGAAAGTAGCCTGGATGACAGCACTATGGTTCTGCTAATTAATTAGTTCAAGTCTTATTGGTCTGTCATTTAGTCAATTCTGTCCCATATGATTTTTTATTTTTTGACATATTTCAGTGTCCATGCTATTCCAGTTCCAGCAGACTGGCACCACAAAATTAATTATTATGACAAAACTCCATTCACTTGTCTACTTTTCTTCAGTACCTTTTTATTTGGGTTTTTTTGGTTGTTTTGAAGTCCTTTCTGTTCTTCTATTTTTATTCCATCTAACCAAACTTTACCTCATAAAATATTTAATCCTCTGTCAGTCTTGACTCACTGACCTATGACAGCAAATTATCTACAAATCTTGGCAGACCTGTTCTGATTTGAAACTCTTGACAAAACAGCAGCCCCTGGACTTTTATCTTACCACAACTTGTGGTCCCAAAATAATTCTGCAAAGGGTAAATTCCAAGAAGTGCCTTCTGAAAAACTACACTTTCTAAAAAGCATTGCCTTCTGACTTTTTGATGATGGTCACACATCTGTTTCTCTCTGAAGGTCTAATCCTGGTACATCTTTTTTAAGCACCCCTCCTCAGGAGAGTTCCAAAATACCATTTGCTAAAGGACTTTATTTCAAAAGCTCTGATTCCTACAGGACTGAGTGCTGGAAAGGGACAAAGCCCTGAGTAAATTTTGTGACCTGTTCTTGCTCTGAGGCTACAAAAGTAGACTTAGCAGGAGATTCTGAATACCAGCCAAGGCAAATCTTAAAAGTTCCTAACTTTGGTGCCCAGTTGTTCATTTAAAAGTCACACATTCATTGCAGGCTGCTCTGGAAGGCATTCACTGTAGTACAAGTTGTTGCCTCCAATGTGAGTGTGTATAGCTCAGCAAGCCTGGCTTTTTTTCCCTCTTACTGAAAGGGGAATTGATCAAAAAGCAGTAGGCTTGAAGCAAAAAATTTCTTTGGTATAAAGCATGATTTTTTTTTCATTTTATGTTGTTCTAAATTCCATAGGCTCCATTTTTATCAAAACAAAATACATCCACTGGAGGCACCTAAAGATGAGAAGGGATAAATCCCTCCTGAATTTATGTGATGTTTATTGTGATGATGTGATACATCAGCACACAGATGATGCTATTGGCTGAATTTGATGTGCAGAAGCTTAGAGTTTTGCTTCTTGAGTTCCTTTGATTAATCCAATTTTTTTTGGACCAAGTTGGCATCTCTCACATGTGCCAAGGACCTGAAGGCATCTTGAAAACAAGACTGCATTTTTATATTTCTGTATTTTAAGATGCCCTGCACTTCCAGTTTCTACATTCAAGATCTGCTATTGACTATTGTCCCCCCTCCCAAGTAGTAACTTCTGGGAGTACCAGAGATGACAGAAAGCTCCCTCTTGTGAAAAATCCCCATTGCAGATAAAAGATGAAGTTTCAGAGGTGTACACCCACAGTCCTCATGGTGCTGGGTACACTGATTTAAGCATTTGATGCTTTAGCTTTTATTAGAAATAAACCTAATAGGATAAGTTCTGTCACAGGATCAAGTATTCTCACTTTGAAATACAGCCTGCCCACAGTTTAACATTTGTTTTCTTTAAATATCATGTCTGTGAACCTGCAACCCACAATAACAGCCTGTTCTACTACTATTAATTATTGAGAGTTCAAGTGTTTAATTACAAGTATTACCTAGGTAACCCTGGAGTGAAATCATAGGATAAAAAATAATCTCCCTGCTGAAATCACACCAGGAGTCTGTCTGTGTTTTGTGCAGGTGATTCCAGCCTTTGCTCGGCCTGCATTCATGAAAACAACGTTTACAGCAGAATATTTCAGATTTTGTACAGAAATGAAGAGATCGTTCTTAATGAGTCTATGAACTTCAGAGTGCACCTGCTTCTGGATGGTGAAAGGGTGAGTTGTTTTGGGATACACATAAAAAGCAGCAGGGCTGGGATTCCTCTTACTTAACTTTATGCATGCATTGCAAGGTATCTCCATTTCAGAAGTTGTGAAGAATTCCCTGTGCTGCCAGAGGTGAATGCAGCTGGTGCAGGGAAGGGCACAGTTTATCTGACCAGCACACCAGCAGCTGCATCCAAAGGAGGTTGACTCCTGTACCATCAATACCTGTGATTTATTTGTTTGTACATGCTGACACTGTAAAAGTCTGCCTGAGGTCAGATAGAGCCTCTGCATTGTGCCTGTTATGAGGAGCAGGCTACACCTTGGCTTTCCAGTGGAATAAGATGTTGACATAACACTGGTAAATCAAAATAGCAGCAACTCAAGTGTCTCAACCATAATTTGTCATTTGTGCACTGGATCATTCACTTTACACCACTGTGCTGATCAGCCCCACCTGAGAAAACTGGAGGTCTGCTGCATCTTTCTAGGACCAGCTACTGCTGCCATCCATCATTATTACTCTCTTCTCCTCTCTCTTGGGACTGAAATTTTCCAGCTACCCAGCCCCTTTCCATCCTTCAGAGGCCTTTGTCCTTGGTGCTCCTGACTGCAGGAGCCCATGGGAGAGCTGCTGGAGCTTTCCCTTATAGTCATGTACAACCCTTTCACTTTCTATGGTACCTCAGAAACAACATGTCCATCCCCAGACCCTTCTCCCCTTTTTCCATCCACCCCTTCAGCCAACAGGAGCACTCACACAAGGTAAGAACACGATCTGAGACACCCAGGTTGTGGAGCCCCTTTGGTTTAACCTTACTGATGTGAAACCAAAGTCTTCCAGCAGCAATTCCTGTTCCCAGGAGCTACAGGGGTGAAGCAATCTTCTTCACTGAGAGCACTGTTTTACTGAAATCTTAAATAGGAAGGGGAGAGAGTGTCACAGCAGAATGGCATTCAGGCATGTCCAGTGTGCCACCACTGTGTTTTGCCAGTCCAAGGATTCGTACAAAATGTGTGGCATTGGTCTCAGTGGTGACAAGAGACATGACAGCAGCATCTTTGCCAAGTCAGCTTGTCATCAAAAAGAGGCACTGTGGGTTACACAGCCAGTGTGAATCATGTGCTGTGTGTTGAACTTGGGGCCAGAGACACCCACCAGTCCTTTGTATAGCTTTCTATTTGATCATGATGAGATTTAAATTTTCTTTTTTTGTCCTATTTCAAAGCATATATATATATATGTGTGTGTGTGTTATATGGAGATCTAAATTAAAACATCTTGAGAATCCAATTTTAGCTTAACATGCTTCCTTTCCTCTCCCACTTTCCTTTTGCTGTTTTGGTTTGATTTATTTTTTTTATGATGGTGTTGTCAGTTTATTCCTCCCTAGAACTGTTGGGTTTTGCTTATGTGAAAAATTACTAAATGCAAGTCTATCAATATTTGTTAGGAAAATGTCCCAGCATGCTTTATCCAATATTAATTTTATCCTTCCTCTGTGGAGTACCTCTGACTAAATAACCCTCCCCTCTAATTACAGCAGCTTCCACTGTGTTGAACAGGGATGATTTCTGATGATTTTTGCATTATTATTCAGGAAAGTTGTGCACTTCATGAAACAGAAAATCAAAACCAGCCCACAAGATGCCTCACAACTAAAACTCATTGAGACTCTTGATGTGCTGTGTGCAGCATCACTTGGCTTTCCATAGGAGATTCCTTGGGAAGAGGACAGCTGCCCAATTTGGTCCTTACAGAGTGGACTTGCACAGAGAAACTCAATTTTTTCTGTGTGGTGTAGTAACTTTGGGTTTTCATGGATGTAGAACAAGAGGATAAACAGGTTTGTTGTTCCAGATAAGTTGCTCAAGGCACTCTAAAGAATCAAATACAAAAAATAAAGATCTGTAAAAATTTTTGTGTATTGAGCAGATTAGCACAATTCACTTCTGTTTAATGCTCCTAGGCTTCTTTTTTCTGCTTTGATCTCTTGTCCTCCACAGCTTTGCAAATTTGATATAAATGTGGGATAGACTGAAGTGTGCCACTACTACATCCACAACTATTCAGAGACAGTTTTGTGTCTTTGTCACATAATCTCCTATGTTGGATGAAATCCTTGCAATGTGGTGTTGGCATGTTAGCTAGAGATTTTTACAGTGTTTTAAATATCATCTGTGTTCATAACTCTTCATTTATTTAGCACACAACAGATGTGAATCCTTTTTTGTGCCTCTTGTGTGCTATGGTGATTTTTCTTGGTTGAGGGTGAAGGTTCTGTTCACTGTTTTTTTCTGTGGATGGAGGTTATGATAAATGGACAAAGAAGTTAGTCTGGGTAATGGAAGTATTGAGTTAATATACTCCATGCAGTTTCTGCTGTCAGAACTGGAATTATCCAATATTACATTAAGGAAGCATTGTTCCTCCTGGTGTTCAGATAGTTTTGCTGATGAGATGTTTTGCTGAGATAGGCAAAAAAACCTCAATGTGAATATCCAAATTAGATTATTTGCTATTTATTTTATTTTATTTTAAATTTTCCCTCTCCTCCTCTAGAATAATCCTAGACACACTTAAATATATAAATACTTTTTTTTTTACCTGGTATTAAATGGAAGGAAGCACTAATATTTGCCTAGAAGTGGCACCAAACATGCCTTTCACCATATAATGGTGCTTGAAAACTCTTTGGTTTATTTGATGTCTTTTTCTATATTGTCCCTGCATACAGCATTTGTTGAATTCAAAGGGAACAATATTGCAGGGCTGAGGCAGAATTTATTGCTACAAAGAACTCTAATTAATTTTCATAAGCTTTTGCTTTCTTTTTATTAGAAAAGAAGCTTTTCCTCTTTCATCGTGCAGTAGGACAGATAACTTGTCTGGTTCCTTCCTAGCAGGCCCTGTTCAGGGGAAATTTAGTAGCAGGGAGAGAACAGAGTGAGGCAAGCTGGAATATGGCAATATATTAACTTTTGTATTTTACAGAGAAATTTAAGTGATTTGGGACATCCAGATCATTCAGTTTGACACTCTGGCTAAGTGGTTACATATTAGGGAGGGAAAAAGGAAAATGTTGCCTCTGCAGTGAGAACTGTGGTTGGTTTTATGTGGGGTTTTGCGTTATTCTGATCAGTCTGATTTCAATACAGTTTTGGGATTAAAAATATCTAATTTATGCAGCTTAATGCATTGCCCCATGCAGTGAGAAATATCCCTTGGTCTCTCAGGCATCTGCTCACTGCCTCAAGGAGTTTGGGGTGAGTGTCACCAGGGACTGAACTTGTTTTGAGCACAGACTCAGATCTCAGTGGCTGCTCCAGGTGCTCAGCAGTGTTGGGCACAGACCCAGAATTTCATCCCTTTTCTTTGGAGGAGGAGGAGATTTGCTTTGTCTGAATCACTATACTGAATTCCTATTTTAAATTCAGAATGTAGCTTCAGTAATGATTACTTTGGTTTTTTTTTGGTTTTTTTTTTGGGTTTTTTTTTTTTTTTTTTTTTTGTTTTTTTTTTTGCCACTGTCAGCCACTGTGGTTTTTAGTGTCAGCAACTCATTAGAAATGAAAAAGTATTTATTTATTTATTTATTTATTTTAATAAAAGGCATGCTTCCAAGTGTTTTGAGACAATCACAAAAGAGAATGCACATTTTCAGTACATAGAAGTGGGAATTTTCCCTTCACATCTCTATGCCTGTGGCCATGCTAGAAGAAATACCATATAATTACAGAAGAGATTAAATTTTACATCTTTCAGAATTTTTCCAAAGCACAATCAATCCTTGGCTCTCAATTTTCTTACTTCAACAGGAAAAGACTGTTCATTGTGGATGAAGTTTCACCTCTGGAAAACCTGGCTAAACATGGTTTATGTCATTTATTTTATGACTCCTACCTGTCAGAGCAGGGTAGATGCCTCTGATGTTGCCTTCAGAACATTTTTAGTGTAGTCTGTGCTCTGTTGTTAAGAAGATGATCATCAGCTTTGGAAAGCAGAGATCATCTTGCCTGTTTGAAACCATCTAAAATGCAAATGTACCTAGACCAAGATATTTCTCTAAGCTCTATCTATTGTCAGTGGAGACAGGCACAAAGAGAAATTAATTGTCCTTTTCCAGTGAGTACCTCAGGATTGCAGGTCACTCTCTGCCTTTGCTTGTTGTTTGCCACTGACATAAGACAGAACCCATACATCTCACCTCACCTTTTTGTGGCAAAAACTGGGTATAAATAAGTTGCATTTATAATACCACATCCCCAGTGAATAACTTCAGTTTTTCACATTTATTTCTGTACCCCTCCTCCTGTATTCTGTCATACTGTAAAAGATGCTTACTTACATTCACAAAAAAAGACTATTTAGTTATAAAATGTGTATTTTTTTGTTCATATTTCCATTTAGGTTGTTAGAAATTAATTTTTTTTATTCTTTTAAACCTATTTTTCTTGGGGAAGAACTGATATTTCAGATGAGTGAATAAGAAAGTACTGGACAGCTTAATTCTCTTCTAATTTATTTATTTCCACTGATTACAGTTATTTTAACTGTGCCAAGCTGGGATGTGTTATCCAATTTAGTTCTTTCCCAGTGAAAGTAATCAACTAGCTCTAGCACTGTCTCCAAAAATCCAATCAAACTATTTTATTGACAGTAAAAGAAGGGTAATTTTACTGGTGGGATATTTAAGATGAGTTAGAATGGAGGTACCAGTGAGTCACACAGGATTTCTTCAGTGGCTTTGGTGAGCAGAATCAGCCATGCAGCAAGTTAAACTTCTGTTTTAGTTTTAAAAACAACCAAGGCCTTCGAGTTTTGGAAAGAAATTGGTCTGCATGAGAATCAATGACAAACTACCTCCATGAATCTCCTAAGGGCATAAAATAGAGACCATGGGGCAGGAAAGCCTTGGTTTGCTGAGAAATAAACTCAAAGATCAATGATGAGTGATCAGAAATTTCCAGAATTATTTGAGCCATTTCTGAATGTTTTAAGCTGCAAACTTTGAAATTTCTATTAGTTACAGGTGGGTAACCACGCAGATTTGTGGCTGTTTCTCATCCAGGAAAACTTGGTCCTTGCTTTCTTTCAGCTGCTCAGATAACTCAAACAAAGGCTCACTCAGTGAGGGGCAGCAGCCTCAGAAACGCTCCCCTGGCTCTGTGTGTGAGAGCAAGGATCCAACGAATGCAGAGCTTGATGCTCTCTGGTTCCTCTTGTCTGCAGTGATTTTTTTGACAAGTCATGGCACCCAGGGACAGATAACACCTCTGACTGCTCTGGTTCCCTCTGACTCCTTCAGCAATTATCTCAATTCAATGTACATTTGCTTCTTTCTGCCTCTGTGCTGTCATGCTGCTGTTGCTGTGTGGTTTTGCCTTTGCTCTTATCAGAAAAACCCACCCACCTTTGCCTTCTGTGTTGTAGGTGCCAACTTACACAGGCAAGCTTGTCTCTCTTTTTGCAGGTGGAAGATGCATTGAATGAAGCAGATTTTCAGCTCAAGCTGGACCTGCACTTTACTGATAGTGAACAACAGTAAGTGCTGGTTTAAAGCTCAATTGGTAATGTGGGGGTCTGTTCAACTGGAAAATTACTTTGATGAAATGAGTCCTTTCTAGAAAAGGAGAGCTTTGTTAAGGCTTCCATTTGCCTTAGTGTTGAAGTTTTCCTGTTTGTTCTCTCTGTATTTGAAGTGTGTATCTCATATTCCTGCTTAAAGGAAGAACATTTTTTTCTCCTAGAAGTATGAGTTCCTCAAAGGTTTTAAGTGTTGCTCCTCTGTTTGCTGCTGTTAAAGGGAATATCATCACTGACCTCCATGTGGTCAGGGTCTGTGCATTTGTCTCAGGAGGCAATGAAGTATTTTCTCACTGAAGACAGGAGTTATGAATATGCTAAGCACTTTTCTTCTATTAAGAAAATAGCCTCTACATTTTAGGAGGAAGTAGTTTTCCTATTGAATTTGATTTCCTCTAACTAAATTTGATTCTGTAATCTTAGGTGAAGTGGGAGTAGCATCCCTTCCTGAGACCGAGCGGGAAGTGTGATCCCAGATGTTACTGAGCCTCACTGAATCAGGGAAAAGGGTTCCAGTGACTTGAGCTGCATTTCTGGGGAGTGGGAGGGGATGCAGAGAAATCATCTGAGCTGTGTTTCATGCTGAGACTGTCCCTGTAGGATTTTGTTCATAACTACAGAGCACACAAACAGATTTCAAGAACATGTTTCTGTTATCTTCCAGAAACAAAAAAAGAAAATTGTTCTCTCAGGCAGGGGGGACTTGACTATCAGTGCTTACAGGTCTTGAAGAGAGAAAAACAAACATTAAGTTACACCAAAAAATAAAAAGAACTGAAGCATTTAAGTTGTGGAATTGTGCTCTCACCCATACACCTAATTTCTGTTATCACCTGAAAGATTACTGTGATTTACCATAAAATATAGTAGTGATTTTTAGAAAATTATATTCTGCGAATATCATTGAAACATTTCTTGGAACTAACCACGCACCACCCAAGCATCTATTCCTAGATTTTCTTAGCTCTGGGAAACAATTGGCTTCAGAAGTGTCTTTAATGCTTTCAAATAATTCCTCTTTAGAAGTTTTGCTTGCATTGGGACGATCTGTTTATGCACACTCTAGGTTTGCAGCTCAGTCTCCTGTCCTGTAGATGACTCACATGTCATGTGGTTGACTGCACACTAGGATGGTTATTCTGGAATAGTTATAAACAAACTTTAAATTAAAGTCTTGACTTTTATTCAGTGAAAAAAACCTAAAAAACCAAAACCAACCAACCAACCAACCAAAGAAAAGCAAGCCAGAAAATAAACAAACAAACAAACCAGCAACAACAAAAAAACCCAGTCCCCACCCAAAAAAAACAACCCAAAACTCAGAGAAGCTAATCCAACTTGTACTGTTTCTCTGCTGTTACTTCAATTTCTCTTTTGAGAACTGGAAAACTGGAAAGGTACTCTAAATATTTTCAGCTGTGTCTGACACAGGACTGCTTCTAACTCTCACAGATTGCCTGAGCTGATTGTTCTTACACAGAAGAACAGGAGCAGTGTGGTGTCCCATCTATGAACACTCAAATAATTTGAACAGTTTTCTAAATGCCTTTCCTTCTGTTATTTAGCTCTTGATGTGCCTACTAGTGTATAACTGGACATCAAGGGCAATCACGAGGGAAGACCAAAATTGTGTCACATCTGTTCTTCTTTTATACTGTATATTAAGATATAACTCTGCATATGTTCTTTATTTTTTAATATTTCTATTTATATTAATTATATCTACATTAGTATTAATATTTCTGTTTGGCACGAGTACAGCACAAGATGCTCTTCAGTTATGTTAACCCTTATGAAGCTGGGGAGGGATAAAATTTCACCTCAATTTTATCTCTGCCTGCTGCCTGTGGCACATCACAGGCTGTGCCAGCTCAGCCTTTCCCTGCCCTTTGCCATTCCCTTTCCCTTGCAGGCTGAGGGACGTCCCAGCCATCCCCATGATCAGCAGCCGCACGCTGTGTCTGCACTTCCACCCCCGCCGAGGGCTGCACCACCACGTTCCGGTCATGTTCGACTATTTCCACCTGTCCGTGGTGTCCGTCACGGTGCACGCCTCCCTGGTGGCTCTGCACCAGCCTCTGATCAGGTAAGGGCACGGGGCTCTCACTGGGGAGGCAGAGGAAGCACCTCTGATGAGTTCTCTCATACAGCTTGCTCATTGGATGGGAGAAGCAGAGAGGATAATTTAATTTAAAGGTTTTTGGTCCTGGGCTGAGAGTCTGGAGATTGGGGTCTAGAACCAAACTCTGACACAGGCCTCTTCCCTTGGTAAGACAGTGGGGGTCTGGTAAAAAAATTAAAAATTTGGGAAAGAGGTTAAGAATTTGGATTAGTCTTCATCTCTATTCCCTGTCTGTAATGAGGAAAGTGCAAATTGTGTTTTCCTTGGTTGTTTTTCCTCTATAGTCTAAAAGCAACTAAAAGCATTTACATTGTTCCTCTCTGATAATTTGTAAAGCATTCAGGACAGCTGGACTCAGCCTCCGTGCATGAGCATAATTCATGAAGTGCTTAGGAGGAGGCACGCAGGAGTCAGTTCTGACTAAGACTCCACTGGATTTTTCTTTTGCTCATCATCTGGTTTGACTGTGCAGCGCTATAATACCAGTCCCATGGGCTCTAGGTGTGACTTATCTTACCTGATTCTTCACGACAAGAAAATAATTCAGAACTCCTTCAAATAAAACAGGGCTGGAGGTCAATATCCTCAAATGTTTAGAGTAGATGAAGGGAAGCAAAGGTCTTTACTTAGAGCCCAATCTTGTCAGTGAGATAGAGAGGGCTGGGAGGGAGGGAACTCCTTTGGTTTTGAAACAAAATGCAGTGTTCAGGTTTGTTCAGCTTCCCTTAACTCCAGCAAGGTCTTTTTTCCCAAGTGGCCAAGAGATCTTAATTTTGTCCAATGTTATGCAAAGAGCATGGTGTCAGAGAGGAAAGATGAATCTGTAGAGTTTGTTTTCCTCAGGTTTCATGTGTTAACACTTCTTTGCTTCAGTTCTCCATTAGTGTAAAGGCATTTCTTGAACATGATGCCACAGAATGAACTGGGATTGTAAGAGGTTGAGCCTGAGGTTGTGAGAAGTTGAGAAGTTGTGGATGCCCCATCCCTGAGACTGTTCAAGGTCGAACTGGATGGGGCTTTGAGCAACCTGGTCTAGTGGTGTCCCTGCCCAAGAGATAACCCTTAAAGTCCCTTCCAAACCAAATCATTCTAAGGTTCTATGATCCTGTGAGATGTGACAAGGATGTGTTTCATATCAGCAGATCAGAGTGACATATCTGTGATCTGCTGATGTGATAGAGGTAACTGCTGTATCTCTTATTTTCTGTGTGTTGACTTTTTAAACAGTGAATTAGGTTGTAACAGACTACTTCTAACCACATAGTTTTGATCAGAAAATTTTCTCATTGTTCTACTATAGGAAAGGATGAAAGAACAATTGCTTAAGAGGCTTAATGACTGTTTTCAGTTCTGTGCTATCCTCTAATGAATGGGGTTGCATAGCCTTGTTACTGTTATTAGGCATAAATCACATGATCAGCAACTGTTCCATGGGCAGATTATTATAGCTTTTAAAATACTGTTTTGTGGACATTTGTGAAGTATGCAATGTATTTACTTAATTCAGTGGAATGAAGATTTTTGACAATATACATTCTCATTTCTTTAAGGCCATAAAATCATTTAAAGTGTGCTAGTGAGGATTTATCTTCTTCTTGATAAATATTCCAAACCCAAACAGTTTTTGTATCATGCATTCTCTAAGTATAAATCAGGATGAAGACAGTAATGTAAAATAAATGCACTTCCAAGCACTCTGAAACAAAACTAGCCAATTAAAACTTATTTGGGTTTCCCCCAGCTCAGAACTTTCCTTTTAATCATTTATTGTTGGAGTTTATTAGAAGCATAAAAAATTAAGTATACAATCAGATTTTGTTTTTCATAACACAATAGAACCTGAATGACTAGAGAGGCTTTTTTTTGGTCACATTATAGAAAAATATAAACCCCAAATCATACAATCACAAAATTGATTGGGTTGGAAGGGAATTTAAAGATTATTTAGTTTGAGCCCTTCTGACATGGGCAGGGACACCTAGACCAGGCTGTTCATAGCCCCATCCAGGCTGGCCTTGAACACATCCAAGGAGATAGAGATAGTTACATTATGGAGAAAAATAAATTAAATAAATCTATGCAGTGTCTCACTGTGGTTTCATTTGCTGCCTTGAACAGCCCCATCATGGTACAGACTTTGTGTGTATATGCACATTATTCCTACACATATCCATAGACATATATGTAAAATTGCAACATTTCTAGACCTACCCTAAAAATAATTATGTAAAATTGAAATTCACTGCTGTATTGAAGTTTTCCTGCAACATCACTTTCCCTGAAGCACATCTATCAGCTCACATATGCCCTGTCGACTGAGCTTTTCATATTTTTTCAGCTCTGTGGACAAATTAGATATTCTTGTTCAAGTTCTTTCATGTTGTTTGTGTTTAAAGAGGAAAACCAGCAAGACCAATTCAGGCCTTTCCCTTCAGGGTAATGTATACTCACACACAGCTGCTGCTGGGGAAACCTTTCCAGGATGCCTCCATTACCTCCTGCTTCTTTGACAAGTGAACATTTTGATATTGATGTTTGTCCAGGTTAAAAATTCTGATATAATAAATATTACATCAGGTTTGAGACTTTGAAGCCCTCATCTTTTACCAAACTGAGAATGAGTGGAATTCACATGCCTGGGATCCTTTGTCGGCTTCTGGATGGAAATTTTGTGATTCAGCTTTTCTAAAAAGTCTAACAAGCTTTTTGATAGGTCCAAGCTCATGGCAACTGCTCATGACTTTGTGGATTTACTGAGAAAGTGAGAGGCTGGGTAGGAAGGTGGTGAGGCAGACTTTGAGTGAACTCATCTCCAGCTTTGTTAGCACAGAATCATAGGATAGTTTGGTTAAGATATTTTAGTTCCAACTCCCCTTCCATGGGCAGGGACACCTCCCACTATCCCAGGTTGCTCCAAGCCCCATCCAGCCTGGCCTTGGACACTGCCAGGAATGGGGCAGCCACAGCTCCTCTGGGCAAAGGTGTCACCACCATCACAGGGAAAAAAGCAAAACCAAAAACCAAAAACAAAATCACCCAAAACAAAACAAGAAAACCCCTTAAAATCTGAAATAAAATCAGAAATAAATCTCTTTTTCAGTATAAAGCCTTTTTCCCTTGTCCTGTCACTACATCCCTTTGTCAAACATCTCTCCCTCTTTTTTATAAGCTACCCTTAGGTAGTGAAATGTGCTGCAATATCACCCTGGAGCCTTTTCTTCTCAAGCTGGACAATCCCATCTCTCTCAGCCTGTCCTCAGAGGAGAGATGCTCCAGCCTTCCGATCACTTTTGTGGCATCCTCTGGGCGTGCTCTGAGAGCTCCACAATATCCCAGAGTTTCCTGTGCTGGGGATGCCAGAGCTGGATGCAGCAGTGCAGGTGGGGTCTGACAGGGGCAGGGCAGAGGGTCAGGATCCCCTCCCTTTACCTGCTGCTCATGGAGCTCTGGATGGATGCAGCCCAGCTTTCTGAGCTGCAGCTGCACATTGTTGGCTCATCTCGTTTTCCACCCACCAGAACCCTCAAGCTCTTTGCAGGGCTCCTCTCAATGAGTCTCAGTCTGAGCTCTTACCTGGGAATGTCCAAACTCAGGGCTGGCACTCGGATCTGTTGAACCCCATGAGGGTCTTGTGGGCCCCCTTTCCTCCAGAGCAATCATATTTGCTGTACATGTGGGATGACCATAAGCATGGTGTGATGCTTTGGTGCTTGGATTGCCTCCTCTTGTCTCCCTGGCAGCTGGAAAGAGACTGGTTGGCTTTTATTTGTCCTTACAGAGCACTGAGCCATGGCTTGGGTAAAAGCTCTTCCTCTGATCCTTGGAGATCTTTGACTTCTCTAAAAATCACCCCAGGAGTGGCTCAGGAAGCTGGACAGCCAGAGTCCAAGTTAAAGACTTTTCTTTCCAGGCAGGAGTGGGATGCTAGGGGAGAACTGTGACGTGGGGCTCAGTGGTTGTGGTAGCTGTTGTCTTGGCCTGAAACACTGCTCCCCTCACCTTGCCCTAAACCCAAACCCTTTGACAAGGCACAGCAGGACTCTGTGACCCCAGGGCTGGAGCTGGGCTGTGGCAGAGCAGTGACAGCTGCTGTGCTGGCTGTGCTGGCTGCACTGAGTGCTCTTGGCACCTGCAGATCATGGAGTGCTGTTTCAGACTTCTAGAATGTGGGAGAAACAGAGCAGAACCTACAGCCAGGGTTGGATGCCACATCCTAATATGATACAAGTGACAGTGCTCTTTGGAAAGTTGAGACTTTTGCCTCTGGCAACCTCATTTTACCCAGGGTGATGGGAGATGAGCAGGATGAACCTGTCAAAAAACCAAAAAAAGGGAACAAAGTTCAAGCTTGACACTGCTCCTCTGCTGAGGCACTGGCCTCCATAAACAGCCTAAATACCTTCCATCCTCTTACCAAAGATCCAGGGGCTAAATGTGAGCAGACACTTGTAAGAGGAAGGTGAGGAGGAGGAGGAGTGGAGGCTTTGGACTCAAGTTTTTCTCATTTGTGTGGATGAGTTTGATTTCTGGCCTGGGGCACTGACTTCTCCCTTAGCTCCCTGTCTCTAGCCAGGACTGGAAGTGCAGCCAATGCTCATTAGCCCAGCTGTTAGAAAAGACCCTTTGCTCCAGCAGAACTCAGACTCCGAGAGATATTTCTGTTTTTCCCAAAGGAAAATGTGTGGGTCTGTGGTGTAGAAGTCTGCTTAGTCTCAGGCTTTCTGCAAGCACAGTGCCTTGCTTATACTGGATTCACTTAGGAAGCAAACACTAAAAGCATGGGTCAGTAATTCTGTAGAGCTCTTCACTACTTCCCAGAAAATAAAAACCCAAACCACCAAGGAAATTTAAAAAAAGCCTGTCTTGAAATCTCTGCAGATAAGCAGATCCTTTGCATGGGCACCTGGCAAACCTGTTTCGTCTTGCTTACTCAAGAAGGGGGTTTATTTTTCCCAGCTTTCTGGATTCTCCTCAACTTTCTATTCCTTTCCCCACTTCCATACATAAGTTTATGTGAAAAAACAAAGTAGGCTTTCAGGATTTTACTTGTCAACATTGAATTCTTAATTGCTCATCTCCAAATCACTGAGAAACAAGAAATCTTGGTGGAATCTGAGATGGAGAAATAATATAATTTAAATTTTGTTGGTGGAGCAACCAAGACACAGATACTCAGTTTTTCAGTGCCTTTACCTTGTTCTTTCAGGAAGAGGAGACAGAGCATTTAAAGATTGCTGATCTAGCCCTGATCTTGTTCTCTGCTTCACTGCACTGAAGAATTAGGTCAATCCTGGCCCTTCCTGAGCAATTTTATCTCACCTAAATCTATTTACTTCCAGGCATCCTCCTGTTCCTCAAAAGCACAACTGATCCATCTGTAAATGATACACACACTGTGCTGCCTTGTGTACCTTGAATCTGGGTGCAGATTATGCAGATTTTCCTACAGCTGGAGGTTGGCTGGCTCCTACTTATGGGCAGCTTGTGTCTGAAACTGCACAAATATTATACTAAAGTTCTTCAATTATTTCCCCTCTCCAGTCTGTTTACAAATAAATTAATCTGCAGAAAGAAAATTTTTTGAATTTTTATGCAGTAAAGACCTACTCCTTACATAATATATTTATTAGAAGAATACTGATTTATATCATTTTCCTCTAAAAACACATCCATAATAACTGGGTGATCTTTTCCTTTGAATTTTCTTTTATTTGGTAGTTTGTTATATATCTGCAAAGATAAACCTCTGCTTTGGCATGCCATTCTCCTGTGCTACCAGCTGAGAAATCACATAAGAATAACATGAAAATTTCTGAGTCAAATTTAAAAAGAAAAATCTCTCTCAACCATACATTATATATCACCACATGGCTTTATCTGTTTTCAAGTTTTATAGCAGTTAAGGTCAAGTTCAGGACAAATGAGCCAGCATTTTCCAGCAGTCAAAATCAAAGATTTCAAACCAGATTCCCCCTCGACTCTGTTTGGTATCTAAGGAGAGATATCTATTTTCATTAAATTTTATTTTAATAAACCTTATCAGTTCTACCCAAGAAGCTCAGAACGTTTTACAGTCACTGATTGTAACCTTAGTGAAACCTAGACAGAACCATGTCTAGAGGACACAATCTGTAAACATCCACAGATTATTCTTAATAGTAAATAACAGATCACCCATGTACCCTATGACCATGTGCCAGCAGTAATCTGCCAAAAGCTCTATTAAAGTTTTGAGTTAAAACAATGAGGGAAATCAGTGTTGTCACTACAATTTTCCTGATCTGTGGGAGAAGGCAGTTCCTGCTGAAATGCAGATGGTAGTGGGGACTGTGAGGGTTTAATTCTGGGTTATGCTATTTCTATGGGACTGACTTATATTTTCAATTTTTAAAGCAGTAATATTTTATGTATAAGGGACTGAGAGAAAAAGAAATGGTTTCTCCAAGGATCTGGCCTAAATGGGATACAAGTTCATTTCTTGAATTTCCACTCCTAGTTTACTCATAAGATTGTAATTTCTTGTCATTAGAAATGTGATGATTCTGTGTATGGAGATTGTGGGCTTTTGTTTTTGTTCTTTTTCTTTTTTTCCCCAAGCAAGAATCAGATCCTGGTCTTTTTTTTCCATTCTGCTAAACAATTATTAAAAAAAAATTGTTTTGCTTACCAAAAAACCCCCTAATGACTAAACCCTCCCCGCTACAAAAAGAAAGCCCCAAAACCCTAAAACAAAACTAAAAATGAAAGAAAAGTATTTATTTTTGGGCAGGTTAATCTGAAAGAGAACATGGTGTTCTATTACACTGCCCTAAAAGTATTTTTTCTAAATTGCTTCAATAACACATCTGAATTAGCATTTATCAAGACCATTCAATTTCTTATGCTAGGAAACTGTCATTTCATTTATTTGTAAGAGAATTGTCCACAGAAAAAGAAACAGGGAATGATTATTTAATATTTTGTGCTCTACAAGAACCTAGTGTTGCCACATTGAATTCTGCAACAGCAAGTTCAAAAGAACCAGAAAGTTCAGCACTTATTTCTACATGCAATTCATTCCAAGAGATGTTACAGAGGCCAAAAGTATAAATCACAAAGTCATGGACACAAATTCATAGAAGGTAACCATGACTGCTGGAAATAATTACTTGACTATAACCTTTGAGTCAGAAAGGTCTTAAATTTTGATTGCTGGATCTTGCAGGCTGTAATGAAGGAAAAAATGGACTTTTCAAGGAGGTTTACTGTACTGTGGGTCCACAGATGATTGCCATAATAATTGGGAGACTCCTTTGAAGGATAAAGGCATAAAATCATAGAATTATAGAATGATTTGGGTTGGAAGGGGCCTTAAAGGTCGTCTTGTTCTCTGCCCTGGGCAGGGACACCTTCCACTAGACCAGGTTGCTCCAAGCCCCATCCAGCCTGGCCTTTAAAACTTCCAGGGATGGGACACCCACAAATTCTCTTGGTAACCTGTGCCAGGACTCCACCACTCATGGTCTCATGGATAAGGTCATCTAAAGGCCAGCTCCAAAACAGCCCATAAACATTTCACTGAAAATATTAATAATTCTGCACATATTTTAATCCTCTTGGCCACACACATGTTACCTCTTTTGACCTTTTTTATCCTGACTCCAATTAAAAGATGAGGTTATCATACTGGATAAGGATCTAAATGTTGATATTAAATCAGTGCTATTAAATAGATAGTCCAAATGGACATGTAAGTAACCAAGGTTCATGATTCATACAAAGGAGCATGTGTGCAGAAATAATTAGAAGAAATAAATACAGCGAAAAAATAATTGATGTAGCAAATTAACCTGTTATTGCTAATAAAAATTTCATTCAAGCATAAGGTTCTTCAGAAAACATTAGAGGAAGTCAGCAGTTTGTAAGCCTTCCACTTAAACTTTCCCTCAGCAGTCTGATGATGTTTTGGCATGCTTCCCAAAAAAAGAGGTTTTTGTTTTACAGTGCTATGTGAAATCAATTTCTGTAAAACCAACAGATTAAAAATCCTTCTCTGCTGTAAAAGCAAAGATAAATAACTAAATAAAGGCATTAAAAAGTGCTCTTCTTTCCCTTTAAACCTTTGAAAGCTTTGCTCATATCCAGATGTGGAGTTTTTCATGTGCATAGAACATTTGTTTAAGCTTCTCTCTCTGATCTTTGTTTTTTATCATTATTTTTTTTTGGTTTCTTGAGCCTTTCCAGCAGACCACAGCAGACAACATTGTTCAATAACAGATGAAATTATTCAGAGTGATTTTCTTGTCTGTTGGAAATAGCTTTATTTAATTGTTTATTTATTTATTGCATTTATCTTAAATGTGAGAAATACATGGAAAGGCTTCATGCTGCTTAGAAGCAACCAGCTGGGAATTGCTTTGATCACATAAATTAAAATATACATAAGCAAGAATAGATATTTGCTGATTTCTTCTATCCCATCCTCCCTCTATGGAACAGCCTTTTTGCCAGCATTTATCTATAACAAGCAGCAGTTTGTTCTACAGACAAGAGAGGGATTTGTATTTAACTTTCTGAAACTGGTCCAAATTGTAATTTTGCTTGAGATTCTTTTTCCAGTGTTGCAAAACTGTTTCACACAACAACCTCACCTGTTGTACGGCTATTAATGAATTTTTTTTGTTTGTATCTTAATAGAAATCCTTCCAGAGTTCAAGAAGCATTTGGGCAATGCTCTCGGGCACATGGTGTAATTATTGGGGCTGTCCTATGCAGGGTCTAGAGCTGGATTTTGGAGATCCTTGTGGCTCCTTTCCATCTCAGGATGTTCTGTGAATCTATGATTCTCTGTTTTCTGTGTTCTTCTGTACCGCACTCAGCACTGTAATCTGACCTTAAAAAACTGAATCAGGTGTAGATATCAATTCATTAGTTTTATCTGAGCTGATGTGGCCACATGGCACACATCTGCATAGAGGAATAACCTCAGATTGGCAAGGCATTGCAGCAGGAATGGCACTTCCCTGTGGCCTTTAGTTCTGGCACATGATGGTTTTAAGATGTTTTTAGTGCTCTCCTGGACGTTTTTGTTCTTTCAAGAAGACCAGGTGTCCTGGGTACAATGGGATTTGGGATGCTTGGATGGGCACCAGATACCTGTGGGTGGTGATCCCAGTCTGGAAGTTGCAGCACAAAGCCAATGGCATTACTTCTGCACTTGGCACAAACAGAAATATGTTTTCCCATTTTCTCTACAGTTCATTATTTCAGGTCCACCTTTGCCTGCGTGTTTTTTTATAAGAACCCTTCTGGTTGCTTGCATTGCAATTTAGCAATCACAGTTTGTAATTTGACTCATTGCATTCCCCACAAGTAGACTGATTTCCCTCTTGAAATCTTGATGTAGTTTGTTTACAGCATGTGTTATCAGAGGCACTAACAGAGGGGTTATCTCATCTCCACTTGTTGATGAGGCAGTCATCCAGCCTCTCTTTGCAGTCCACAATTAGCATGAAATACTTGGAGGGTAAAATTCCTCTGATCTGTTTGATATCACTGCTTTAGCAAGAGATGACTCATATGTTGGAAATGCCAATTCCTCTCCAATGAATATAAAGACAGCCCACATCATTAACTAGGATATAACTAGTGCTCAGATTAATCCAAACTATGAGCCCTGGCTATGCATCAATACTGTGGTGGGCTTGATGCAGGTTATTCCACCCTTAATGGTCTTCAATAGGAAATGTACAAATATAGCCACAAGGGAGCACTGACCACAACAGTCAGCACTGAAAATAAAACAACTTACATTCTGTCAGTTTTTTGAGGAAAATTTTGGATAACAGGGAAATCACATTGCACCCAGAAAAAAATAAATGTAGTTTTTTGGCTGAAGTCTTATCCTTTTGGTGCTGAAAGCTAATGCTGTGGGAGAGTGAGAAGTGGCAACCAAACTTCCAATCTGTAAGAATAAGTTTGGCATGAGCTAGAAAATATTGGTAGTTAGGAGAGATCATGCACAACTCAGAGAGGAAGGGTCATGTGGGTAAAGCCAGAGAGAAAGATGTTGCATCCATCAAGGTGCAAGCTGATGAGAGGTTGCATAAGAATGTGATCCATGTGGATAGATGGAAGGGTTGTGTTGGTGAGATGTTATGCTGGAAAAGACAGCAGAGAAAGGAGTGAGTTAAAGAGAACACTGAAACCACTTGACTTAATGCCTAGAAAACAAATTTCATTTACCTTGCTTGAGCTACTGTACTTTGGACAACGATAATTTTCAAGGAAAACGTGAATTGACAGTGAAACTTGAAATAAACAAAAGCAAAACTCATCAAAATTGTAAATATTTTCCAAGCAAGGAAATAATACTGGGACAACAATGATTCTTCTCTAACAATGCTTCTCTGATTTTATTTTTCTTCTCAATCTTTCTCCTTGTAGTTTTGCTCGTCCAGGGAAAGGTTCCTGGCTTGGTAAAGGCAACCTGGAGGCAGGACCAGACCAGTCCAGTATGTCATTAGAAAATCTGGTGTTTGGAGCTGGCTACTGCAAACCCACTTCTTCAGAGGTAAGGAGGGTGAGGAATGATGCCTTACTTCAATTCACACAGAGTGTCCATATTGTCTGTGGAGAACACTTCATGGTTTCATATTTCCTGTTGAAGGTTTTTTGGAAGAACAACTCTTCAAACATTTCTGCAGGTAACACCTGGCACTTGATCAGACAATTCCTGGTGTTCAGCCCCCACCTGCATGGACCATTTCACAGTTCAAGATGTATGGATTACCCCCCACTGACAGTGACATTTTTAAGACAGGATTCACCTGACCAGGTGTTTGCTCTAAGGTGAAATGAATTATTCAGGCAAAGGTCCTGGCTTTCAATTCTTGTGTATGACAGTCAGAGGGTATGAGTCATTATTAAGAATGTTGTGAAAGAAGGTTTTGTGTGCAGAGCATTGTGTGTTTTGGTGATGGGGTGTTACACACAATAACTTACTCATGGAAGGTCTCACAGTTAATGTGTGTCTTTGATCTTGCTACTTACTACAGGTAAAAAGGAGAGCTCTTTGTGCAATTTTTAAAAGATAGCTGGTTGTTTTAAAATTGTTAATTTTTTTGTTGATCTTTTTTCTAATTTATTTTTTATACTTTTTAAGTGCTAGCTTTGGGGTTTTTTCCCCTTTTTTGTAAAAAATACTTCCTCAGCTCTAGAAACTCACCCCAGAATATTGCAACCATTAACCTGTTAAGAAACTTTGATTCAAGGGTTCTGATTAACATGCTGCCCTCAGCTTCCCTCAACCTTTCCCGTCAAAGCTTTTCTGTATAAATATTAAAAATAAGCAAGCCTGGAGCACCTGGTGCCGGGAATTAACGAGCACTGAGAGAATGTTTGGCCTGAGGCTGCTATCCCAAACATTGGGTCAGTGTATGCTTTTGGCAAGCAAACTGACCTCAACCTCTGCCTCTCTGGTAGACAGTCACATCATATACATTTAAATAACTGTTTGTGTTTTAGGCCAATCTCTGTATATAGCATATATATAGAAAGAGGCTTCTTTGGAGAGTGGTGCCTATTTTCATTATCAAGTCTCTGTTGAAAGAAGAGAAATGGAAAGATCTCCACTCCCATTTTTTCTTTTAGCCTCCATGGAAAAACCTTGGTCTGTTGTAATTAGAAAAAAACTTATTTCCTTCCCAATTTTCTTCCTTAGCTGGAAGGTCTATCTTCCACCTATTTCTGGAAACTCGTTATTTTTTTAATGGCAAGATAATTGTGGTGAGTTGACCTTGATGGGAAGCCAGGTGCTCACCAAGTCATTCTATCACTCCCCTCCTCAACAGGACAGGGTGCAATAGAGAAAAATTGTGGGTAAAGTCAGTTTAATGAAGCAAAATCAAGGCCATGTGCAGGAGCAAAGGAAAACGAAAGATTCATTCTCTCCTTCCCATCAACAGATGATGTCCAGTCAATTCCTGGCAAATGGGGCTTCAGGGTGTGAAGTGGTTCCTCTGGATGACAAACATAATAGTGAATGCTCCCCCTTCTCCTCCTTTCCCTCAGCGTTTATTGCTCAGCACACATCCTGTGGTATTGAAATATCCCCTTGGTCAGTTTGGGTCAGCTAGCCTGGCTGTGTCCCCTCCCAGGATCCTGCCCACTCCCCCCTGCTGATGGGGGAATGCTGGAGACAGCTCTGGTGCTGCTCCAACTCTGCTCAGCAGGAACCAAACTCTGCAGTGCCACCAGCACCTCTGCAGCCACCAATGCCCAACACAGCACTGGGAGGGCTGCCTGGGGAAAGTGAACTCCATCCCAGCCAGAACCAATATAATTATTATTATCTGAGCAGATGAGCTATGAAATACCAAAAAGAAATTGCTCTTCCAGGAACTGGCTTTAGCACGCTGCTACCCTGCAGTCATCAGAATGCCACACCAAACCATCATAAATATAATGCTGCACAGTCCACATGGCCAGATGTGCAATTGCTGAGCTTCAGAAACCTCCATAAGTCATGACATCTGTTCTTGAGCTGAATGTTTTAATTTAATTGACCATGATGGCCTTTTTGCCTATGCATGACCAATGATAATGAGCAAAGGCTATTTTCTCCTGGCTTAACATAAAAAAAATTTAAAATTCAGAGCTGGAAAAGAAATTGTTGTGTGGCTAGACCTAACTCCAAGCAAAGGCCATGTGACTGACTGCTGGTTTATATGGGAGTTTATACCAGGCTGTAAGGGATTAAAGGAAGAGGAGTAATATTAGTTCTTACAGTGCTGCAGTACTTGGCACCTGGTCAAGTTTTTTCCCCTTTAAAAACTTGTAGATACTATTTCAGGTTTCATGAATGTGTTTGTTAAACTTCAATTGGTTTGGAGAATTTTGCATCACTGCTGGTGGGCATGAGAATGGATCCTACCCTTTTCATGAAATAAAAATCCCCAAAACCTGCAGACCTCTCTGATTACTGATATATAATTGTTTGGACCTTCCCTACTGCATGTCTGAATTAGTAACTATTCAATACCAGAACTCAAAATATACCACACATATTCCTGTTTGTAACTTATTCTGATTTGATGCAACTGGATAAATCTAGGGTGAAGCATTAATAGATTTGGTCTTCCAAGACTGATGAAGCTTCACTGAGAGGCAGGACATGGGAAAATCAATCTTATAGGGATGTTGGTTAATTTCTTTTTATGTCATAAACTGCCATGGAACAGTTAGGTTGGTCTCTCACAGTAGATGTGTTCAAAACAGGATCCTATCTGCTGCAGTCTTGGGACATGCCAGTGGGGTTAAACAGCTTTGTGAGCTATGTGTGACTGATTTCCCTTTGGGGATCCTGAATTCCCCTTTGTGTCTGCTAAATTGCTTTTGGTTGTGCAGAAGTTCAAGGGGTTGTTTTGGATGTTACAAGGTCTGTGTCTCTAGTCCACACTGACTCATGTTTTCAGGTGATTTCACTGCCCTAAGAGCTGGATACTGGAAAATTACATCAGCTTTATTTATCTACAATAAAATAAACTATTCCTTGCATATCTGCAGATTGAATGGTCACTTACACTTCAGGATTTCTGTGCCTTACCCAGCAGCATAAACCTCTTCTGTATTCAGTGTTGTCAGGCTGGTTTAATGTCTTTGTAATGTGCATCACATGCCTGCTGTGTTATAATCAAGTTGAATCAATGGCATACTGGGGATTATTAATAAACTGTACTCAAAGTAATCTTATTTTCATTTGGATAGCAGTTGCACTGCAGATAAGTTGACTTCTAAGTAATCAGATTGATTAATCATATGATTTCTCATTAATAAGGCACTGGTGTTTGATGAGAAGTGTTCTTCTTTCATCTAGCATTGATGTAGCAGTCCCAAAAGACATGAGGTTTATGCCAGGCATAACACAAGAAGCAGGAGTGTCATTCAAATAAAATTTGTTGATGATAAGTGTTCTTTTCCACAGACAGTTTGCTAATGTTTTCATCCTTTCAGCAGCATATGCAAAACCTGGGCTGTTCTAGCCTAGCATCAAAACATTATTCAAGCCCACATTTTTATGTCTCATAAAAGTCATCTGTGGTTTAGTCTTCTTTTCTTTGTAGTTATGACTCTTGGCACAAATAGCTAATTTTTTCATCTCTTGAAGTAGGAAGACCCTGACATTATCTCAGTTCATAAGAACACAGAGCTAATAACCCCAAGGTTGGGGGTTTGATCCCTGTCCAGGCACTTAAAAGTTCAATTTGATGATCTTTGTAGTCCAACTCAGAATATTCTTTGATTCTGTAGTGATTGTGCATGACAAAGTAGCCCAAATAGGATCTATTGTGGGAATTATAATATGTTATATGATTCTGTCGTTCTTAGACAACTGATACATACTACTGATTTTTAAAAATCAATTTCAAAAAAATCCCAATATTAAAAATAACTTTTACTTATAATTGTTCAATGTAGTTTACATCAGAATTTAATCTAGAATTGTTAATTTGACGTGGAAATGCCTTCAGTTTCCATCTCAGACTTCTCTGCTCCAGTGTGAGTGTTTAATAGCAATCACTTCTTTCATGTGTTGGAGTGCATTTGTAATGGGTGGTTTTAAAAGATTCCTTCGGTGTCTTGCTGGTGCAAATGGTGATTAGCTGTGACTGGGACTCCAGCTGATGTCCAGCACATAATTATTCTGAAACACTAAGGCAGCTGATATACTGCTCTTTATAAGGTAAAATGACAAGTATCTTTAATCAGTATGTTCAAGGCACTATTTGTGATAATTACTGAGGAAGTCTTTAATCCTTGGCTGCCTGAAGATAAATGGCTGATCTCTAAAAAGAACTAAATTATTTCCTAGCTGTAGCAGAAAACATGAAACTAATAATGTGACAATAACTAGTTTCTTTAATCACTGGCATATTTCTTTTCTGTGGTTCTTACTTTCTGATCTGACATATGTAGCAAAGTATAGAGTTCAAAACAGAGATTATTTTGGATTTAGACCTGAAACATGGTGTTAAAAAAGCCTTGCAATCTTTTTGCTATGGGTGTTCAATGAAAATGTCATGAAATCAACTGGAGAATCTTGTGAGATTCCAGATAGGAGGGTGATGATAACTTGTTCTGGAGAAAATCCTTGGGAATTGCTCATATTGGACTGATAATTTATTCCTTTTGTTAAGCAATATAATTTGCATTGGAAGTTGCTCTTTTCATATGGTTTTTTTTGCTGTTTTTCTGCACTGTTTATGTAATAGATAATCAGATTGCTGCATTCTCTTTCCAAATCTCACCTACACTTATAAAACTGAAAGGATTTTTATTATGGCTAATTTAGAGAGTTGTGAGTAGTGTGGTAAAAGACAGACTAAGCATGGAGGATTTATTTCTCTTTCACAGCTACTATTACAGTTATATACTGAAGAATTTATTTGGCTTCCCTCACCATAATTTCTCACTTTGTCTGAATCCTTTAATGTGGTTTGTACAGTCATTCACTTGGCCAACATCCTTTCAATTCACGGTTTTCCTTTCTGGAGATTTCAGCATTGATTTTTCAGGAATTGTATAGGAAGGGGCTTGTGCAATACTTTTTTATTTTTTTCTTTCTTCCCCAGAGTAAAGTGCAGGAGCAGTGGGAACAAACTTTTTACTCCTCACTTCAAGAACTGGACTTGGCTGCTCTCCATTTTTTGAAAGAATATTTTATTATTCACCTTTTCTTTCTTCTCAGTATTTTTCCCAGAGTTACCTTGCTTAAAAATCATGTTCATATGCCCTAAGGAACACTAATCCTTAGCTCCTAAGAGACAATAATTCCCACTGACTGATGATGAGAGAGTTCCTGAAGGGAGACCAAATCAACTCTCATAGCTTTTCCAGGGTGAGCAGAGATGCCAACAACAGCACAGTCAAGATCCATCATCTGAAAGCCAACCCTTTGCTACTGGCAAGTGTCCCAGACAGTGGCTTGGGGACTGGGGAATGAGAAAAAAAAATCCCTCTTTTTTTTTTTTTCAAACCACTTTGGCTTGTTTTGTGGAAACAAATCTTCAAGGGACAGCAAAATCCTACACCTCTGTTCACAGCTATCACATCAGTTGTAGTGACCCAGGAAACAGCTTCATAGCTGGTAAGAATTTTAAGTTTTGGTGCAGTGCTAGGCAGGACCAACTAGAACTGCAGTCCCTGCAACATCAGTTTGTGCAAAACCAACTGACCCCGCTCAAATGGTCTCATATTTTCTCCAAGGATCAGATAACATTTGGCAGTGTGACAATCAGAAAAGGATGGGCTAAGAGAAAGAGATGGGTCAGTGTATTGTGATTCTTGAAAGCACTGACAAACAGAGGTGAATAGCATTAGACAAAAGTTTAGCCAACAAAGCATTTTCTTGGTAGCTTTATGGCAAAATAAGAATAATTTTAGAATCTCTTCAGGACAAGAATAACTTCTTCTGAAAATGACTTGACTTAATCACATATCCAGAATCTGTACTCAAGTGTTGTGATGGGTACCAAAAAGAAATTCGGATCAAAATTGGTTAATGTTTCAAGGAAGCTCTTTGCATAACCAGGAAAAGTGTGTGAATATTCATGTAGTTACACACATGAGTACTTGGGTGAGAATATGGGTCTGATATGAGACCCATATTTATGGTGAGCCAGACACAGGCAGAGGAAAATGAGCTTACACTACTCCTTTGACTGGCATAAACCTTGAGATATCCAGCTACCAGTCAGCCTGGTTTTACAACAGTATTTACCTCTACTGTTCCCAGCTTCACAGTATGGTATTGAATAGGGTCTGGTGCATTGTTAATATCTGGGCACTCAGTCCCTGCATGATCCCAGGTTAGCTGGCTGTGTCTTGAAGTGTGAAGGAGCTGCAGTATCATTTGTCTGCTGCCTCTGGTTCCAGCACATCAGAGAAAGCCAAGTCAGATCAGCCTTTACCCATCACTTTTCTTCCTTGTCTTCTTCACAGACTCATAGAATGGTTTGGATTGGAAGAGCCTTTAAACACCATCTAGTCCAAGCCCCCTGCAATGAGCAGGATCATTGTCAACAGGTTACTCAGAGCCCTGTCAAAGCTGGCCTTGAATGTTTCCAGGGATGGGACATTTACCAGGTCTCTGGGCAATGGGCCCCAGTGTCTCAGCCCCTTGATGACAAAATATCAAGTCTAAATCTACCCTCCTTTAGATTTAAATCATTACCCCTTGTCCTGTCTTAACATTCCCTGTTAAAAAGTCTGTCCCCATATTTTTTGTAAGTTGCCCTTAAGTATTGAAAAGCTGCTATAAGGTCACCCAAGATATTCCCAAATTCTTTCCAGGAGTAGGATAAAACCATGAAGTCAGTTGAAGGCACCATATATCTACTCTTTGATGACCCAAGGTAAAAGTCATTGCCATCTCACAGGTTTTTGTTAGCCCTAGATGCAATCTGTGATGTCTCTGCTGGAATTTGTTCTTCCTGGCTTTGGCAGACAGAGTTGGCTGGTGAGAAGCCAGAGTGAAAGGCTGAACAGGACAGCAGGACACCCCCAAGGCACTGTTAAATAACATTCATGTGGGTGCTAAAGCTTTGGTTCTGCTCTACACGTTGTGTTACTTTTGTAAACAAATACAGCTCAACTCTCCAGAACTGCCAATCAGTCTCTTTCTCCACTACTGAACTCATTAGAAGTATTTTATTTAAAACCATAAAATTATGGCCTGCAGAATAAATGGTAAGCTACTCATAGCTCATGAAATTTGATTGTCTTTGAGTGTAAATTACTTGAGGGCTGGCATATGTACTATGCATAATACAGGAGGTATCTATGGGGCTATGAAAATGAACCTGTGAAGATGTAATAGTTATGCAAATTTATACAGTTCCAGCTATTCAGAAGTTCCCTATTTTGTTGCAGTAAATTATAACATATCAATGTAATTGCCTTAAAGTAACATACCCAGGAAATATTCTGATTAGCCATTATTTCTGTTTCAGTGTTAGAAGAGAAATTGTGGATTTCTGCAGTGATAAAAAAGACTGTATATTATTTTATCGGTGGCTTTTCCATTTGATGTATGTTTGCATGCATGTGAGAGACCTATAAATGATTCATTGCCTGAGAGTGTCATAAGTGAAGACTTCAGGAATGTGGCATAATCACAGGATTAGATGTTAAGCTGTTTCCTGGCAGCAAAAGGCATAGAAATCACATCCCCCACATCAAAGAAACCAGAGCAGCATTACAGCACCTGGGCCAAAAAGAAGCAATTTTTGTGCAGACCAATGTTTTTACAAGAAGGAAGGTGCCTTTAATCCAGGCTGAAAATGATTTTTTCTGAGTGTGATTTGAAATAAAATAATAGAATAATACTAATAAAATAAAATAATACTCACTAAAAACAGGTTTTGAAACATTTCTAAAAGAAAAATCTGATTGATCTCGTTTGGGTCCCTTTGACAACTTCAGTTACCTGAGTGATGGGACTCTGTGAGCCTCAGAATTATCCTCAGCAAAATAAGTAGGGAAGTAATAGAAATTGATTTGACTTGGTTTTACAGCAGACCCTGGAGTATGTTCTAACAATAGATCTTCTGTTGATTACTTTTCTCAATTCAATAATGGACAAAATTCAGGTAACCTAAAAAATGGCACATTTAGACCAAATAAAAGCATTCTTTTTCTCCCCATTTCTGTAGACCACAAGAGAGCAGGTATAACACATTGCCAGGAGGTGCTTCTGTGAACTTTGTAGGATTTGTCACAATTGTACAAAATGACAGCCCTGACACAGTCCTTGTTCTGAAGGGATGGGAACTGTGAGGGCTGTGATATAAACTAATATTTGGGTAATTTAAGGAAGACTTTGCTTGAAGGCATTTAATTTCTGAAGCTGTCAGGGCTTAGGCTTTCATTTTGTTCTCTTTGTTTACCTCTGTCTCCTCTGTGAGTATCAAATACTTGACTGTGATTGCTTGCAAAACACAAGACTTGTTGGATTTCTCTTCTGATCTGGTTTGACAAAGACTAGAGAAGTCAAAATCTTTTAGTCACCTCTTTGGGGAAAATGGAAGTCAGTCATGAATCAAGCAGAGAGTCTGGGATGTGCAGGAGCATTTGTAAATAATAATAAAAAATAACAGTCCTGTCAATAGAGACATGATTTCTTTCCACTTGCTTATGAATCATAGGAACCTATTTGGTAACACTTGTGGCTGTGTAACAGGCTGAAGGAAATAATAAAATAAAAACTCTACCTTGGTAACAAAATGTCAAACTGCTTAAAAAGTGAACTCATTAAGGTTGAAGTAATTTTTCACTGTCAAAAGACAGTTAAATATTTCATCTTTAGCCATTATTTGACATTGTTGCTGATTTTTAAATTTGCTGAGAACAGGAAAGGTTAGAAATAGTGTTGTGATTGTTTCATGTTTTATCTCCATTTGTGAAGACAAAGGTAATTAACCAGCATGCAGGATCTGCTCTGATTATAGACATTTCAACAGTGAATTCTGGGCAAAGCTCTCAATAAATAGATTTGGGTGGGCATGGTTGGCACTGTGTCTCTTCCCTCCTATGAGAGTCTGTGTGATCAAGAACAAAAATAACCTACTAGGAACTTATTTTCAGATTGTACCTCTAATTTCAAAAGCCAAGCCAGTGGTAGCAAAATGACAGGGTTCAGTGATCTTGACCACCTGCTGTAGTGGCCTGGAAAGCAAATGGTGCAATTCATAAACATCCTGATAATGGGCAGGAGTATCAAAAGTCCCAAGGTGCTCATGTTTATACTCTTGTTATTAAAATAATTCACAATTCTTAATTTCTTTATGCATCATGCCATGTTGTAAGACAGCAGATGTACGTTCCCCACAACTAGTATCTGTGAGTGTTGATAAAAACAAAGACTCAGCCTGTTGGATTGATGTGGAATACTGTCAAATAGACTTTTAATTTTTTTTTTTTAAATGTCTATGGCCTCTTTGAATTCTAGGTTTCCCAAGAAAAGGATATACATCCTATTTTTTATTGTCTTTATATGATGCTTGAATAGTGGTCCTCAGATTTTGCTTGTGGCTGCATCTAGCTCATAAACATATTTTCTACAAAATGTGAACAGGAAATGAGGAAATTCATCACCTCATTTTAGGGAGACTTAATTTTTATCATCTCTTTAGCATCCTTTCTGCACTTTTGTTGTGTCTGGTTCTTTACATTTTCATTCCTTTGGAGAGGAAGATCCCTTGCCTTTGAGTCTTTCCTTCTGCACAAATGGTGCTCCAGTGTTTGAAGTAATTCTTCCTCCATACACAGACATATTTGTAGTTGAGAATAGTTTTAAGAGAGTAGTGGGATGTCAAGTTTTGGGATTTTTAGGCTTAAAATGGCTTAAAATTGTGTCCTTCATGTGCTCAAGGTCTTCATGCAACTCAAGCAGTTTGTTGGGAAATTTCAAGTAGCCCCAAATAAGAGTTCATTGGCATGACCTTCTGCATAAATGGAGCAAGAGTGGTTGCACTAGGGAGATTTTATTAATGAGACTGTCCAGTGAATCCTGTGCTTAGGGGCAGCATATCAGTCAGGATAACCCTAACCAGTCTGATTCCAGTGATAATATTGTACCTTAGAAACTGAACTCATCAAATATTTGATCACTTTAATATTTGATTTTGAGGCAGTTCCTGTCAACATTTTGGAAAAGTAAAAAAGAACCCAAATTTCAGAAAACCCAAATGGAACATCAATGGGACAAGTGCAGTGAGTTATTGGGCATCTGACTGATGTCAGAATCTGACTGATGTGCAGACAATGCAGTGTCAGCCTGGTTGTCCTCCTGCAGATTGTAAGCCACTGACATTCCATTTTCCTAGCAAGGAAGAAATCCCAGACTCTGTGTTCAGAGACAGGAAGGAGTGGTGTGACTGCTGAGTTCAGTCCACCTCTTTAGGAAACTGTGAAATAGGCAAATACTATAAGAGGTTATATATTTTAGGAATATAATAAGAATATATTTTCTGTATGAACATCCTCTCTGCATCCTAATGTTTATTATTCCCCACATTAAATAATTCCTGTGGTGTCCTGTGCTGTGTTACATGACTCTGCATGTGACAATTTATCTAAATTCACAGTGTACAGGTGAATTTAAGGTATGATTTAGTTTGTATTTGTAGCTCATTATAAAGTTGTAAAAGGTTTGTTGTGGTGCTTAAGTGGCAGGTCTTGAAATGTGAAGTCACAAGGACTAGAGAGCTTTCAGTCACTAAGGAAAATGTCTTGGAAAAAAAAGAAAAAACCCAAAAGATGGGTGTTTCATTTCACTTTGAAGAAGGAAATACTCCTTTCTAAGTTGACTTAACACATTTCTATTTTTCCCATTTGGGCAGTGAACTGTAAAATCAATTATTCCTGTAGCTCTTGTCATACGTGAGCAGAGACCCAAGCCTGAAGTCACTTTCTCTCTGGCAGTGACTGTCAGTACATAATAGAGCCTGGCATTTCTAAATAGGAAGCTGTAGTCCTTGTTGTTGCTATTATTAAATAAAAAAAGCATTTTATTAAATAAAAAGCATACTTAAGAGTGACCATTTGCTTTGTGTCAGTGCTTCAGAAGGCAACACAGAGCCAAGTAGTTTGGTATGTGCAGTTGATAGAAGTTCACTGTGCTTAGTAGCATATTCTGCAAACACCATGAGAGAAATGGCACCTGCAAGAGAACTGAGTTTAATTTGTTTGTTAGGTCCACATTGGCCCACAGGCACAGGCAAAGTGTCTTCAGCCAGCTCTTGTATCAGCTGGCCATGCTCTCTTATAAGGACAAGATGAGACTTTCACCTCCCTACACACCTCTCAGGTCCCTTAAGTTCCTAATTTTTCTCTAAGAGCATTTCCAAGCTCACACTAGACCCAAAAAAACATGTTCTGGGGCTGATTGCCAGCTTCTTGGAGTCAGCAATTTCTGCTGAGTGAAGAATCCAAATCATGATGTCTGAAACATTTCCCCTCTGTGAGGGAAGAAAATACTTTTGCAAGTTCAGGATGCTCCGCATTTATTTTCCTCTGTTCAAAACTATATGAATTTTTTTTTTTAATAAGCATTGAGTGGAACTTCTCTGCACAACTCTGAATTGTCTGCCTGTGAGGAATTGTGCATTATAAGAAAGTTGAAGAGGGACTTTTTTGCAAGGGCTTGAAGTGATAGGACAAGGGGGAATGGTTTTAAGTGTAGAATTATGTTGGGTATTTGGAAGAAATTCATTCCTGTGAGAGTGGTGAGGCACTTGAAGAGGTTGCCAGGAGAAGATCTGGATGTCTCAGTCCTGAAAGTGTTCAAGATGAGGTTGGTTGAGGCTCTGAGCAGCCTGGGATAGTGGAAGGTGATCTCCTGATGGCAGGGTTTGGAACTGGATGACCTTTGAGCTCCCTTCCCACCCAAACCATTCTAAGATTTTATAACATTTGAAGTGGAGGGGATAAACTATGCTCCAAAAATGCCAGTTTTTCTCTCTGTGCTATGAAGGGTGTCTGGGATGATAAAGTTTAGTTGGATAGTAATTTCACACTCTTATGCAAGAAAATTGTGACATGTATTAGAGCTTTGGTCATTAACCCCTAGGTAATTGTAAACTTTTGTAAAAAAAGCCAATAATAATCCATAAAATCCTGGGGAAAATAATTTATTTAATTACTTAACTCTTTATTCATATACTTAATACCAGACAGCATATAGCATTGATATAAAGGGAAACACTCTGCTAAAATGTATGATTACATAGCATAAAGCCATCTCCACCCCAGCCAGAGCCACAGCTGAGCACATCCTTCTCTGTTGCTAGGCACACAAGTTGAATCAAAACACTTTTGACATTTTCTGATGTCCTGAATGCCAATTGTAATGGCACAATTGTGTTAATATCACTGAACAGGGTCTCCTTTTCCATGCATCTGTGTGTGTGTACATGCAGGTGGGAGAGACAGAAAGATGTTAACAAGTGTTCTTTTAAAAATTTACTGTTTTATGCTGCTGCCTGCAGAGATGAGTTATAACAAGGCAGTTCTTCAGCTCAGGGGTCCTCGTTTGATCACAGAAACAGGAGTGGATTTGCTTTCCTTATCTGTGAGTAGGCAGCATGGACTCTCTTTTATCAGAAAGGGCAATGTATTAAGGCCCTTTTTGATGTCTCCACTGTGTTATCTTGGGTTAGAGGATCAGAATTTGCACCATAGGTGTGTATGTATTAATAAATATTTAATTTAAAATTATGTATGAAGACCAGCTTTAATAGATAAATAGGTAGTTTGGTAGGTAGATGGATAAATGGATAGATAGATAGATAGATAGATAGATAGATAGATAGATAGATAGATAGATATCTATCTAAATATTTGTATCTAATCTGTCCCCCTTTTTTCATAAACATTTAAAAAATATTTTTGGCTTTTTCCCCCATAAAATTATGATTATTCAGTGTTGCTCTATCATCTCATAGCCAAAGGATACTACAGTGTGCTTTGTGAATGTTGCCTACACAGACTTTAGTAATGATAATATGATGATATGGAGTACCATGCCATTTTCAGACACAGATGAAACAAAGGGAAATAAAAGCACTCCCAAAGGGTTGTAGTGGGTAGGGTGACATCAGGCTGGCAATGTAAATAGTGAGATTCTGCAGGGATCCATCCTTCTCCCAATTCTCTTCAACATCTTCATTAACAACTTGGATGCAGAACTTGAAGAAATATTAAATAAATTTGTCATGACACTAAACTGGGAGGAGCTGTCGAGGGCAGGGAGGCCCTGCAGAGAGACCTGGACAAATCAGAGAAATGGGCAATCATCAACAGCAGGGAGATTAACAAGGACAAGGCTGGGTCCTGCAGCTGGGATGGGCAGCCCTGGGTGTACAGGCAGACTGGGGAATGAGAGGCTGGGAAGCAGCTGTGGGACAGGACCTGGGGGTCCTGGTCAGTGGAAAATCAAATGTGAGCCTGCAGTGCCCTGGCAGCCAGGAGGGTCAGCCCTGTCCTGGGGGCATCAGGGACAGCATCACCAACCTGATTTGCACTGGGGTGGCCTCAACTCAAGTCCTGGGGGCAGTTCAGGGTGCCACAACATAAGAAAAATACAAAGCTATTTCAGAGTGCCCAAAGAAGGGTTGTGAAAATTGTGAAGGAATATGAAGATAGTGAAGGGCCTAGAGGGGAGGACATAATGAGAAGCAGTTGAGGACTGTGAACTGGATTCAATAATCCTAATGTGTCCCTTCCAAATCAGGAGATTCTATGATTGTATGGTACATGATTCATACAACTTCTCTTGTGCCAGATGATTCAGTGCTTCTCTCAGAACAAGGATGCCTCAGGTCAGACACTGCTCTCACTTTCATGAGACATTTTCCCCAGTGCTTAATTTACTGCTAAAGCAATGTTTTTATGGCTTTAATTTTCTCTGTGATGATGTATAAACCCTAGAGATCAGATGGAGGAAAAAGATTTCTCCCCTTCTTATTTATCATAATCAGAATTGTTCAAGAACTTCTATAGAATAACCCATATTTTACATGAAAAGCCATTGTGATTGTAGACACTTGTGATGATATATAGGATGTAACACAGCCTCGAGTCACTAGGTTCAGTTTTTAAAGTGATGTGGGAAATAGACTTCAAATAATTGCATAGAAATAAAAAAATTGTGAAATTCCCCCCAAAAGAAAAATCTGAGAAAAAACCCACAAGACCCCAAAATATCTGTACATGAACTAACCTATTTTGTTTCATTTTGCTTGGTTTTTTTTACATTAAAATTCTAAAATATATTGCTATATGAACTTTATCTTAATAAAAAAGAAAATTTTTAAAAAACCAGAAATTGTATTAAAAATGAGAAATCTTTTATTTTTTTCCTTCTAAGTGGTCAATATGAGACATTTGGAACATTATCAGTGTTTTTTCTCCTAGAAGAACTTTAAGGGAAATCAGTGCAATCTGTGAAATATTTTTGCTTTATTAGAATGATACTTTTAGATTATATTTTTCCTAAAAAATCATTTCCTGGCCACTCCTTCTTCCTTGGCCAATTGCAAGTAATAAACCTACAGCCTCCATTTAGAACGGTGACTTATAGTATTGAAACCATGAGACACAATCATTAGAGCTGACCAGGAGAATTCTCTTCTATCTGTTCAGAGAATTCTCTTTTTCAGGCTGGATGCTTCCTACTTTTCAAGAGTCTCAAGTCTAACTGCTAATTTTGCACAAAGTGTAAATGATCACTGAACCTGTCACTAAATTTGACTGCAATGTCAAATATTTTTTTCCTACTGCGTTATTATATCAGGGATTTTAACAAAGTAGCTCTAGTTTTTAGAGGTAATATAAATGTCAAATTGTATTTATGAAAGACCAACCTACGTTTCCTTACATAACAGTTTTAGAGAGAAGCATAACATAATAAACAGCTCCATATATTGTCAATGCCATTCTAATTATTGCCCATTATTGAAGCTTTGGATTAGTGTTATTAGTGTAACTGAAATAGGATTTAAATATAACATAATGATTTTACTTTTATTTTAGAGCTTTGGATAATGAACCAAAATATCAAATACAGACTAGTGAATCAATACAAACAAAGCAATTTCTTAAGATGATAGAATATGCACATCCTAGTTCAATATTTTTATTTATCTTGAATGTTAGGTGCTCAGTTTTACTTTTTTAATGGAAAATATTAATTTTCTCAGTTTTCCATACCTCCTATAAGCATGCTGTGTTCCTGTTGGTGGATATTAGAGGGAAGAGATTTACAGGAGCTGGTTTATGTGGGTGTCACCCCACCCTCAAGAATGTTCTGTGTTCACATATCTGCTGTTGTCAGATGAAAAACAGAAATGCATTGTTTTTCTGCCAAATAGGACCAAGATTTGTCCTATGCCTGTTACATGTAGTCTGTGGTTGCTCTGTTCAATAAAAATATTTAAAATTCCAAAACTGGGCTGAGAAGAAACAGTGTCACCACAAAATGACATCCACAATCTGGCCTCTGTGGGCTTCCATGTCTTTAAACTACCAGGGTTTTTTTAGATTTGCCAATAATTTTTCACTGCCTGGCACAGGGATGTAAAAGATGTTTGTATTGATGAATGAATTAATGAGGGGGAGTTGTTTGGGTCTGGCAGTTTTCCATAGCTGAATGGAGATGTAAATACACATCTAGACACATATAGAATTTTTAGGGGTGGAGAAGATTTTAAGATTATCAAGTCCAGTTGTCAACTCAACACCACCATCATTTATACCATTAAAGCACGTCCTCAAATGCCACATCCAAGGGACTTTTGAACACTTCCAGGGATAATGATCCCACCACTGTCCTGGGCAACATGATCCTATGCTTGACAACACTTTTAGTGAAGAAATCTTTTTAAATATCCAATATAAACCTCTATAGTGACTGTATGTGTATATATATATGGGGTTTTATATATACATATATCACATATATTTATAAAAATATTCTTAGTCAACCCAAATGCAGAATTTTTCCTTTTTGTTTTTGTTGTTGTTTGGTTGTTGTTTTCCTCATGAAATATCATCATTAAAAGTTCTTCATTTTCAATCATCTAGATTATTTTTTTCTTTTTAAATTGCATGCAATTTCTCCCATAAGAATGGCTCAAAAGACATTATTTGCCTCTTCAGTCTTCTCTGAGCATTAATTTTAATGTATTTTCATGATAACCTCTTTAGGACAAAAATAATTTCTGATATGCAAGCAGTTTCAGAAAATGGAATAAAAATTTGTTCTTCTTCTACCACTGCTCGAGCACTTTCACTAATAAGGTGGAAACACTAAAGTTTTATCTCAAGACATAACTACAATTTATTTTCCAACCACCAAATAACAAGAAATCTCCTATCTTAAAAAGCAGCATCAAAAGTAGAGTAAAAGCTTGGTCCTCAAGTTTGAAGCCAGAATAAAATTTTCATGTTAGGTAATCAAAATGGTCTAGCAGACAAATGGGCAGATGCTGTGAACTCAGAAACTACATTTATCTTGGGGTACTGAGATTTATTCCTCAGTTTCAAGCAGTTCTATAAATCTTTCCCAGAGGTGGGTGAGGTAGGTTAACTCTCTCTGCTACTGAAAAACAGCTGGAGACTGCAAAACCTGTCTATTTAGTCTGGAATGGCTTTTTAGTATATTAAAATTCTTGACAAGCAATTTGAATCCGAATTGTTCAATGTGTTAAGAGTTACATTAAACATAAAGGGTCTCATTTACCAACTGTTAGTGCTATTGTTGAACGTTGCACATAGTTAAGAGAGCTCATGAAATTGCTTTAATACAAAACAAATACAAGCTACTTATTGTACATTACAAAGCATAAAATTCAGTTGGTGCCTTTTGATATTAGATGTAATACACAGGTAGTGAATAGCCACAAATTGTTCTCTGCATTTGAATAATGAATGGACATAAACCTTATCTGATGAAGGTGTTTGCTTTTTGCAGGTTATTTTCCTTTCTCTTATTATAAAGGAAAAATACATTTATAAAACAATACAATCTAATTATAAGAGGAACCTGTTGACAGATAAGAGCATTGCACAGGAACCTATTCATTTAAAACCCTGATTTTCTTAAATGTATTCAACAGGGATATTGCAAAAATGTTTAGTTTGTTTGGGCTTGTTGGTATTGAAGGCTATTTTACTTGGCTGGGTAAATCCAGCAGAAGACCAGCTTAGAGGGTAGATGGACAAGGGTCAGTGATGATCCAGTGTTGGGGTCCAGCTTTGCACATCATCAAAGTGAACTGAAGCCTTTACATTTTCCAAACACTAGGCAGTAGTTTTTATCTCACATTTGTCTAGGTTTTTCTTCATGTGATCATCTACCTATCCTACCCATCCCTACCCTTGGCTGGGGGTTTGGAATGAAATGAGCTTTAAAGGTCCCTTCCAATCCAAACCCTTCTCTGACTGCGATTGTTGATGATCACAGAAAACAGGGAAATGGAGAAATTAGGTCTGTATGCTTAGGATTCCTCATGAGAAAAGAGCTTTAGAGCTCTTTAGCTGGAAAGAGTTTATGAACTATGGAAGAAGTTGTGGGAAATTCAGGAGGACTACACGTGTGTTGTATGGTTATGCAGGGAGAAAATTAGAACAGCCAAATCTTAGGCAGAACTTAATTTGGCTACTATTAAAAATACAAAATATTTGTATAAATTCTTTCAGAACAAAAGGAGGGCTAAAGAGAATTTTGATCTATTTTGCCCTAATAATGTTAAGACAATGGGAAAAGTAGTTTTGTGTCAGTACTGTTGGATTCTGTGTTGTCATCCATCTTTGCTATCAGAGTACCTTCAGGTCTTATGTCTTGAAGTGAAATTTGTCAGGAATTCCTGCCCTCCCAAAGTTTTCAGAAATGGAAAAAGGCAAAAGCCAGAGATGCAGTCTACCACTGTAGACAGTGGGGGCCTTGGAAAAGGAAATCAGTGCAGATGCATTTTACAATCAGCATAGAAGAATCTCTCTACCTACAAATTAGTTCAAAAGGTCATGAGAATATTTGCAAAGGAAAGCAACATGGCCAACATGTACTTTCACAATGGATATTACAAGCCCAGAGCAGCCATCAGGTTTTGTGCAAGGTGGGATTTTCAGCTTCAGTATTATTTTTTTGTTTAATGAGAGGTTTGTCTTAACCAAAAGTCAACCATTATTTGTCATCCTGAGTCAAGAAACCTGGAAAGCTGAGCACTTTGTAGCTGTTTAATGGGTCATAGCCACTGTTTTTCCTGAGAGCTGGTTTTGCAGCACTGTTTTCCCTTAGAACAGCACATGACATATTTGTTGCCAAACTCGATTTGTTAGTGTTGTCGTCTGAATCTGTTTCAAGCTATTGGCAAGGAAATAGGGAATCACCTGAATAAATTCACAGAAGAGGCAATTAAAATAGCAAATATGAAAGGTCTGCAATCTTTAGACCATCCCAAAGGAAGACATTTCTTGACATTTCTCAGCTTACTGAGCAGTGATGGATAAGCTGATTTAGCTGCTGCAGTTTATAATGGCATCATCTGACAGATGCCTGCCCTGCTGGGGTCCCTGCAGATGAAGATGCACAGACCTTACTTCACATTAGTTTAAACTGTCCCTGAGGTGGGTTTAATAATCTCTGTAATGTCCTCTCTGTATCCTGAATGTGTGTGACAACTTTCAGAAGAAGCAGAAGCAATCCTGTGAGAGCAGTAATATCTTTAAGTCACTGAAGAACCAGAAATTTGGAGCTCGTCACTTTTTTTTCTGTCACACTTACTTTCCACCTTGACAGAAAGATTTTTCAAATTAGGATGGATGTTCCCATTAAAGAACAGAGTTTCAAAGCCAGTTGCCATTTAATAGAATTTAAGCAAAATGCTTAATGCTCTGCCCTCTTACTCATGCACAGCCCAGCCTGGTCTGTGCAGCTCTGTTCCTCTCATGCAATGGCATTCTCAAAGCACAGCACCTTTCCTTGGCACAGATGCCCTTCCCAGAGAGCTGGGACAGGGAGAGAAGAGAGAGCTTGGAGCAATCTTTCCAGCTCTCTATTCACACAGGTACACCACCCACATCTTACAGTAATTTGAGGAATGTTTACATTGCAGTGGAGAGAAATGCTGGAGAAAATTTTACTTACCTGTTGTGGTTGTACTCAGTGCTTCTAATTCTTTGCAGTTTGGAACATGTGGTCGATTGTCCATTGTAAACCAGCTGAGGAAAAATTTGAAAAAAGCACCATAAGATAGGAAGAGAAATGCTAAAGAATTCAAAACTGGACTAATTAAGTAATATTTTAAATGTTAATTCATGCAATTTTTAAGCCACCTGGAGGTACATTTTCCTATTACTTTTTATGTTTAAACTATAATCTATGCCAAGAAATGGCTGAAAATAGACCTATTGGAGTGTAGTCATGCACAACACTATGTCATAGCATTCATATAAACTATTAAATTAACTCACTTTCTTCCATCTTCTCATCAGTGTAGCATTAAAATGCCAGACTCATTTTTGCCTAGAAATCAGCAGTGGATAATAAAGGAGGGTATATTTTCATGACACTGTGACATTGTACATCAATCTATTTCAAATTTTCTATTGTTTTGAGCAGCATTTCTTTATGCTCCCTTTTTTATTTTGGTGGTGGTGAAAGTTAAAAATATTCATACTGAGGCTGGAGGTTTTGAAACCTTTGAAGAACAGCCAACTCTGTCAATTATCATCAGCTGTTTCTCTGCAGGTCTAGAGAGCAGTTGCCTTTGTGCCTACCATAGAATTCTAGTTAACTCCTTGAAGATTTGCATGAGAAGCTGAGGGAAGCACCCTGGCTCAGGCCAAGATTGGTGAAATACAGGTTTTAGGGCAGTCAAAAGGAGAAAACCACAGGAGATGTGCTGGCGTGTGTTTGGTTCTTCTCTGCTGCTCCTGGAGATGTGCAGATTCTGGGAGTGTCTAAAAAGACAGCACCTGACTCACCTGTAGGAATTGTATTCTTGCCCCAGCAGTGATGAGCAGTGAAGACTAAGCTGCAAATTGTCTACATTTACACATCTATCCAGTTGGGTGGCTGGGATGGTTAAAATCTCTCTTTGGTGGCATCTGCTTGATTAGAATTGAGGACTCATGGAATGGCTTGGGCTGGAAGGGTTCTGAAATACCATCTGGTTCAAATCCCCTGCCATGGGCAGAGACACCTTCCACTAGACCAGGTTACCCCAAATCCCATCCAGCCTGGCACTGAACATCCCAGGAATGGGGCAGCCACAGCTTCTCTGGAAAACCTGTGCCAGGGCCTCACCACCCTCACAGTAAAGAATTTTGTTCCTAATATTATCCTGTCTAAACCTACACTGTTTTAGTTTAAAGCCATTACCCCTATATATTTTTTTTAAAAATAAATCAATGACTGTCCACAATGGGGTTTTTGTGGAAACCTGCCACACAAATGGAGACCATGAATTTTAATTTCTTTATTTTCTTGATACTTTTACTACACAGGGCAGCTTTTATGTCCCATCTGAAAACTGCATGCAGCATGCATACAAGTGGCATAAGGATCTCTGTCTTCTGCTCCTGAATGCCCAAAGGGGTCTTCACACGTACTACACCCTCATCATGAATGAGATTCCTGATTTACCACAGCTGAAGTTGGGTAAGTGAAAAAGCATTTAAAATCACTGAATATTTTAAAGTACTGCATTTTTAAACACATATTTTGGTGCCAGAATTCTTGGTATGTTCAGAGACTTTAATGGATTTTCATCTGTGTTTTCTGATTAGTGTTTATTTTTACTGTTAAAGATTGCTGACTCCTCAGATTGTGTGAATCCTTTCATAGGATGTGGCCTGATGTATAGATGGATAAAATATTTTGGTACATTTCTCAGAATATTTGCCTTCTGGTGATTTTTTTCCTCAGTTACATTTTGAAAAGTGTAACTTCCAGTTCTTAATGGCCACGAAATCTTGGGAAGACTCTTAACATATTTTTTCTCTTGAGCAAACATTTTTTTTAAAATTGAAAAGAAAAGTCTGAAAGGTGATACTAGTACTTTTAAATTATACTCCCTTCTTTATAACTCACAATATATTTCCCCACTGTCAATTATGACTTGCTCTTCAAAATTATTCTGATTTTGTTCCTAATTCAGTTGTTTAATACATTTTCTGGGTTTTTTTGGAAGAAGGTATTTTTGGCTGGTCAGGCCTGTTAAGTCTAATGTGCAAGAGCAGGTTGGCTGGATTTACAGGATGGAGTTCTGGAGTTTGTGTTTAGTCATCTTTGCAATGACAGCATGAGGTCCTATGAAAATGAGATTCATTCATCTCATTCAATTCCTGCTGTCTCACCTGTTTCTTTGAATTCAAGGAATGCGCTTCATAATTTCACGTCTGTGATTTTGTGTCTTTGTGCTTCTGTGGTGTGCAGGTTTTGAAGTTATCAACTTTGTTATGTTGCAGAGATAACTGCATTAGGAAGGTCGATTGCAATGGCCAGCAGGTTTTAAAAGGGAGTAAAATTTTCCAGTATAGTCCTTGTATATAAGAACTGTCAAGCACAATGCATTATGCTTCACACACTTGTGGACTTGATAGATCCTATTTTCCACTTCATCTCTTGCTTTCCAACATATATTTCCCTTCAAGACAGCCCAGAAGTCATAGGTAGGTAACACAGTGTGCTATTCAATCCAACTACAAGAGAAAAAAACAAAACAACAAACCAGCATTTTAGTTGGCAGCTTATGAGTGCTCAGACAGAACAAAACATGCAACAAAACTGCTTTATGGATGTTGGTCATCAGGTATGGATAACAGAGGATTTGTGGCTCACTCAGATAGGGTTATAGGTTGGGAGATGGCAGAGCTATGCATGGATGAGTGACCACAACTCCAGGATCGTCCCAGAGGACACACTTATGTTCTAAACACCATTTTCCTGATTTTGAAATGAATGCTGGTACTGAAGCAGGCACTTCATTTGCAAATGTGCTTCTTGTAATGCATGAAAATTTGCAAAATGCAAATACTCTTTTTAGCCTCTTGAGCAGGGTGTTATTTGCATCATTTTATTCACAGTCTGAAAATCTACTAAAGATTTGGTTTTAAGGCTGATCTTCTGACACCTGTTGCAAAAGTCAGTAAAATTATGAGGTGTAAGATTCATGCAGTAAGATGAATATAAATCAAATTTGTATATCTGTCTCTTTATATTCATTGGGGTGAAACATGCCCAATTAAAAATATGTTATCTGGCACAGGTAGTGCTTTCTAATTTGGGATGGCATAAACTGCACCTTGCACTGTATTTCTCCACTGACCAGGGGAAGAATGTAAATGGTTCATTCAGTTGTAACATCTATATTGGTCACATTAATCTCACAGTTTTTTTACAGAAGGTTAGGATAAATCCAAGAATATAAATCCCTGCACACTTCCTTAATTATTTTTCCCCTAGCTTCCTGAGTAGTATATTAAAAAAGAACATAGCTTACTTTACACACTAAAATTTGGAATGGTTATTTCCCAAATTTTGACAGCTCAGATTCAAGGCAGAACCCATCTTGGTCTGTCCTTTCCATTTATTAGTACTCTCTGAGAGGAGACATTTGGGGATTGAGGAGGGGATTGGTCTGTGAGTTGTTGTGCTTTTTCCTGCTTTGTTTCTTTACGGACACCATTAGAAAGTTCCGCATTGCAAAATCAAGCTGTTGAAGCTGGAGAGTTGATTGATGTCCTCCTTTTCCTGATAGCTTGTGGTGCATTTAAAGCAGAGTGTCCCTGGGCTGGATTCTCTCAGGATTACATCAAAACTCTGCTGCTTGCAGTGGTGAGGTAATTCCAACTTCACAAGGCAGTACAGAGATGCCTGATATTTTACTAGCCAGGAATTTGCCGTTGATCACAATCCTCTGTAGCACACCAGGGACAGCCATTCCTTGCACATCATTTGCTCAGACTCTGTATTCAGTTCTACAGTTGGCCATAAATACCAAAGACTAAAAATGAAACTGCTAGAGAGTCAACAAAGAGTCAAATTCTGTTGTCTTTGTCACCAAAACCCCAAAATTATCTACTAGTTTAGTGGTCCAGATTGCATAAGCAGAAGTTGCACTTGCAGGATACAAAGTGGGTTGTGGAGTGCCCACACCCAAAAAGAAATTTGTCTGTCAGGAAGAATACCAAATGACTGATTTCTTTCATAAATGAACAGCAGAGAATTAATATTTCACATCCACTGTTCTCAAACTTCATGTCTTTCTTTGTGTTTTTTTTCCTCAGAGGAGCTGTCTGTGGAAGAGACATTATCCCAGCTTTGTATGGAGCTGCAGGTATTGCCTTCATCAGAACCTGCCCATAGGTTTTTCAAGTCCATTTTTCAAGTGCACTGAGACAGCCCAGTAATATATCAGAGCAGGAAAAAAGGGAATTTGGTGTCATCAGAAAGTTTGTTTACTGGTTCTCTTCCATCCACTATTTTGCATAAATTTGATTAGTTGCTTATGAGATGTTCCTGTCACTTTTAACAAGCCACCAGCTGGATTATTCTAGCATCCTTCAGTAAGCCTACCCTGAGTATCAGGATGACAAAAAATTATTTGGGGTAGGTTGCAATTATAGCTTTTCTGCTGACAGGAGAAAAGCTACTTTGGCAGGTTGTACACCATATATTTTCAAATAAAAATACCTAAATGTGTTTGGAGGATCATGGGAGCAAAAAAGTGATTTTGGCACAGAAGTGACTGAACTACTCTCTTGAATTTACTTCTGCCAAGTTTATTTCAAGTGAGACAAAGACAAGTCATCAAGAGTGCCAGGAAGAAATGCAAACACCAGCTGATGGCTGGAAAAATGAGATATTTCATATAATTTATTTATCATAGGAACATAGAATCATTAGGTTTAGTAAAGTTCTCCAAGATCAAGTTCATCCTTTGATTCAATAGCACCATGCCCAGTAAATCATAAAAATAATGTGCCACCTGCTAATTTTTTTAACAATTCCAGGGTTGGTCAAGTGAGTTTGGTGACAATTAAAGGAGGAAAGATGAGTACAAACCAAATGAGAGCCCCATTTACATTTCTGTTACAAATGGTGACCTAATCTTTGTCAGTCATGGTTTTAAAACTTTAAAATGGCAAATTTATTATTTTAAGTCCTGACTTGGATACTTTGAAAGAAATCTGATTTCACATAAAATTGATTTAGAGAAGCATAACTTATTTGGCTCATCTCTACTAGATTTATAAGTTTTAAGGGTATAGGACAGACAACGCAGTCTAGAGTCTTCTTTGCACTGATTTTCAGTGCAGCAGCACTCTTGCAATTAGAAATCCATCCTCCCTTCCTTCTTTTCTCCCTTTCTCCCTTCCTCCCTTCTTCCCTTCCTCCCTCCAACATTTGATAATCAGTAAACTGGACAAATAGCCATCACACCTATTCCTAAGATGACTTGCATTAATAATGCATCTTGTTTGAAGACTAAGCTTTCAGTTTATGATGTAAGGAACAGCTTACTGACTTAACAAATAAAAAATTAACACTGACATACAGCATCTAAAATTGGATGCCATAAATAAAGTAGTGCCCTGACTCTGCAAAGGGAAATGTTTGAGCAGGATCTTTTGTTTCCCAGTGTCCTCCTGATTTTTCCTGTACCAGAGTGGTTCTGAAGCTTGTGACATTTTGGACAAGTCATTAAAACAGAATAGCATCTAAACAATGTAATCACAGTGACAATTATCTGTTTTATCCACATACAAATTTTCTCTGCTTCTCTCACACACAGAAAATTTGTTTTTAATCATGGCTTAGTTTGCAGTGTCACCAACCTGGAAACTACCTGCATAATAAATATGAAAAATAAGCAGGCTTTCAGCTAGAGTGCAGTCCTAAGCAAAAAAAAGACCCAGTGAATAACATGGAGGATAAAATGCAATGTCTGTCTCTCATTAAAGAAATAAGCAAGTTGACAAGTTAAGAGAGCTGGGTTTGTTAAGCCTGGAGAAGACTCCAGAGAGAGCATTTAACACCTTCCAGTACCTAAAGGGGCTACAAGAGAGCTGGAGAGGGATGTTTTACAAGGGTATGTGTTGCTAGACCAAGTGGGCATGGTGTTAAACCGACAGAGGGCAGGTTTAGATTAGATCTAAGGTCGAAATCCTTTATTGTGAGAGTGGTCAGACAGAGGCACAGGTTGCCCAGAGAAGCATCCCTGGAAGTGTTCAAGGCCAGGTTGAATGGGGCTCTGAGCAATCTGGGATAGTGGAAGGGGTCTCTGCACATGGCAGGGAGTTGGAAGACCTTTAGCCCAACCCATTCTACGATTCTATAATTGATTCTATGATTCTGTAATTCTATGATTCTATGAAATCGTGAAATGAGAAAGCTTGGTGTGCAGAGACTTTGCTTTCTAGCAGAGCTTTAGCACAGAGCTGGAGGGCACACAGACACCCAGCATGTTCTAGTGTGGGACATGGGCAACAGCACACTCTGGAATGTCTTCACTGACATTCTGGAATGTTTTCATGGTGTGTTGAGGACAGCATTTTGGTTTGAGGTTTCTTGTTTGGTTCCCCCTCAATCGCCCATCTGTATTCTAATGTGACATGGCTGAGAGGGCTCCCTTTGCTAACCGAGTCTGGCCATGGAATGTTATTTCAGGGCATCCAGCACCATCTGGTGGATAATTTGGAACATACACAGATGGTTCCCCCCCCAGTTACTACACCTGCAGTAAAATATCTGCAAGTAATTATCTGTTCCCACTTCTTGCTCTTTAATTGCATAGCTGAGACCATTTTCACTAATATAGGTGATTTTAAAGAGAAAAAGAAAATTTCTTGCCAGATTTATTTGGGGTAAAATAACTAAAAATGGTAGCTTTAGTAATAACATTCCTACATCAACAGACACTTTCTTGTTGCTGTTGTTCCTAAAAGAACTTAATCTGATGTAAGAACTGATTCTTTCCCATAGCATTCTCCTAATTTCCCTTCTGTCCTTCAGCTGCTGAGCAATCCAGAGAAGATGGCAGAACAGATAAGCAAGGACCTTGCCTGGCTTTGCTCTCACCTCCTGGCCCTGTGGACCCAGTTCCTAGAGGTGGCAACACTCCATCCAGAAGTCACAGCTTATCTGACTCAGGAGCATCACACGCTAAGGGTAATCTTAAGAATTAAAAGCAAGTTCAGTAAGGGTCACCTCCTCTTAAACAGCAGAGATTTATTTAGATGTGTATTTCCTATCCAATTCTGCCTCTATGACTATTTACATGAAATGAGGTGAGCACAACAAGAGTTGAAGAGGAGGGGAAGAAGAGATCAAGCTCAGGATTTGAAATTACAGATTTCAGTTTCTGGAACGAAGATGGTTGAGTTTGTGTGAGTCAGGATGCTACAAAACATGAGTAACTTTGAACATCAGGATCAGACATAGAACAGGAGGTGGGTGGGAAGGGGTATATCTCACCTGTACTTGTCATCCATAAATCATTAACACTTGCTTAAAAAAAATAACAAACATAACAGTGACAAATAGAAAAATACAATTTCATCTCAACTGGTTTCACAAAACTACCATAAGGAATATGGATTTGTTTTCTTCACTGTCATATATATAGCTATTTGCCTTTCTCACAATGAACTGCACACAGCAAAATATTAATATTGTTGGTACTGAAATTGCTTCTTGTACTTGGTAATAAAGAAGGCACAAAACCACTTGTCATTTGAGCAAATGTTGTCAGATCTGCTTATCTGATTAGTTCAGCAAGTGTTCTGTCTTCCATCAGGACGTTCTTGGTTATTGACCAGACACCAGCTCAGCACATCACCTGAGCTGAACTCAAAGTCTGATCTAATCTTTAGAGCAGGGGCAGTAGAGAAAGGGCAGGATTCACCTTGCATGCATGAGGAGTGTGCAGTGCAGGTGTTGACACCTCAGCTTATGTTCTACTCCTGCCAAAGTCAGTGGAGGGCAGAGTGACCAGAATGAGTCTCCCCTGGAGCCTGCAAAAATGGGGCACAAAATTCAGGAAGAGGTGGCTGAGTGCCTGATGCTGAAACTCCCCTGGTCAGTCTGACGAGGTTTCCCTTGACTCTGAGGGTACCTGGCTGTCTTTCAGCCAAAGGACCCGACTTGGTGTGCTCCCAGCTCCAGCAAGGTGAATCTCAGCCTCGGGCTTGTTCCAACCTTGACTGGTGCCAACTGTCTTCTTGACCTTTGTTAAATTACATAACTTTGTATGCTCTGGTTACTCCCCATATAAACTGTGTGTCATTACACTTTTTCACCTCTGGAAAATGGTTTGAGAGGCCTAAATGGAAAGTCCTACTGTTAAGACACAGTCTTTTTGAAGGGATGCTTGTCCTTTGTTCAGTAGGGCCATTTGCTAAAGCACAGCTGGGATTTGGGGAGATGCTGAGATGCTCTGACATATGCTTTTCACTGCCATTTTCTGTCCCTGTAACAGAGGTCACTTTTACAATTATTATTAGGAATGTATGGGCTGCAGTTTAACAGCTCAGTACGTTTGATTGCATATTATGCTTGATTCATTTAAACTCAAAGCTTATTCCAGGGCAGATGACAGCACTGAATTTTTTATAGCTTATTTCACACTCTGTGCTCTGCCAGCCACTTCAGATCCATGGCTCTTTTGTAATTGATTATCCAACACTGAACAGATCTCATGTCCATGAAGAGATTTCAAGAGCTCTCAGTTTGTAAGCATCATGACATAGGCAGGTGTGTTTCTGCTGTGGTAGGGCTCATTCTCCTCTGGACTGCTATGTAAGACTTCCTTTGCTGTTGTGGTAGTTTGAGAGTCACTGTGGATGTTCCCATAGAACAGAGGATCAATTATGAATTGTTCTAATTTAATAACTCACTCCACTGCTGCTTTTCTGCACAGTGGGAAAGGAATAAATCTTCCCAACTTTAACAATACAGGGGAAAATGGTAAATTTGGCAGCTTTTAGAAAAATAGTCAGAAGATGCAGATAACCAAACTTTGATTTATTGTCAAGGGTGGCTTCTTACCTCACAGCAAAATGTGCAACAACAACAGCTACTTTGTGCTGGATTGGGAAAATGAAACAGAATTTAACTCTTTTAAGGAATCTGGTCCTGATAGTCAATGCTGTGTTCTTATACTGATGGCACTTACCACCTTTCAGCAATCTTAGGTTTAATTTGTGTGTCTCTCTCAGGTGAGAAGATTCTCAGAAGCCTTCTTCTACACTGAGCACCAGAAACCTGCTGTTCTCATGTTCCAGGAAGGCCTGTAAGTAACTCATTAACACTCCCCTGTCTCTGGAATGATTAAAATTTACTTTAAAATATTTTGCAATCAAGAATGAGATCTTTTTCTGCAGGGTATGAAGGAATTTGGTTTGAGAGAGGTAATTTGCTCTGCTTTAACTCCGTATTGTAAACCTATTAAAATGAGTTTCAAAAGTAAGTGACTGATCAGGCAGGCCCCAGAAATAATTTATATATATATATATTTATATATTTACCATTCTTCAATTAACTTCCTAAACCAAATGCAGCAGATCCACCACTGGTACTTTTAGTGGGAAATAACTGTTGGAAAGTAACAAATTTTAAAATTTACATTTACGAATTTGCTTTTTGCCATCTCCAAAACATTCCAAGGTAAGAATTTCTTTCTGCTGGACAATTCCTGCTTGTAACCATTCTGTGAAGTGTGAGGAACCAGTCTTAAAGCTATGCCAGGGCAAATCCTGCCTTTGGTTTTAGCCCATGAACCATGGAGGACTTGGCTGATGCTCAGGACCTGGCCCCTGAAGGCAGAGTTCAAATATAGATGCTCAGATTTGAATTTCTGAGTAATGAAGGTTATCCAGACTATTTGTCACCATGGGCAGACCCCAACATTACCAGTGTGAAACCCATCTTTCAGAAGGGGCTGAAAGGCCATGACATCAGATCCTGTCACAATGATGATTTTTAAGTGAGACATTTGCTTCTGACCTAGTGCAGAGGAGAAAATTGCCTTTCTCAGAGCTGTCATTGGAGACATTAAGGCTGATTCAGTGTTGATGGAAAGAGCCCTGACTTCATTAGTGGATGGGTTGTACAAGGCTGCCTTGTTCTGCCAAATTAGAGCAGCACCATAGCTGCAGGGTCCCAGCTGTGTTCATCTGGTTCTCCCATGTCAGGATTTTAGGGAGCTGTGCACAAGAAAAACCCCATGTCATGATCCTGGGGTGAGGACACACACACTCATAGCCCCATTCAAACAAACATAACCCTGCACAGGGGGAAGCCTAATTGCATGAAGTGCTTCTGTTTCTCCAGGCAGTCACAGAAAACATGTTTTCCTCAGTGGTTATCAAGAAGTGTAAGTTAAAAAAACAAAACAAAACAAAACAAAACAAAACAAAACAAGAAGTTAAAAAAATATTAATTGGTCTCTGTAGAAAATCTGGTCTTTACAGGCCACGTGGCAGAGTCAGGTTTTCTTCCTGAATTTGCTAGATGGTGTAGTTGGAAAAACAGTCTTGGCTGTCAGAGTATTATTGATACTGGGAGTGGTAATAGGGATTATTAGTTGGGTTCACATGGTCACCAGCTGAGGTCAGTGCTCAGTGTGCCAGCTGCTGTACAAGCACCTCAAGCACTATGTTTTTCCCCCATATTTTTTTTTTCCTTCTTACCAGACAGGAGCTGTTTTTTGCCTCCCATGCTGTTGTGGGTTTATGTGAAGATGTGCACATATGTACCTGACAGCATTTGACTGCTTAGGCAGAAGGGGGCACATCATTCCCATTAGGATGAGTGTGGCACTGGGTGGAGACCTCTGGGGGGTCACATTCCCTCCTTAGATTTTACAGACAAAATTATTTCTCCTCACTCACTTTAATATCACTTATTCATCTTTTTTCACAAGGGTAAGTATTAATGAGACACGATAATAGGATATTGGCTTTAAAATGAAGAACAGATTTCAGCTGACCATCCATTAATATCTTTTTGCCTTACTCTCTTTCATATTTTCCCCAATTTTTGAGACAGGGGTTTAAACAGGAAAGTTCATCAGAAATAAAAATTATTGTATTTATTATAACCAAACACATATCCAGTTTGGTGTCACATTCACTGAGGAGAACCAGGTAGCATTTTGAGTGGCCTAAATTATGGAAACAGATGGGAAAGATACAAAAAAGCCAGAGAGGAGCTTTTTACAAGGACATATAGTGATAGACAAGGGGAAATGTCTTCTGACTGAAAGAGGGTAGGTTTAGATTAGGTATTAGAAAGAAATTCTTTACTATGAAGATGGTGGGGCACTGGAACAGGTTGCTCAGAAACTCTGTGGCCACCCCATCCCTGGAAGTGTTCAAGGCCAGGCTGAGCAACCTGGTCTGGTGGAAAGTGTCTCTACCCACGTCAAGGGGGATAGAACCAAATGATCTTGCAAGTCCTTTCAAGCTCAAACCATTTTATGATTCTGTGACTGTCAAAAGACACTGGCTGAGTAATGTGCTGTAGCTCTTCAGACTTGTACATGTGTGAGACACTTCTCTGTGAGTGCTCTGAGTTCTGATATGTGAGACAGAGGACTTGCCATGCATCCAACTTGGCTTTGTTCCTCCCTGTACTGCTCAACCAAATTTTTGATTATTGCTTCCTGCATCTGGGTTTTGAAACCCTGACCACAGCCAGAGTGACAGACCTCATTTCCTGACCAGAAACCAGCAGAAGGATCCAGTCCCAGCCAGCAACTGAGACCTTTGGGAGGACAGTGATGGGTTATGGCAGCTAAGAGGAGCCTGTGCAGTGGGATCTGGAATAATTTCCAAAACACTACTATTTTTCAGGAAGGGATTGTGCAAGTTGTAGATATCTCTAACTGAGAGATGGAATTCTAAGAGTTCTGGTACCCCCCATCATGCAGAAGTGTTTCCCTTTAAATACATTGACTGTCCTCTGCCTGTGTATCTGGGCTTGCAGGAGTGATGGAGAAGCAGCACAGCAGCTACTCAAGCACTGAATTTGTTTTGTACTTTGCTGCCAGGATCCAGAGCCACGCACAGATTTCCACAGAAATTCGTAATTCAGATTATTTCACCAGCATGCCCCCGCTGCCGGCGGAGTGCCTGGACATCGATGGGGACTGGAACACGCTCCCAGTCATCTTTGAGGATAGGTACACAGACATGCCTTGCAAAGGTGAGTGAACACCACAGGGCACAGCTTCACGGGACAGCTTGAGCTGAGGGAGGTGCTCCCCAGCTCAGCATAAGTGATCTCACATCCCTTGGGCTTTGGCACTTGGAAGAGAGTGACCCCCTAGGTAATACAGCTGAAGTTTTGTGTTTTCCCTAACAGCAGAGTATTTCTTTTGCATTTTTCATCTTTAAATTAAGCTTAAAAAAAAAAAAAAAAGCTGGAGGAAAAATCTAGAAAGAAAATCAGATCTTTTGGATTTTTGCTACAGTACTAATTTAAAGAAAAAAACACTGGACTGATATCCCCACTATGACATCTAGTGGTAAGAAATCTCAGAACAAAACCTCACAATTTCAATGTAAAGTCCCACACTCCCCTGAAAGGGAGAAGTGTCTTCCAAAAAGATATTTTGCCCTTTCAGTACTCAAATCAAATTTTTAATTAAGAAATTACTTAGTTCCACAGTTATTTAGTAAAAATTTCATAGCCCTTACTGCCTTTTATTTTGCACTCAACCTTTAAGATTACCAAGGAAGCAATATGTATCAATACTACAGGTGTCCATAATCTAGAGAATATAGCCTGTGATACAAAATCTTCCCTCTTTCACAGTTATTCTACTGCCTAAATTGTGACAATGCTCACTAAAGGTATTTAAATTATTAAACTGAGTATTAAACTGATTCAAAGAGCTATATTATGAACAATATTGAATGACACCAGGAATACAAAGTATCCATTTTGTTTTGCTTATCTATGCTCTAAAAAGTAGCAGTATAAGTGCAGTTATACTGAGGAAGGTGTATTTTATTAATATTGCCCTCTTTGGCGTAACTATAACTGTTAAGTGACTGCAATTCCAGTTAAATGCACTCTGGCATGTGCATTTGTAATATGCCTTTAATGCATGTATAATTTTTATAATATAAAAGTATAAATAATATTTTAGACTGTTCAAAGTCTCCCTGTTCTTTGGGGTGATTTTTTGTGTTCTTACAGGTAATGCTACTATCTTTCTTTCTTTCTTTCTTTAGGTCAGAATTTGGAAGTTTTCCCAGATTATGAGATTCCTGCAAATACTCAAATGGATGTAAAACTGGAAAATGAGGATTGTGCATCAGATGATGCCACTGCAGTAATGAAAGGAGACTTTGGGAAAGATGCTCCACTAATACACACAGACAGGATAGACAGGAATCCCTCATGCCTACACAGCAGTACTAAAGCTGCTGCTAAGGGTTCAAACCAGCACTCCACATCTCAGGTATGTACAATAAACAAAGAAGGCCAAAGGAAACCTGAAAATATTTTTGTTTCAAGAGAGGAAACTATTTCTGACTCTGAGCCAGGCAATACAGAACACAAGTCAGAAGACTTTAAAACATCTGAGGAAGTTTTATTGAAAGATAATAGACTTGGGGCAGATGTTATCTGTGGTGACATGGAACCCAGCAATAAGGACTCTCACAAAAGTGAACCCATGCTAATTGTCAGTGCTCAGTATGAGTGTGGAGCATGTGGAACTGATGGCTTGGAAGACAGGACTGAAATACATGAACTAGATGAATTTGGTCATCCTGAAACTAATTTAACTTCATCTGAGCTTGCTTTCAATGAATTGACCAGCCTTGGAAAACCAGAGGATGCAGACACCAAGGCTCATCTCCCCATCTTGAAAGCTTTGCCTTCACACAGCTGTGAAGCAAAATCAGTCACAAAGGAGCAGCGAAGTGAGGAGAGTGAAGAATTTACCCTGATGTCAGGGGTTATAAAAAGATCTTCCTCTCTGATATCTGATTCGGGCATCGAGAGCGAGCCGAGCTCGGTGGCGTGGTCCGACGCTCGCAGCCGCGCCTTGGAGCTGCCCAGCGACCGCGAGATCCTGCAGCAGCTGGTGCGGAGACACGCCATCCACCGCAACTCCCTGGAGGGCGGCCACACCGAGAGCAACACCAGCCTGCCCAGTGGCATCCAGGCCTCGCTCACGTCCATCAGCTCCTTGCCCTTCGAGGAAGAGGAGAGGGAAGTGGAACTTACCAAACTGACGAAATCTGTCTCTGCTCCTCAGATCAGTAGCCCGGAAGAGCCCACGGAGGAGGTGGATATATCAAAACACTGCGAAGCGCCTTCAGGAGATTCAGATCAAAACTTAAGGAGCTGCATGGAAACAGAGGATAAAGATGGAAAAATAATTGTGGACTTTTCTGAGTGTCAAATGACCACTGAAAGTGGACAAATAGAACACAGAAGACATCCCAAACCTCTCCTCAAACACAGTAGCAGTAATGCTGAGTTACAAGGGGAGGAGAAGAAAGGTTTTCCAGAGACTTGCTGTAGTTTGGAAAATACAAGACCACCCATTTGTCTGAAGCAGCTCCCAGATAATGTCTCTGAGTGCCTGTCACTGGAGAGCAATGGTGAGTGCAGCTTAAAAACACCAAGGGCTTGTAATTACTTGGACAAAAATATAGATAAGATTGATACATGCATTGAGGATCCAAAGGATAAACTTAAACTGGACAGTTTAAAAATACAACAGGGCTCTTCCAATAGTAGAATTTCAGGAGAGGAGAGTTTTTCACAAAGAATAAAGTTGGTGCCAGATTTTTGCTATCCTGTTACAACTCCTTCAGACACCTCCACTGAATTTGGCTCCCTGCGAGGAGAATGTGGCAGCTCTCTCACTGAAGAGAGCCCTGCAGTGTATGCAGAGATGCAGGGGTTGCAAGAAATTGAGCTCAATGACTCACCTGCCTCAGCAGACCCTGTGCCAGGGTCCCACCAGGCTGAACGTCCTCAGGAGCCCAACAGCCAAGAGAATAAACTCGTAGCAAACGGCACCGGGTTTCCTTTGGCCACCACAGAGGGAGTAGCCCTGGAAAGCAGAAAGGCTGCTGATGTGGTTAACCTGTCCATCTCTTGCACAGCCACCTGTCTTCCCTTTTCTTCCGTGCTCAAAGAGACCCCTGCCATGGCGGGCTCCTCGGCAAAGCAGGCTGCGTTCCCCATCACGCGCCAGCCGCTCGGCTCCTTTGGAGCTGTCTGCTCTAATGCAGATGAGATGGATGAAGAGACCAACGAAAGGATGCTGAAGTAAGAATGACTAATTCCTTCATTATTGTAGCCATAATGCCAAGAGACCCTGACTCAGTTCAGAACCCTAATGGTCTAGGCATTCAGGAAACTTGCATTTGAGACGGTTGCCTGAGGAATTTCAGTATGAATAATCCAAACAGACAAATGGTTCATACAGAGTGAATTATCTAAATAGACAGGAAGGATAAAAACACAGAGAGACCAACTTGCCAAAGACCTCAAGTCCTTAATTCTCATGACAAGCGGTGGGACTTAGCTATCTAAATAATCTTTGAGAGCTGACCCTACCTGAAATCAAGGCTACCCATACCAGAGTATTGATCCCAGATAATCAGTTCACTGAGGCAATGCCACACACTGTTTTACTCTTCTGCTAATTCCACTCAGTAGCCAAACTATGAAATGGGGAATTCAGATTGGCTGATATGTCTCAACTTTGCCCTCTCAGACTGGAAAAATTGGAGAATTGAAACCATGGATAGCTGGAGAAAGGGCATTATTTTTGTTTCTTGCTTCATTGCCCAATGTAACAGTGCCACATTGTGACCTTGATGTCACAGGGGCCCATTTCACAGATTGGCACACTAGCATCTATATTTTTCTAACACAGTTTGATGCCTCTGCTGTGCTGGTGAAAAACAGTAGCATTGAAATTTTTCAACCCGTTCAACTGCCCAAAATGTTGGCTGTCTGCATGTATATTCATTTTTAACCCAAGACTTTGTTTTTATTCTTTTGAAAGGGTCTTGAAGTTTTATACACCATACTCAAGTCCTGACAAATCTAAGCACAGAATTTTTTTCTCCTTTGTGAAAGAGAACGTTTGAGCATGTATTCATCCACATGAATCCTAGTCTTCCAGATTCATGGCCCAAAATATATTTTTTTCATTCTTGTGTCCCTTAAAATTAGTTGGGCTGATGTAAGTAATTGCTCACCATTGGACTTGAGTATCTTAGAGGTCTTTTTCAATCTTAATGATTCAATACTTATATCAAATTGCCTGAAGAGATCCCCAAGCTTTAAAGGTTAAAGGACTCAGAAGCTTGTCCATCCCAGTTTTCTTAATGCTACACATACATTGTGATTATTAATTCCTAAATTATCTGGATAAGTTTTACTGAAAAAGCCACTAAACAGTTTGGTATCTTCAACCAGCAGAATGCTTCAGGGTGAATTCAAGTATCAAATTTTAGACCTTTAGTAGGACAGGTGTTATCTTAATTCTTTCAGCATTGAGATGTTCTTCTTCTAAATGCTACTAAATGTTTTCAAAAGAATCCAAAATCATATTTAACCCAAAATATCTACCATGAGATGCATCCCTTAACTCTAGCTTGAGGAAGAACACCTTCCACCCAACTATAAGTGCATCTGATGGCAGCAAAATTATACATTTTGCATTTCAGTACCTATAAGGCCAATGGCATTGTTAAGAGGCAAATTGCTAATTCTGTACCTCAGTCTCATTTTATGAGCTACCAGAAAATTATTTTTTGCTGCTCTTTTATTCCTCTGACAAGTGTGAGTTGCTAATGCACTTTAGTTCTTCCCTGTATGTAGACAAATTTAAAAGAAAAAGAGTACATTCCCTTCATTCTGATTTCTCTCAGTCCTAATAGATAAGGAATTGTATCCAGGTCTTTACTTGAAAGTCGAAAACATAATTTCTTGCAAAGACAAGCCCCCTCATTTTTAGTTTTACAGTTTGTTGCTGACCACCCAGTTCTATTGTGATTAATTAATGTATTCTCCAGTTTTTATCAGGCCAAAGAAAAATTTAAAAAAGAAATGAAGATTGAAGGATTTCTGTACAGTGACTTATCTGTACTAGCTTCTGATATCCCATATTTTCCACCAGAGGAAGAGGAAGAAAATTTGGAAGATGGAATTCACCTGGTTGTCTGTGTCCATGGATTGGATGGTAAGGCCAGGAAGAATTGCTGTTTGTAAGTCATTTTGGTGTAAATTACAAAAAAAAAAATACAGATGTTCAGCAAGTACGAAAGGATGGAGAGTCTAAGTATTTGTTTTAGCTAAGTATTTGTTCCTTATTATGATATTCAGTCCATTGTAATAAAGGATCTACGAGAATATTAAGTATTGTTGCTAATATATGGGATTCTGCTGTTTTTCACTTGTTTTTGTTTTGTTTTGTTTTTTTTAAACAGCAATCTGCACCAAAGCACATCAGTCCTCCAGTATACAGGAAGAGTGCACTGCAGTAGCTCCTTGTCTTTCCACACTCGCTTGGTTGTTTTGCAGTATGTCCCCAGGAGGGAAATGTTATTTAAACCCCCAAAACACTCTTATAAATTAGATGATGACTGACTTTATAAAGTGAGAGAATAAAAACCACTCTTCACTGCAGAGGAAGCAGGTTTTGGGAATTTTTAGATATATGCTTTCTAAGAACAAAACGCTTTTGTTAAATGTGAACTTCCTCTTGACAAATTATTGATACCAATTAGAAAAGTGTAAATTTTAACACTGAAACTATGGAGAAGAAGTGATAGAGGCTCTGAAATCTCAAAAAAGAAAAAAAAAGGAAAAACAAACACTGGCTTGAGCCAGGACTGTTTGCCATTGAATATCTCAGTAGCAGGAATGCTCTTCTTGTGAGGTAGTGGTACTTTCTTCACCAACAAAATGTTTCAGAAGACTTTGGAATTTCTTAGTACAGAATGAGGCATCCCTCAAAATATTAGGAGTTTGATAGTATTTCAGCACCACCTCTAACTGTGAAAAAATGAGATGGGCCACTCTGCATCTGAAGGTTCAGCACTATAGCCCAGCACATTGAGGTGTCCCTGGGGCCCTCACCTTACCTTGTTATATTTTTGTCTTACCTCTGCTGTTCAGCCAATAGAGGACAGATTATTCTGGACCTGATCTTTGCTCTTTCTTATCCATCATTTATGCAGTCCCCCACAGGAGCAGGTGAGGTCCAGCCCACCTGGGACAGGCTGTTGGAATTCCTGTTCTCTTGCTGTTCCAGTGCATGATCCTGATGACATTCCTAGCAGCACTTAGCAAGAGCTCCATGGTGTCAAGGTTGTGTTAAATTGACTCTGTATTGGTTATATTTCTGTTGAATTGCATCTTATTAAATGCCATTTGTTCCTAGGTAACAGCGCAGATCTGCGGCTGGTAAAGACTTTTATAGAACTGGGACTTCCTGGTGGAAAACTGGACTTCCTAATGTCTGAAAGAAATCAGGTAGTACAGAACTAATTTCTGTCTTTCTTTCCATTGCTGAAATAGTACCTTCAGCACCAAGTCTTTTCACCAGCTGAGTGAAACAAAAGTGCTGGGGAATACAGGGAGTTATGTAGTGTTTAGTGCCAAGGCCTGGTTCAATTCCTGTCTAATTCAATAGGGTGTTTAAACCTATTGGAAAATATTCTTGGCATTAAAGTCAAAGGCAATGACATTAGCAGTAATAGGACTGGACCTTAGAGGAAGAAAATGGATTTTTCCTGCCAGTTTGCAAACCTGGCAGCCTGGTGCCTCTGCAAAACAACTCCAACAGAAAGCAACAAGTTTAGTGATGCTAAATTCTCAGGAGGATGTGGAATACCCAGCAGGTATTGTCAGCTCCCTTTGCTGCATCAGCCATTGTTTCTCCTGTTGCAGTGTTTGTGGGGATTTATTTCCTTGAATGATAAAGAAATGTCTTCCAGAAAAATTGATTGGAGGTCTAGGCAGAAAAACAGAAATGAATCCTGTGCTTTGCTTGGCAGTGGAGCCATATTTATGACCAAAGGCCTAACTTTATGCACAAGATAAGGATTTCCATTGTACAGTTAGAAACATTATTCTGATTTATGAGTACCTGAGAAACCTGAGTTAAAACTTTCTAACCTTCTTTGTTCAAATGCTTTTATATTTTGAAGTGGCTGGTTGGTGTACATCTGTGAACTGGCCACCTTCCAGTGCACAGCTCTGTCAGCAGCAGACCTGGACAGTGAATATAAAATAGGTGAAAATAGTCAGGAGACCTTTCATACTGCCATCAAAGCCTCTTTCAAGAGAAGAGAATGTTTTCAGAAAAAGAAACTTCTTACAACATATAACCTTTAACATTATCCAGAGTTCATAATGGCAACTATTTAGAGATCTTATTGTCTAGGAAGGTGGGGAAGTTCTCACAGCACTGGAAGTGGAATCTGGGTGACTTGATGGCTATTCTGATGTTGTAAAGCATCTCGTTACTGTTTTACCCTTCTCTGAGAACTACACTGAAAATAACCCAAGAAATCAGTTATGTAGCTGGTTTGCCTTATAGAGGAAAATTCAAATCCATTTTTTAGGCATTCATTTGTGATGCATTTGACAAGCTCAATCAGGCTGAAGTGATACTAATGGATGGAGATATAATCAGGTGAAATATGACATGTGTTTTGTTTGTGATTAACATTCAGGCTGATATTCTTGCACTTTTAAACAACCTGAAAGGTTTGGGATAATGAGCCTAGGAGGAAATCATTAATTATCAATGCAGACAAAACAAACTGGCAGACGGCTGCTGGACTGTTTGTAGTTTATGAGAACATTTATTTTAAGTCTGTATTGCAAAGTGAATATCGTCATGTTTTCCTGTGCAAGAGCTGCAATTAGCAAGATGAGTTGTGTCACAAAAACATTAATTACTGATATGTTTCAAAAGCATTAATTACTCATATCTTTGCTCTGAATAGCTGTTGCAACATTTGATGATTGTTTTGTGGCATCTCATTAGTTACGAGTTTGATTTAGAGTCCTGTTGGATTGCCAAATTACAAAGTTCTGAATAAGATCTGCCTGCAATTGTATAGACTGGAAATATATTGCTTATTTTATTGTCTCACAACTGGCAGTACTGTTGCAAGCAACAAATTATTCATCTGTCTCTAGCATTCATTCTCTTACTGATGACTGTTAAATAACAAACACACAGCATTTGATTAAGATGGCCAAATAATTTTGTGATGACATCCTCAGCACCAGCATAACTCTCATGTCTATTTATAATCCTGTAAAGTAATTTATTGCAGTAATCTGTTGAATCCTAAATTCCCAAAGCTTTTCTTCCATGTGTAGAGCCTGGTATCTAGAGCAGCTGAGCATTAGCAGCTCTCACCAGTGTCGAGTCAGGCTGCTTTAGCATCATGCTCATGATCCTGGAATCACTCAGCAATCTCTTTCAAAGGAGAATTTCAGTTTAAAAGAGGACCTAGAGACAGAGAAAAATCTACCTTCTTCCCCCTTGAGCATGTATAAAGACAAATTACGCTGGTTGTTACCTTTCTGCTTGCATTTGACTTTGAAAATAACATCAGTCCGCAATAAGTGTAACATATTTTTATTCATGAACTCATTTAATTTTTCAACAGACTGATACTTTTGCTGATTTTGATACAATGACTGACCGATTATTGGATGAAATTATTCAGCATATCCAGTTGTACAACCTCTCCATATCCAGAATAAGGTAAGGTATGCTTTATGATAGCAAATAGTGTGTAACTGTTTGAGTTACATGAGCAACAACCAGTGAAATTAGCTTTTCCTAAAGTGCCCTGTGTCAGAGGCCATTGAATGAGTGAGATTAATTTTCACATTCTTATAGATGAGAATGAAAGAGAAAGATTCTTATGAAAGAACATCTTGTAAGCTGAAAAAAAACATTAAATGATAACCAAAGGATCTTACTGAAAGCCCTGACAGAGTTTCCCCTCCAAAACCATTTGTGCCATCCTTATATTTATTTTAAATAATTCACAAAGGGGTTTTGTATTAATGTAATTCTTTCTTTCCCAACAGTTTTATTGGACATTCCCTTGGGAACGTCATCATTCGATCTGTACTAACTCGCCCCAGGTTTCGCTATTACCTCAACAAGTTACACACCTTCCTGTCCCTCTCTGGGCCTCACCTGGGAACCCTTTACAACAACAGCACTTTGGTTAGTACAGGTAAGAGCCAGTGGGAAAGCTTTGACTGGCTGTGGTCCACAGCAGAGAACATGAGAAGGCAACAAGTGGAGGTAGGAATTTACTGTAGCATGATTTGTACCTTGAAGTTGTGGAAAACATTTGCTGAAGACTTCAAACACATACAGAAAAAAATTGCAACTTCAGTATCTGCAAGGCCCATCATATTGCTCCCTGGAAAGATCAGGGGTGTGCAGCAGTGAGAGATGAACCTGTTTCCACTTAGTCTCCCACTTCTCTGCTGCAAATAAAGACAGGCATCTCCACAGCTGAAAAAGAGACATTATTATGGAAATGGAATGTCCCACATTTCAGTCTTCTGAGTGTTTTCCTACTACCATGAGACACCCACAGAATCGTAGAATAATTTGGGTTGGAAGGCACTTTACAGATCATCTAGTTCCACCCCTGCCATGAACAGGGACATCTTCAATTAGATCAGTTTGCTCCAAGCCTTGTCCAACCTGACCTTGATTATTTCCAAGGATGAGACATCTACCAGCTCTCTGGGCAACCTCTTCCAGGTCCTCACCACCCTCATTGTAAAGAATTTCTTCTTTATATGTAGCCTAAATCTACCCTCTTTTCATTTAAAACTGTTGCCTCTATCCTGTCATACCCTTATTAGATTTTTCATCCTGTTGATTAGAATTAAGAACAAACAAGACATTTTCTAAATTACAGTGCTATCCTTACTGTAGGCACACATCTTTAACTCCCCTGCTTGATGATTTACAAATTATAAAAACATGCACCGATTTTCATTCCAGGTCTATGGCTAATGCAGAAGTTGAAAAAGTCAGGGTCTCTTTTGCAGCTGACCTTCAGGGACAACGCGGATCTGCGCAAGTGTTTCCTCTATCAGCTCAGCCAAAAAACGGGTGAGTAGGGCTTGATGTACCTTTGTAAAACCAAGGGCTATTCCACTGGCTTGTGCTGGATTGGCCTCTTCTCCAGGGAGTAAAGGGAACCTTCATTTTGTTAATGAGCTTTCTTTAAACATGCTTTTTAGAAGGGTTGTCCTGTCTAAAATCTAATATCAATTTAATCTGTGCATTTTTTCTGTGAAAGTTATCTGATAATGTCTTTGCCAAACTGTTAGCATTAAGTAAGACCATTGTGCTGGAGTAAACATACATCTAAATTTAAATTCTGCAAGCAAGAACCATCATTCTTGACAGGCCATCATTTCTTAATTTATGCTATGAGATGAAAACCATTTTTCCTTTCTTTTTTTTTTTTTTTTTGTAAGTTTAACATCTCTTGTCTCTAGTCTCTAGGAAATATGGCTCTGTGAGATGAAGAACAAATTATATTCATGTCTGTTCTGACACTTCTGTACTACAGAGAGAGATGTATGGCCTCACACTAGAAAAATGATTTCTGAATAGAGAATTTTTTTCCTATTCTTTAGTCTGTAATGAATAAATGAAATAAATTAGGATTTTCTTAAGAAAAGAAGGCAAACATGATCCTTCTGTTGAAGCAGGTTTTTTTTTTCAATAGTTATTTTTAATATGGAGTGTGAGAAGACTGATGCTAAGTATATAGTGACAAGGTCACTACTTGATGATAATTCTTATACTTTTGTACACTCCTAATAGGAAACAAAGAGTATGTTAATATGAATAGAACATCTAAATCTTATAGATATGCTACGTAACTCAATCAATGACAGGAAGTTGATGTAAATTGGTGTTATTTGAATTTTCCCTTTGATTCCCTAGTTCTTATTTCCATGGAATACAGTTGATGACTACTTTACTACTATCAAGTTAAAATCAAATTGGTTCTACTCAAAAAGCTCATATTTTAATTTCCCAAGCAATGAATTCCCAAGCATGTATAGTGAGTCAAAACGATTTGCTGCTAAGAGTCTAAAAATGCAGGTGTTGTCCTTGAAAATGGAGAAAACAGAAATTTAAATGAGGAGACAATTGTCTGTAAAGTCAGAATCATCTGGGTAGACGCTTAGGCAAAATATCCGAAGATGTAGACATGTCCAAATGTGAACGTATGAGCTGGCACAGTGATTCAATAGAGCCATGTCCCTACTCTGGCACCCTGATCCCTTTGAGATCATCTGGTTCCAATCCCCCTGAAGTGGGCAAGGACACCTTCCACCAGACCAGGTAGCTAAAAACCCCATCCAACCTGGCTCTGGTTCTGGACCACTTTCCCATAAGAGAGAGTGAAAGATGAAGGACAAACCCACAGCTCTTCTGTGTTCAGGATATTCTCTGAACAAGCATGTTACATCATCAGTGTCCGTTTTCTTACTTTTCTGTTAAATGTGAGTGATGGAGCACTCAAGAGACCACAGACAGGTCAAGCAACCGGAGCTCATCAGTGGCCCCATGAGCTCCAGGGAAGAGGGAGAATTTGGGGTTTTCAGTTTGATGTACCAGCAGTGTGGAATTGTCAAGTGACTACGGCATGCAGGGGCTGGATGGACCCTAAGACTCACTGAACACCAATGTATCAGTATGATATCATAGCAATTCCTTTTCTTCCCCGTCCCTCTCTTTTGTTTGAGAATTTTACTAATTTGTTGTGTTATTTTTGAACTTGATCCTATTTAGAGTATAAATATTTGCAAGAATAAGGTTTTAACAAAAGGTTTTTTTACAGAAAGTTCTTTATTTTCCTTATTGACATACAATTACCCTGAGTGTTGATAAGTAACAAGTGTTGATAAGAAGCAACAGAAATGTGTTTAAGCTGTTATGAATCTTTCTAAGATTATATTGCATGTTGTAATTATTATCATCTATTTTGCACTGTAGATTTTCAAAAGACTTTGAACATGAAATAGTCATGTTGTTTTCACACTGTATTCATATTCATCCTTGTGCTTAATTGTGATTAATGTATTTAATATGTTTACCACAGGTCTTCAGTATTTTAAAAATGTTGTGTTAGTGGCCTCACCCCAAGATAGATACGTACCTTTTCATTCAGCACGAATAGAAATGTGCAAAAATGCACTTAAGGACAGACACACAGGTATGTTTAAGATCTTTTATATATTCCCAAGGCTGTTGAAGAATTGCATTTCTGTGCAACTGAGATCATTACATTAGAAGGTTTTTCATCAACATGATGAAAACTCAAATGTTTATTTGATAAGGAAGAAAGTGTTCGCTTCCCACAGGAAATTACTGAAATCAATAAAAGAAGCTTTTCAAGAAGCTCTTTGCCTGATGAAAACAAATTTCAATCAGGTCATAATCAAAGGTTTCTTACTGCTTCCTCCCCTTCCCTGTAAGTTTTTATTTTTTTAAAGCAATAATAGAACCAGCTCTTGACAATGTTTTTCTGTAGTCTACTGATTTACTTGTACTGTCTCCCCTATTTTACACATAATGAAATATTTCCTGACACATCCAAAGTAAGGGGATTTTCCCTTTGTTTTCAATAGTGTTTGAATGATTGCAAGATAATTTAAGGGACAGATCTAAAATCATACTGTTTTGTAATAGAATCTGTAAAACACATCAGGACTCATACCACCAGAGGCCCTCCTATGAGCTCAGGGCTCTGTGTATTGCTTTTGTTATTAGCAGTTTTCCTCAGTTATAAAATGTTTCATGGCTTCAGTTTGATACCACGTCCAGGAATAATGTTCAGTGCAATTTCATCCCCATTTCACATATGTGATTACCTAGAAATGGAGATACTCTTTGGAAGCAGAAAGAGACGCACAGGGCCAATAACCAGAATGGTTGCCTTCACACCTCTCACTTAAATGACAGCTCTTTCCATCCTACCTAAGAAATTAATTAAAAGGAATTTCTTCCACTCACCTACAGTGATTGTTCCTCAGGGAAAAGTTTGACCTAGCAGGAACCGGATCAGTACATTTGTCAATACATCAGGTCATTTATCTGTAAATGTTTCCTGAACCATTGTTTCTGCCCCTATAAACACCTCAGCTGTCTCTACACGATGCCCTTCCTGCATTAAAATCCCCAGAGAAACCCAAATGAACTTGTGTCCTGCCAGACCCTCTCACATTTGAATTCACAGGCAGTGTGAGTCCAGCCCCACTCCCCTAAAAGAAACATGAACATTTTCTTGGCTGACAGAGGAAAGGCTGAGGATGTCCCAGACCTCAAGTTAAGCAACTTCAGCAGATCCTTCCTCATGGCCAGTGCTTCCATTAGATGAACACCACTCTGGCACCTGGCAAATCACTGAACTGGACTGCTGTCTCTTACATTTATTTTAGCCTTGCTTCCATTTTCCTTCTCAGCACGACTGTAATTAAATGATACTGGAAGAAAAGAGAGGATCTGGGAGCTCTGACGTGTAGGTGTGATAACTCAACTCTTTTTCTCTTTTTCAGGTCCTGTTTATGCAGAAATGATCAATAATCTGCTCCAGCCTTTGATTGGGGCCAAGGACTGCACTTTGATCAGACACAACGTGTTCCATGCTCTGCCTAACACCGCCAACACGTTGATAGGCCGGGCTGCCCACATTGCCGTGCTGGACTCTGAACTTTTCCTGGAGAAGTTTTTCCTTGTGGCTGGACTCAATTACTTCAAATAGTGCCTGAAGTATGGAGTAACAGAGGCCAACTTTCCATTCAGTGGAGAAGACTCCCTTAGCCAAAGGAGTGCAATGTTAGAAATGAGATCAGGTGGGACTTTCAAACTTTCCATTTCCATTTCTCTTTCAGAGAATAAAGTGCTATGGCTTTAAGGCATTCAAGCTTCCAAGTATTGGTGCTTTTGGAAGAAATAAATATTCCTCTTCAGTTTCTAAGGTTTTTGTCCACATAAAGACATGAGCCACTTCTGAAGTACAGAATCAGAATAAGAAGGTTAATTCTCTAAATTTGATTGGACCAATATAATTCCCATTTCTCCTGAATATTAAACCAGGAACTTGTCTGTCCTTGATTTACTACTTATTTATGTATTGACAAAGCTCTACATTTGTAGCATTTTTGGGGTAGTTAACACACAAGGAAACACATGTATGTAAACTCAGGTTAAAACCTTCTTTGTGATGAACTGAGAAGTCTGAAAACCATTTAGGAAAGTTTCAGTCTTTCTGTTTGTTGTAAGAAAATATTTGAATGGTTTCATTACTGGAACAATACAAATTGTACATTCAAATAAAGGAAAGGAGTAAAGTATTTTGCATAGAATGAACAAATATTGATATTTGTCTTTAAAAAGAAGCCCCAACTTTAGTTTGGGAAGAATTTCATTCAAGTTAGAAGCTGTCAAACCAAGAGGACTATATTGAATTACTTGTAAAATATCAGTGGCATCTGTTAACATTTCTTCTGTTTACATTTATAGAGGATCATAACTGACTGTGTTTGTTATAACCTTAAAGTTACAATTTTTATGTTTACATTTGTATCTAAGTCCATTTGTCCCAACATTTTTTTTTTTTTGCATTTATTAAACTGAATTCAAAATCTAGCCAGTTATACCCTGGAAAACCCCTAACATCTGAAAAAAACCCCAAAAAACCTAGGAGATATAGAATGGTCAGGATTGTGGAAAGCTCATAAAATACAAGGATGTCTTAAGATCCTCTGCAATACTCTCTAAATGCTTTGTTAATGTCCATTTGCAGTGTTATATACAGTCCTAATAATTATATGGTTACAGCTGGTTGAACTATTTAAAACTTTATTTGTGCAATGATATTTAGGTCCTTTTTAAGAGTTTGAAAAAGAACATATTTCCCAATTTTTAATTTTTTTCTCATCAAATTTACATTAAGATTTTTATCACAATGTTATTAGATTTAAAGTAAAAAATTTCAATAAATTTCTGCACATTTTCATAAAATTTTGATAAATTTTCAATTCACAGTAGTTTTTGAAAAAAAGAGAAAGTGAATAATTCCTCAAAATTATTTTTGTTTTGAAGGCAGGCAATTTTTAAATGCAAATACAATTTGTTTTAAAATACAAATGAACAAGTCTCTATATCTTCTAGCAATGACTGTAAAAAAATTACGAAGTTTGGTTTAGGTGACAAGACTCCCATCAGTAAATTAAAATTGAGATGGTGGAGATTTGTGAAATGAATACAAAATGAAAACGTAAAGCATCACAGTCAGAAGGATTGCAAAATCTAAAACTAATTTTTTCTCAAAAGAAAAAAAGTGAAAAACTTACACAAAATTAGTTCAAGAAAAGAGTTTTAGCAGACAGGCAAATGTTGGTAAATGAAAAAGGCTGGCTTGATAACTAATACATATTTTTAAAACAGGAAGGAGAAAGAAGGTATACACCAAAGGGTGAGATTAAACTGCCTGTAAAGGAGTATTAGACATAAAAATCTTGTGACCTCATAAAGGTAGAAATCATATAGGAACAATTCCATGGTGTGATTCAATGTTGACAAGTTTTTTAATACCTCAGTACTTTAATTTAATAGGTAGATACTATTGTGTTTCCCTCTCTCTCTTTTATTATTTTTTTCCTTATAGATTGACTGTTAAATGCTAACAGTCAGTTTTACCCAGATAACAAATGAATTCTATCAGGGAACTTGTGGTTTCCACTTCTTGATTGGGAATTCTTTATCACTTTTTGGTCTCTGCAGTCCTGTGCCAGCTGCATTGACATATCACAACTTATTTCTTCATCAGTAAATTGTCTAGAGAATTTTCAATATAATGGGACATGGAGGTTGTGCTGTTATATAGTGCAGCCCTTTTGCACTAGGACTAGTACTTCTACATGGAAAAACAGGAAAAAAAGCAATCTCTAACCATAACCAACCTTCAGTGTGCTGTAGGAGGGTCTGGTCCACTTGTAGAAAATGTTCAGGAGTCTGCAAACCGAAAATTTTGAAAACCGTTTAGAAAGAAGTGACTTTACACTTATATACATGCCTGCTGTGTGTGTGTACATTGTCTGTACAAAGAAGTTTGCTTTTTCCAGGTCTCACACATCAACTTTCACAGTCCTGAGTCTGATAACAACCGGTATAGCTGTTCTTACACTCAGCTGGGAGGTTCTTGCCTTGCCTTGTGCATTGGCCAGCATTGCCAGCCTTCTGTTTGCATGACTGTGAGAGAATGGACATGGGGAAAGGTCTCTGCATTGCTGCAGGAGTTGGTGGGCCATTCCATATGTTCACTTTGACATTCTGTACTCCTACCAGTGCTCTGACTGATGGATAAATATACCTGAAGGTGTCAGTGTTTCCATTCACATAGAATTCTTTGATGGCTCAGTCTAATTTCAGAGTTGGAGTTGGATTGTTTATAGACTTGGATCAGGTCCATATAACTTACATCTTGTGGAGTATGGAAGAAAGCTCCTGTGGAACCTCAAAAAAATCTGGGAAGTATCTTTCCTGTCAAATGATAAGACACAGATTTTATCTTCCTTCTACTGGCAGAACATTGTGGGATATATTGGCAGTAGTTGTCTAGTTGAGCTTCCATTTTAAGGTTCTCAGAATAACCTCTCTCACTTTTTCTTCTTTTATTCTTTTTAATGGGATGTTGCCTCTCAATTTCGTAGACTATATTGCAAAGAAATCTGCATTGTCATTTTAATATAAATAGCATCTAAGTTTTTGGACTTCATCAAAGTATAGTAATCAGCATGGACTTTGTCTTTACATGGAAAGAAATAGATAGCAAGAATTATCTTCATAAAAATTAGCAAAGTAAATGCCCAGTTAATTTCTTTGTTTCTGTCACAACCTTTGGAATTTCAATATATTGTCCCTTCCCATAAAGCCTTTTAATTACATTTTAAGTACATTTTCAGTATTTCTACAAGGATTTTCCCTGCAATCTGAACAAACCCCCTTTGGCTTCCTCTATCCATGGAGGCAGGGCTTGAACTCTTCAGTGAAACTCACATTCACAGAGGACAGGAGAGTTTTTCAAGACCTTGAACAGAGGAGGGACAAACTTGGTTTTTTGGTAGGTTGTCAATATTAGTGTCAACTGTGTTTGAAGTGAAACCCCCTTCAGTTCTAAGGGATTTTTCAGTTAAGTAAAAAACAAAGCCAGCATTGCAAGTTTTTGGGGGTTTTTTATCATCTAAAAAGCTTAAACCAGCAAGGAGGATCTCCACCAGGTAAAGTGCATTTGGCTATTGTGGTTTTCCAGTGTCAGAGGTGAAGTATGAGCTGCAGCCCAGATGAGCAAGTTCTCTGTGAGGAAAGGTAGCCCATGTGTAGAATAAGAGGAACAGAGCCAGCAGATCTCAAGGCTTTGAAAGACAAAGACAGAGGGATGGAAGAAAGACAAGAAGTTCCTGAAGCAGACTATAAGATTTAAGAGGACTGACATTTTAACATGACTCTTTTAAAAGATTTGAAGAACTTGAAAACAGTGTGGTTATAACAACTCAGTGGGTCTCTGCAATTCTATGATCATGCCTTTTTTAGTAGCTGGATTACATTTTCTCCAATATTCTGTGTCTCCTAGAACCCATTGCTCCCCGCTTTTAAAATAATTTAATATCTTCTGAAATTGATTTTTCTTTTAAAGTATGGATGGAGAGAAATAGCAGTATTGACTAAGTGTGTGTAAAGGGACAAAATAGTGAGTCCCTTCTGCATCTGGGCTGAGGATTTTCAAGGAGTTGGTTTTCAATCTCCTGCAAAATGAGAATCCAATCTCCTGGATCTCTGGAATTTTTTCTTGGAGAATTGTAGAATTTGTCCTGTTTATTTTCATTACCTAATTAGTGTTTAAAAATTGGCTGCAAAATGAATTTGTTCTACTAAAATAAAAGGCTTTTTTTCCTGTCTGTAGTCAGTGAAGAAAGGTAGGTGCTGCTGAAAGTCTGCAGGAGTGATCCTGTTTTCTGCTTTGGTGACATTCAGGGTTATTTACCTCTGTTCCTTGCCAAGGAAGTTATTATAAGAATCAGTTTCTGGATGTCTAAGACATAGACAGAAACTGGAGGGTCATCCAATTTGTGGACTGGATGACTTCTTCAGTTTTTCATAGCAGGGTGCAAGTTTTGACTGGACACCTTGATCAAAAGCAAACACTGAAGATACGAATAAGACTCCTTTAAAATTTGGCAGGAAATGGGTCTTTTTCTGGCCTCCAATGAATGCTCATTTTCTCTTTAATGAAATTCAAAATTTGTTTTCAAAATCAGGTCTTCCACTGATAATAGAGGAAGCTGAAATTTTTTAGCTTTAAAGGATTACTTTCTAAAGACTTGAAACCTTAGCACAGAGCTTTGGAATTACCTACACAAATTCTGAGCACTATTTTACTTCAAAGCATTGCATAAATATCCACTGACCAATCCTCTTCACTGTTCCCTTGCCAGAAAAGAGCCACACTTGACAGAGAAAGCTATCACAAGGCAGTGTGAAAACTGGGAGCTCAAGCAAAAGTTTTCATTAGAATTTCTAGTTTTCTTTGGTGCTTTTGGCGTATTAAAAAAAAAAAAAAATCTTTTGCTTTCTACCCTGCATTTAAAATAGCTGAGTGGTGATGGAGGAGAAAGATGAGAACTTTTAATAACAGGGTTAGACTCTTGTGAAGGCTTATGCAAATATCCCATGAAATTTAATATATAATGAATAGTCATGGAGCATTTCTGAGTCTCAGCATGCCAATATGTGTCAGCCTAGCTGAATGATTATTTTCTTTGTGGACTTAAATTTCCATTTATAAATTATCATCAGAACAGCCTAACATATTTCACTCCAGCTGGTTATTTAGATGCTAAAGGTCATATCCACAGAGAACTCTTATGCAGTACTTTTCTTTATTTCAACACATACGCTCAGCAGTTTTGATAGTTAATGTTATATAATTGACAGTTTACCTCCTCTCCCAGATTTTAAGTGTTTATTTAACCAATGAATTGTTTTCAATTTATAAACTAGTATAAATACATGTCTGTTGGATCAGTGTTCATCTTCTTTAATGCAGTTGCTTTATGGCTGTAGTACCACAATCTCAGGACAAATAATCACCGAATTAAAAATTAGGCCATTAATGTTTGGAGTAAAGAAATTAATTCTGGGGGACTTGTTTAGCTGCAGTTCACTCTCCTCTGGTTTGATTTTGCCTTTTGGATCAAACATAACCACAGCAAGGTTGTGTCCCTGGCTCTGTTCATGGTTCCCTTAATTTGCAATTCCTTTGAGATGCCTAAATTGCCCTAAACTACTGATCTGCTCTGTCCAGGCATTCCCATATTTCCTTGGTCACCTTTCCATGACCTGACTGCATCTCCTCCATATACCGTGAAGTCAATGCAGACAGGGATTCACAAATATATCCAGCACTGCCGTTCCATTTATCCAGGAGTGAGACATCGTGCTCACACATTCTTTCCAGTCAATTTTCTCAGCACTTTATGAAGACTGCCATGCACCTATCCAGAAGTGTTACAGATGACAGAATATTTTGTTTCAGAAGGAACAACTGGAAGCATCCCTGTGTAATTCCTGTTAAAAGCAGGATTATCATGAGCCTCATGGGAAGGTCAGCCATATATTTCTCTTGTTGGATATTGAAAACCTCTGCTAATGGATATACTTCAGCTACTCTGGAATACCTTCTCAACTGCTGTATAACTCCTAGGGAAAACAACCAAGCAAACAACAACAACAATAAAATTTAAAAACTCAGTTCAAACTTTCTGAGTTGCAGCTTCTTTCTGCTACCTTTTTTTATCCCACCTTTTTATTCCATGTGGCTGATCTTGCTTCTGGTACAGCTGTAACTTCCTTTTCCATTCTTTCAGACAGCTCTTTGTCACTTGGTGTCTTTTGTGCTAGCCTAGACAAGACTAACTCAGTCTGTCCTCAGAAGCTGTGTGCTTACACCCCTCATGGTTTTGGGGATCTTTTGTTGGACCCCGACCAATTTCTCCAGCCTGAACTGGGTTTAAGAGGCACCAGGAACTGGCAAAATTAATTGGATGGTAGCTCTGCTGCAGACTGGTCCCTTTTTCCTGTTCTGGAGGGCTTCTGGCTGCTGGCACTCATCACATCCTCTCCCTGTTTGAGGCTCTAATCCCAAGAGCTGGAACTGTTTTCCCATTGCCACAACTGCAATCTTCCAGCCCTCTATGAATTCGTCTTTACTTTGGGCACAGATAGTGAGGAAGCCTAATGTGACCAGAGCTGCTGCTGTTCCTTCTCTATTTTAGGAAGACTGTATAATAAATCTGCACTTCCCCGAGAGAAATCCATGCACTGAATAGAAATGCTTATGAGAACAGTTTAATCAGCATTAAACAGTTAGAATGCTTTAAATGCAGATGACTCAGGCCTTCCTCTCATAGGATAAAAGCATAAAGAATAAATATGTATAAAGTCTTCTTATGCAAAAGGTCAGACTAAATTAACTTCTGCTACAACCTTGAAACTTGATTTCTCTGCTTTTGAAAATTCAATTCTCTGCTTTCACCCAAAGTGCTACAAGATGCTCTTGTCTGAGTAGCAATCTGAAATGGATTTGCACACATGCATACATGTTCCATAAGTCCAATGTCTATATGCTAACTGCATGGAGCTTCTTGTCTTCTTCTGCCTCTTCAAATATGAAACTGTGATACATTGAAGTCATCATGCCTTCCAGTCTTTGAAAGATATCAACTACAAACACAAGCAACTTATCCAAAGGAACAAAAAACCCTCCTTCTCCACATAAAAGTCCAGTCTTCAGTAATTCTCTTTTATTTTGGAGTGGGTGATTGGAATATTGTGATGGCCTCACTTTTTTATGCATCCTGTAAATGGGGTTACACTAATAACAGTTTTTGGTGCTGAAAATTCCAATTTTCAAGGAATTAATTTAAGAAGTTTATCATTCCTTCCTGAAATCATAAGTGCTATTAGGAACCAACCTGTTCCAGCCCCGGGGACTTTGCTACTTGTTGATACTTTTATATGGACAAGACTATGTGCATCATTCCCAGCTGTGCAAAGAAACCAAGGCATTTCTGACACTATCAAATATGCAGCTACATGCACAGAAAAGGCCAAGTGGGAATGTTTTTGATGTGAAATGAGTCATCACTTTCAGTAAAAATATATAGTTCTTGTATGCCATGTCTCCCCTGTGATATATACCCTAAATACATGTGTACTCAGAAAGTGTCTTTTCCCATAGGAGCTGTATGTTATTCCCATAAGAGGTGGAGCTGTGTTCCCATGCACAATGTGTACATACCATACCACACCATACTTGGGAGGAAGCTGGTGGTGATCATTCAGCCTCACAGGTTTCTGTTGTTTTTGGGGGCAGTTTATGCTGGTTGTCCTCCAGAACTCCTGTGAAGGAGCCATTTCTTGGCTTCATCCACCTCACTGGATGAGAGAGGTTTTTTTATGCAGTGACTTGTCAACCTCTTGTCACACCATTAGCTGACTAAGCTTGTCTAAGCAGTGCTGAGTTTGATGTGTGTTTTATCTAACACCCCCATGATTTCTGTGGTCAATGCAACATGTCAAACTGAGCTGCCCTGTCTCCTAAGACAGGAAGCTTGTTGTCATCTTTTAATTTTCCTTGACATCCATCCTCTTCAACCAAGCATTCATTTTTTAAGCTGGTAGATCAATGATTTATCACCTTTGCCACTCTTCTTACTAATTTTAGTTTTCTATATATTTGACTATGCATCCAGTTTGGAAAATTAGCTATTTCCTCTTTCTGCAGTTAAATCTTCTTATGAAACATGAAGGAGATCAGTCAAGAAGTCTAGACAAGCCATGGTATTCCTTTGCCACTGCATGTATGGAAAAACCCCACACCACTGGAAACTCACTAGTATTTGTAGAGTGTTCTGTGTTCATTTTCTACTGTTTGTTTTGCCAAGAAAAAACATACACTGATGTTTTGTCCCATTCCTTTTTGCATCTCCAGGTGAGTCAGAGCCTAGATATAGCTCTGTCAGACTGGGGAGAAGGCAAAGATAAACCCTCCTCCTGTCTAGGATGTGACAGGAATATCCCCCAGTAAGGTGGCAGTAATGACAGAGAAATCAAAAAGAACACCTTCCAAAATCCTATCCAATTCATCAAAATAAATCACTTCAGAATATTATTGGATTTTTGGTAAAAGTAGCAGGTCAAAACACAGATCAACATATTCCAAATCACAAAGTTCAAAAGTAAATTGTAAATTATGTTGATATTTTCTACTTGGATTTATCTCTAATAATATGATTCCTTAGAAGTGAAACAGTTTAACCTAAAACTTGCTTTCTTGGACTTAAACTAGTAATCTGTTTATTTTTGTCTTAGACTCTGGCATCTATCATCTTTACAATTCCCTTAAAATATATTCAAGTCCTTAAAAAAATAAAAATCTGATCTTAAATCTCTATCTTTCAATTATGCTTAGACGATTAGCCACAGCATCTGAGACAGCAGAAAATTAAACTTTCTCTATGTACAGAATTACCTTCAATGAACAGTACAAGCCTTAAGTGGGAAAGACTTGTCTGTTGGAAGATCTTCTTTCTTGTTTAGAGGAAGTTTATGTTGATGAGTCTAATTTAGCCAATAAAGAAAGTAGGTGAATTCTGTCCTTTTTCTTAGCCCTCTGTTCCTTGCAGCAAATTCAGGCACTTGGAATTAAGCATTCTATTTTGTGTTACAAACAAAACACATCTCTGAGGCAGGTTTTGATTGGTGTCTTATCTTTCCCTGTATGCAATGTACAAACACAGTTACTCTGGTTTTGACACTGGAACCATATTCTTGGTTTAAGGATATTGTAAACCTTAATGACACTCTCTTCAAAGTGTAATAAAACTGTAGCCCTCAAAATCAGGCTTTGACTTTTTAATAGTTAAAGTTAAGACTGGCAGCAGAAGTAATCACATTTTTACAGTATCTATTTAAATGGAACACCTTACACTGCTGGATTAATTCCCAGCTCAATGGTAACACCTAAAATTGGACCTTCACTGTTCCTCAGCTGACCTGTGTACTAGAATCCAATGGACAGGAGCACAGTTTTGTGGAGATCCTTATCCTGTGTTTCAGTTACCTTTTACTTATTTTATTAAAAATTTAGAAAATCCCTCTTGGAATTAAACTCTACTGTTTCCTGTAAATAATTGGCTCTGAAAGTGGTTTTCTGTATGCACACTGTTATGATTTTTAGTTTACAAAGGCAAGACCAAAAAATTTTCTTTGAAAGAAGTAGTATGGTTTGAGGTTTTTTTCAGATAAGCAACTGCCAAATACTATTGGGATGAGTTTCAAATGAGTAATTTCAACTTGAGGCATTTCAAATTTATGGGGTTTTTAAGCATTTAAAAAACTGTACAAAATCAAGAAGTTGGCCCCTGAACTTGATAGCCATTTGTACTCTTGCAAAGTGGATGCAAAATACTAGCATTGGATTCATGCCCATGTTTGTGCACACAGGCTGCAAGGCAAAGCATCAGAGATATATCCTTCTCCAAGTACTTCCTTTGGGGCTGATTGTTCAGGGCAAGCAATATGCATGATATAACTGGTGCATGTAACAGTAACTACAACATTCTGCAAATCTGAATTTATGCAGTAACTTGATATTGAGGCTGAACTTTGCAGATGAGTAGTGTATGGTATTTTTAATTATAACCCTTTCTGTGGTCTGAATATGAGCACAGAAGATTCCATCATGTGACACTAGAGGTTGGACTTTTAAATGAGACATTATTATATTTGATTGAGGCAGTTATGTTTCTCAAGAATTATTTCAAATCAGACAGAAGAGGCAATAATTAGAGGTTGAGAGCTTAGAAAATCTGTACTATTTTTTTTTTAAGACACCAAGATTTACAACACATGCTATGTCTGCCTCTGTCTAATTTACTTCCCTTTCCCTAATGAACATTTGTCAACTGCCACACACGTCAATTTTCTTTAACTATGTCTGTCAAGATTTAAGTGAGACTTACATCAAAACACCAAAACTAATCTCACTAAGTGGAAACATGTGAAGTTGAGTCAATTCTGTGATATTTTAAGGAAAACAGAAATGCAAATCAATTTTCTTGGAATGTAGGTTCAGACTCAACAGCATTCACAAAGTCTTTATTAAAGGTCTGATCCTGAAAATGCTGGTCAAATGCACTCTTAGTACAATGGACCAAATCTGCAAATGGATTGACCTGGTGAAGAGTTTCATACAGCCACAAGATCTTAAATGGCAACCAGCAGCATCCATGGCATCTCAAAGTCAGACCACCACAAGATAACAAATGTTCTGGGTTCTTTTTAAGGCCAATTTTCCAGTTGGTCAAACGTGTTTTAAAAGTAATGTCTTTTAACACAAATGCAGACCTCTCCAAGGGATCAAGTCAGTGGATTACTGTGGACAGATCCTTATAGGTTAAGGGAAAGGGCTTTTAATTTTTAAATCTACTACTTTGAATCATGACCATACAAAAAAGCTGAAGATATCTGACATGGTCCCTTGTATAAATAAGATCATGAATGTAAAGCTGATAATGCCACTGTGAAATTTTAATGCTTATTTATTATGGTTATGATGAAACCTGTATAATAAGATGATGATGATAATAATAATAATAATAATAATATAATATTATAATAATAATGAATAGTCATCAGTGCCAATACGATTCTACTATTTTTCTACATATGCTTTATTGTGGCATTTTGTGTAGCTTGTGTTCTGTGTAAAGAAATGTCAATAAAATCTTTGCTTCCTTTTGTCTGTACTTTCTGTGGTTCTTGATTGTTAGGAAATTCCCCAACCCCTTTTGTCCATGTAGCTTATGGCAAACATGATCAAAGTGATAAACAGAAGCAGAATAAAAGATGCTCAAATACAAGCAAATAGCTGAGCCATATGAAGGGCTGTGACTGGTGCCTTATGCCTGGAAATGTTCAAGGATGGGGCTTTCAGCAACATGTCTAGTGGAACATGTCTCAACCCATGGCAGGGAATTGAAACAAGAGGGTTTTAACGTCTCTTCCAACCCAAAATATTCTGTGATTCTATGCTTCAGACTGTCCTTCTGTTTGAAGAATGAAAACCAACTCTGACTTATTGAATACATAATTATTAAGTAAAATAATCATGGTCTCAAAGGCCTTGAACATGGAACTTTTTTGACCAGTGAAATGAATGAGACCTTTAAACGTGTTGAAACAGCAAAACCTTGAAGGCAGAAAATAATAAATTCTAGGACACTTTGTAGGTATTTTGTGTTCAATATTTAAAAACTAGTTTCAGGAATGTTATTCATAAGTAGTCTTCAGTTCCTCTGGCCCCATGTATTGTGCTTGTGAACTTCCTTACACCTGGCTGCACACTGTTACCAGGAGGTTATGGAAATTGGTGGGCTGGGGTTGGAGGGATTTGTTGTTTCTTCATGACTCTGTGGCCATGTCTATACCAGTTAACCAGACAAGTAAAGAATATTTCTGCTTTCACTCTAGTCAAATGGACACGGACTACAGCCATAAGTCCTGGTCTTAACTCACAGTTTCCATGAAAACACAAATGCACTTAAAATTAGTCACAGCTGTACATCAGCAACATAAGCATCTGTTTATCCTTCTATCAAGGACATATCCCTCTCTTTGTTTAATGTTTCTCCAGAGATATTTACAGACTGTTGATGGCAGTGTAGTGTTATACAATGGGATACAATCCATGGTATCTAACTTGGGAAATGGAAAGGATGGAAGTGAAGCAGAGCACAGTCCAGTTCCAGAAGTCTCTTGGTCCTAAATAGTGTTTTACACTCTTTCAGGCAATTCTTATGGAAAAAGAATTATTCAGAGGTGTCATCCCCAGAGACTCCAAAAGACAGCAAATACATTGAGAGGGTGATGGAAACCTTTAGACAACCAGGGAGGGAGTACAAAATTTAGAGCATTGCTGCCTTCCTGTTACAAACTGATTAGCAGTCAGCAGGAGCTATGTTGATGTGCCTGTGTCTGTATAGATAGTTTTTTTCCTAACTCATTTCACAATCATATCAAATGGCAAAGGGGCCAGCAGCAGGGAGGGCATAATTAGTGCATTGGTTAAATGCATTTTCCTTTTGATTGTAATTACATTCCACTCTCACAGGCAGAAAATGAATTGACCTCACCTTAATCCCAACAAGTTGTTTGTCCATCCTCAAAACGTTACATCCAGGAGTTGGCATAGTCTCTGTGATTTGGCAGAACGCCCCTCAAAGCAATCAGGATGAGCAGATAAGCAGGTACTCTGGTCAATGCCAGGAGAGACTCATCACAACTGTGCAGGAAATCCAAACCAATGCCAGTTTTATGGTGGTCCAAATTGGCATTTTTTGTGCATTATTAAAAAAAATTGCTAAATAATCCTCCCTATTCTTCTGAATCTAATTGTGGTAATATGGTAAACTATATCCTCATCAGAATCTAATTTTGTGCTGGGGACTCCTAGTGAAGAAGCACCATGATTATTGATGTCATGCTGTCCAAAATGAAGTAGGTGTTTTCCAAAAACTCTGTGGCACAGTCCACATCCTGGTAAGGTTTTAGTCATAGACACATGAGATTCCTGGACCAATAAAGTAACATAAGAGCAAGACTTTTAAAGAAGGCCTCTATTTTCTCAAAGGCAATAGGCAGGCACCTGTTAGGGGACAAAGGCTCAGTTTGGCCCTTTGAATAACTTCTTTGGGGAGTGTAAGGATACATGTGCCCTTAAAAAAGGGGGAGAATCACAAATAACTCCATGACAGTCATGAGCAATATGAAGTAGAGCATGGGTAACATGAGCTTTTATAGTCTTTTCAAGCCTAGGGACAGTCTGTTTTGGTTTATTTATTTTTTTTTTTCCTTTATGGTTGGAGAGCCAAATGCAAGTAGGCAATCTGGTAAAATATTACTCTGTATAGCTCAAAGCAAATCTGGTCTAAAGCCTCTCCAGCATTTGGAAGCACATTGTGTTCCCTGTGTTTCTAGCCTCTGGATGGTTGGGCTTTGGTCCTGTTCTGCCAGATGTAGCTCATATCTGTAGCTGTCTCTATATTTTTCCCAATTTTTGCCTCCTTTTCCTCCAACCAGTGTTTCCCGCACAAATACATCATCCTTCCCATCCCGTTACCAAAGATAGCACCCACTGTAATGAACAATTGACTTTAAAATCAGAAGGCAAATTCAAAGAGATTGAATTAGTGAAGACCCAAGCACCTATTTACACAGTTAAGACTGCAATTAGCAGGCAAATAAGCTAAAACAGGTCTGCTGGACTTTGAGCTAATTATTGCACTGGAACTGAGGGGTAATTGCTGAAAAAAAGAGTAAGTGTGGGTTTTCTGCATTTCATCCTTCTGGGTCTGTTGGCCAGACTCTGATATGCACAGAGTGGTGGTTGGTGGCTTTAGCAACTTGTTCTTCAGCTTGAATGGTTCCTGAGAGTTTACCTTGGCTTCACCAAGTTTTTATTATTGCTCTCCAAAGAGGTTTCCTCTCTGACTTGTGTCAAGGAGTGGGACACAGATTCATACACCCCTGTGACACACAGACATACACACAGAGCACCATAGTACATGCACAGAAAAGAGAGTACATGCACACTGTACTATCCTTACAGTTAATTCTGTAGGCAACTAATAGCTTCATATTCATACAAAACTACCTACATTTGAAGACAGATCAAACTTGACCAGTGTTTTTCTTCTTTGAGTCATGGCATTGAAAATAAGAACCAACAGCCAGATTGAAAATGCTATTTTTCATCATTGCTTGCTTTTTCTCCCTCTCATTTTGTCTTCTGCATTTTGTATTCAAATTCATCCATTAATTAATAATTAGTAGCAATTTTTGCACCTGCAACTAGGATATTTTCATCCCATAAGCACCATGAGGTGTTCACTGCACAGACTAAAAAGAAGTATGTAGAAACCTGAGAAGTCTACCTTGCACTGTGCAGTAGGATAGATTAGTTCAGGAATCCCTGACTATGCTCCATCAATTTGTTTTATATAGATGTGGTGATTTTTCAGCAGGTTTCAAATTATTTTGGTGGACTTGTGCATCAAATTCATAAAATTGTCTCACTTTAAATAGTACAAACACCACAAACATCCATTTTTCCTTGGTGTATAATCCAAAGCTGCCACAAGCTTTTTAGCTGCAGAGTTATTTATGGATTACCCTGTCTGATTTTAAAGTAGGACATATACAGCAATGCCTCTCTAGAGTTGTGCTCTACTCTGCTAACTGTAAAGAAGCAGCAGGCAGCTTGGAAAGAGCATCCTTAAGAAGCTTTGATAAATCATAAAAGCAATCTGTACATGGCAGGGAGACATAGCTAGTCAAAAAGAAAGTTATTTTAAATCACCAGTAAGAGTAACTGTCTGGTTCAGTCTGGGTTAGATGTGAACATTCCCAAGAATATTTCGTGGTTGTGTAACTGCATGCTGCCTCACCTCCTTGTGAATGGCTTCAACAAGCAAGATCTTTGGCAGGGCTAAACAGGCAGCAGATCTTTGCTCCTATTCTCAATACTAAATTCTGAGCCCAAGTTGGCACCTGCATGTCCATGTCATTTCGTCCACAGCAGAAATGCCACTGACTGATGAGCCAGTGGGGTGGCATTAACAGACCCAAATAACCTGCAAACTCGTTTCATGCACAACAGGAAAGGCTTTGCCACTGGAAGTATTCAGAAGGAAAATGGGAAGGATAACTCAGATTTTGTTACTTTTATGTTGGCTTCTTAAACAGTAAATCATTAACAGATGCTTTTTAAAAATCACAGATTCTTAGTCCTAAGGCAGTGGACAATCCCAAGGGAAGCCTGAGGAAGAAGCCCTTGCCAGCAACCACACGAGGTCAGTATAGGCTCATACAAATAAAATGAGCTGTGCATTCCCTTGAACGTCTGTGTGCACCTGCCAGGGCTGTGACAGGCCAAGGATATGATCCTGGAAGTAAACTCAGGTAAGTGTAACACCAGGGTTAAGCACAGAACCAAGTGCAGACTGGAATGGACATGAAGGCAAAGCTGTGTGCTCTTCTGATGTAAAATGTTACTACTGGTAAGTAATTTTGCTTTTCTAGAATGCCACCATGTATCCTGGGGGTGTATGAATCACAGTTTATGTTTTTCCCATTGCTGATGACATAAATTGGAAATTCAGACCCAGCCTGTGGCTTAAGTGTCTGAATATTGCTTTGTGCTTTACATCATGATGTTCTCAGAAGATGAACACTGAGTTCTCACTGAAATCTGATTTCTTTTATAGTGTGTTCAAGATTCCATGCTCCTTATTAAAATAACTGAGATAAAATTAGGATATTTCACTATGAAAAGGCATGAGAGCACAGAGCTTCCTGAGATTTATTTGGAACATTTCAATAGATCAAGCTCTTAATACAGGAATTGCCATGAGGCAGTAAACAAATATCAACTTTGTGCTTCTCACAGCTTTCATTAAAATGGCCAGTGAAGCTTTGATATGAATACATCCCTCCCAGAAATGACAACCATTTCTTCAGTGGAAGGGTTTTGAAAGACTGGAATAGGCTGTCCAAGGGAGTGGTGGAGTCACCATCCCAAGAAACATTTTAAAAATGTGTGGATATGGCAATTAAGAACGTGGTTTAGTGGTGAACATGGTGATGGCACTGGGTTGATGGTTAGACTTGATGACTTGTGTGTTCCAACCTTAATGGTTCTATGATTCCTGAAGAAGAGAATATTTTTTGTATGAAATTAAATCTTGTTTGTATTTTTTTCAGTGGAGAATATGGAAGTGCAGAATTTGAAATGGAGCATATCTGCTGCTTGGCTGAATTTATCCTTCAGTTTGAACACCCCTAGCTTTTTAAAGGAATGATGCTCTAGAGCCTGTGTTGAAAATTTAATCCAATATCCTGGTGACATGTCAAATCTCATCTGAAAGCATAAGCTGGGTACCTTCTGGAAACCTTTTTAGGTTTCTGGCTTTCTTTTGTTCTACACTTCCTTTTCTGTGAGATGATTCTTACATAGAGAAAGATTAGCTCTGTCTTAGAACAACTGTTTCCTCCGTTGCCATACTTTTGCTGGTATAAACACAACAGCAAAAAGACAAATCATAGGTAAGTACTGAAATCCTCTTAAACCTCTTTATCAGGAAGCCAGCTGTTGGTGGTGTTATAGCTAAGAAACAAGTTCCTATTTTTGTTTAATTTCAGATTTTTTGCTTTATTTTGTTTTTGCATGATATTTATGTAGAAGTCTTCCAGTGTGGCTGTCTCTGGAAAAAACAGATGCAGGAACTGGACCAACTTTATACTGTTCCTCTGTTACACCTTGGCTGTTATCTAAGGACAGCAGAACAGCTACCTTGTGCTTGCTTCTCTTTTTGGTAAAATGGGTGGAAATCAACACTTGATAGAGACACTGAGGTCTTTCCAAGCTAGGGTTCTCGTGAAACATTCTAGGAAACCCTTGATGATTCTTCTGCTTGAGATGGAAAAAGTCCATTTGCCTACTTTCTCCAACTCAGGACAGATTCAAGTGTCACAGCAAACAGTTCTGCTCTAGAAACAAAATCCAGGGTGAAAATGTGTCAGAACTAAAGTGGAAGTGCTTCAGCCCTTCTGGCTTCTTCAGCAAACGGCACAATCACATTATACCCTGTTCTTCCTCTTCCATTCCCTCTTAATCCTGAGGGAGGGAGGATTCAGAGCACAGACACTGCTTTCTGCTTTATCTTGGAATCTAAATGTAGAGTGAAATTAATTCTATGAGGGTGATCCTTCTTTCAAGCAACTCAAAATAGTGAATGTCACAGCCTCGCTGTGAAAGGCTTTCATATGGGCTTTTTCATAATTGAATACAAGGAAAATGGAAGTTCAAGTCAAGGAAAACATCCTCAGACAGAATTCTCCTACCTTCCTTCGAGCCTCCTGCAATGCCATTCAGTTTCTCTTGGATGAAAATTTCCATAATAAAGTTTCCATGACACAGACCCAAACACCAAAGCATATCCCAAACTCCTTGCTCCTTTTTGGGACTGCTCTCACCAGCAGCCTGTGCTGAATGCCCTCGTGCCCAGTTCACTTCCCACAAGGATGAAAATTACTTGTTCATATAATTTTTCCAGAGTGGAACTGAATCAACTTGAGTCAAACATTTATTTATTTTTTTTTATTACAAAGGAGTTTATCAGTGTTTTTCCCCATCCTCTACTACTGGTTAACTGGAAAAAGACCCAAGGATTGTAAAGTCTTCATGGTGATCCTTGGCTTCCAGTGTTTCTGGTATAACTTTAGATCTGCACAGAGAAAACTCATTTTCCCTTAACATTTTTTTAATAGGATATTCTTGTAGATCCAACTAAGCACATTGTCCTCAAGAGTGCAGCCTCCAAGGCAGATGATAAATGGCTGAAATAAGGTATCAGAGGCCAGACCAAACACAATCCTAATGTAGAATGAAACACACTAAGAGAAATTAATGAAGAACAATAAATAATGATAATTTTTAAAAACCCAACTTTTAAAGATTTTTTGTTAGAGAACACTCAGTCAAGAGTCTGTCAGAGGCTTTTAAAGCTTCAGACACATTTATAAAAAACTATTTCAGCCATTTCTGCAGTGCTCATCACTCACAAAGGGAACAAGTACATTGTTGGGCTGAAGTGCTAAGAGAAACAAGCAGGAACAAAACAAACCTGACAACTGAGAGACCCTGAAAATGCTCATATGAGCTCACGTTTTAACCACCTGATTAATCTTCATCAGGGCAATTCTGAAGCAATATTCCTAGTAGACAAGAGTGCTTATAGGTTTTGTAGTTTCGAGGTTTTTAACAGAAATTCTTCAGTGGTTCCTCAATTAGAGCAAATATTGACCCCTCCTTGAACAAGACAAAATGGAAGAGTGGAATCAATTAAACACATCCTCTGACTGCCAGGCCAGGGAGAAGAGGTTTCCAATTGATCCTAAAGGAGAAGTGATTGGTGAAGTATCACTGCTCCACTTGTTCTCCCAAGGTAAAGGAGTTTCAATATTCCCTCAGCTGTTTTATAGACTATTTTCTTGAGGAAATGATGCTTGTATTGTCCTGCTAAGCATTTCAGCTGGAGTCCAATTTCATCTAATTTTGATGGGGAGATGGAATTCACTTAGGTATTAAATTCTCACTCCTGTGCGCAGTAGAATGCATCTGAAAAAAAAAACCCCAAACCAAAACAAACACTGAAGTATAAGCTTGGTCGGTATTAGATATGTTAATTTACTCATTTTGTTTTCGCAGCAGAGTAACACAGCATCATAGACTTAAATATAGACTTAATTTGTAATGATTATTTATTGCTTTTGAAACTAATGCCTAACACTAAGAAATCTAAAATTATTGAGTAGTTCCTGGAGTTCTTAAATAATAAAGAGAACTGTTAATTCTTTTCTTACTCTCATTTCCCCCTTTAAATTTTAAAACACATTTACCCAGTCTTGCTAGAAACCAGGCAGTATTTATTTTGTTTTCTGAAAGGAGTTAGCATGAATAACTGAGTGGTCACTGTGCTCATCTGAACCAGCCTTAATCTATACTAGAAATATTGAGGGGATTAAAGTCTCATGATGTTACAAAGTTAAAATTTATACCTCATGAGAAAAGATAAAAAAGATGAAAGTTATAGGTAAAAGACAAGATTCAAAATTTTTCTCAGATTGATATCCTGCATGCAGTCTGGGATCGCAGGGGGTTGTGTCTCACTCTAAAGTAAAGAAAAAGGCAAAAAATCCACCAGGGGTCTTGTTCATCCACTCCATCTTCACTGGTGGCAGAGGTGGATGGTGTTCTCACTTATCAGTGTGCCACATGCACCTTGTAGGGTTATAAACAATCACATCAAATACAAATAGTAACAAATGATTCCCAAGGTGCCTGTCCCTCAGGGTACCCACTCTCTTCATTGCACTAGCTGTGTGTTTCCAAATACAAATATTAAATTTGTATTGGAGAAACTGATGGAAAACAAAATCTCATCTCATATCTGGTGTCACCACAGACAGGTCAGTACTGTCAGACACATTTTTATTTCTTAGCCTGAGGTAATGCCCCTTCCCATTGAGCCAAACCAGAGCTCAGTGGTAAAACCCACTCTTGTTTTGTTGTTTGGTGGCTGTCAGACTGTAACTGATGTTTTTTTGACAAAATTCCCATTCCCGTTGGGGCTTCCAGATGCAACTGACTCCTGATAACTCACAGCATGAGCATTAATGTAGTGGGCAGTGAGCTCAGCTTTCTTGGCTGTTAACCTTCTGCAATACCATGATGTGATGAATAACAAATTGTCCATGTTAGCCTCTCTCTTCTGAGGCTTTTTTATGCCTAGCAATAACTACTCATTCTGACAGAACTAGCTGGGACTCCTCTCAAATGAAATGCTATTTGAGGGAGGATTGTAGGTGTCCCAGTACTAAATCTAAATTATATGGCATGCTTGATTCAGCAGGGCAGAATATGACACCACCTGCTCTGGCCAGGAAGCAGAGTTATTTTGTCCTGTCCTGCTGCTACAAGGACCACAAAATAATTATAATGTCTAATCTGTTCAACAATCCAAACTGGTCCTAGTGCTGCAAAGCTTCCTTCAGTCTCACCCTTGAATACAGGGGAAGTTCATAAATCAGTCAATGTCTGAGGACATGTGAGGTGTGACTGTGGAGCCAACCAAACCCAAAGCACTTGCTCAGTTCTGCAGTTCCGATCTCTGGGCATTCAGGTACCACAGGCACTTGATCAAAACCTATTTGCTTGTTCAAGCCTGTTTAAAAAAACTATTTCAATGATTTTGACAAAGGGATCACAGAGGAAAGGAGGGAAGAAAGGGAGAAAGCAAGAGGAAGGTAATAAGGAAAAGCAAGCAGATAAAAAGGGTTATGAGAGATAATCAAAGTATCATAGAAACATAATGGTTTGGGTTGGAAGAGACCTTCAAGATCACCTTGCTCCAACTCTTCTGCCATGGAAAGGAACACATTCCACTAGATCAAGTTGTTCAGAGCCCCATCCAGGCTGGCCTTGAACACTTCCCAGAATGGGGCAGCCACACTTCTGTGGAAACTTGTGACAGTGGCTTACAACAATCACAGCAAATGTCTTCCTAACATCTAAAATGAGCCTGCCCTTTTTCAGTTTAAAGCCATTCCATTTTTTCTGGCCACTAGATGATCTCACAATTCCCTCTTCAGCTCTCTTGTAGACACTTTAGGTACTGGAATGTTGCTATAAGGTTATATTAGAGCCGTCTCCTCTTTTATCTCTTCTCTTCTCTTCTCTTCTCTTCTCTTCTCTTCTCTTCTCTTCTCTTCTCTTCTCTTCTCTTCTCTTCTCTTCTCTTCTCTTCTCTTCTCTTCTCTTCTCTTCTCTTCTCTTCTCTTCTCTTCTCTTCTCTTCTCTTCTCTTCTCTTCTCTTCTCTTCTCTTCTCTTCTCTTCTCTTCTCTTCTCTCCTCTCCTCTCCTCTCCTCTCCTCTCCTCTCCTCTCCTCTCCTCTCCCCTCCCCTCCCCTCCCCTCCCCTCCCCTCCCCTCCCCTCCCCTCCTCTCCCCTCCCCTCCCCTCCCCTCCCCTCCCCTCCCCTCCCCTCCCCTCCCCTCCCCTCCCCTCCCCTCCCCTCCCCTCCCCTCCCCTCCCCTCCCCTCCCCTCCCCTCCCCTCCCCTCCCCTCCCCTCCCCTCCCCTCCCCTCCCCTCCCCTTCCCTTCCCTCCCCTCCCCTCCCCTTCCCTTCCCTTCCCTTCCCTTCCCTTCCCTTCCCTTCCCTTCCCTTCCCTTCCCTTCCCTTCCCTTCCCTTCCCTTCCCTTCCCTTCCCTTCCCTTCCCTTCCCTTCCCTTCCCTTCCCTTCCCTTCCCTTCCCTTCCCTTCCCTTCCCTTCCCTTCCCTTCCCTTCCCTTCCCTTCCCTTCCCTTCCCTTCCCTTCTCTCTCCTGTCTTGTGGGTATTAGATTATAAAAAAGTCTAGCAGGATGGATGTATAAAACAGTCATTTTTAATACTCAGTCTGGTTTTGTAACATCAGGATCTCTTTTTCCTGTGGGAATAGAAAGGTGTTTGAGAAGCACCTGGCCCTTCCCTCCTGTTTCTTTCCTGGCACACTCCTGAGGAGCAGGTATGAGCTTCTCACAGACTTTATGTTGTTGATGCACAGGACAGAAGTGATTCTGGAGAAGTAAATTTTAATAGATCCAGATCTATCCATTGCATCTGATTAGCATGCAATATTTTAAGGATTAAGAATAAAGACTGTGGATCTTGTAAATCCAAGATAAAATTCAACATAAATCAACAAAAACCCAAGACAAAATAACACAACAATTAATTTAAAAGGCAGGGAAAAGGTCATAGATCTTATCTGTCAGACTAGCTACTAGTGAAATCTCATTTGAATCTGAATGCACAGTGTTGGCCAGTCCTGTCCAATCAATATTAAAATATGATTAATTGACATAAGGAGATGAAGGAAATATAAATAGGCTAATATGAAAGCAGAGTAGAAGAAAAACCTCTCAGAATCTAAAGAGCTTGGCTTTAGTCTGAAAGAAATAATCATGGTTAAAGGGCAGAAATGCTGCCTGTAAAAAAGAAGAGAGCAACAGGGGAAAAAAAGAGAAAAATACACAAACCCCCCCAAAACCTTATAAAGTAGCTGTGAATACAATTTCACTGAATATAAAAGGCTTCCAGCCACCAAACACTATGATCTGAACCAACCTCCTGGTTGGAATAATGAAAACTGGAAGTTGAGCTTGCCTCAAGGTGTTGGTCAGTGATTTTGTAACTGAGGTTACAGCACTCTCTTCTCAGCAAACTAAGATAACCCTTCTGATGAAATATCATACTTTTATATAGACTTGTGTTTCCAAATCAAAATTTGATTCTCATCGTGTCTCAGAGCAGTGACCTTTTCTCCTTTCAGCACATCTTGTCCACCTCTATTAAAATAAAGGTCAAGAGTAGGGAATAAAAGTGAGAGTGGAAGTTGCTATTGACTATTTATGAAAATGGTCATGGTCTGCTATGAGTGAAGAAGAAGGAACAGAAACATTCACAGCTGCAAGTACAATAAATTTCACAAGTTGAAATCTGAGAATTACTTCAAGAGAAAAGTATTATTTTTTTTTCTGCAAATATGTTAATGGCTTAAGTTTGCAAAATACATAAATGATTTGGCTTCAGTTTCATCTTCAAGTGACTTTGAAAAGCAAAGTTCCATTTTCCTTCAAAAACCAGAAGCCTACATTATTCCAATACCTTTAAAAGAAATAATTTCTCATTTATGCTCCTGTTTCTAAGAGAACCTTGAATCAGGGAGGAAAAGCTCTGAAAATGACCTGAAATATTGCTAATCCTTTGCCACTAAGGAAAATTTCCATTTACATTATTTTCAACCCATACTAAGGCAGCTCAGCACACAAAGAAGAAAATTACTATGCTTTTATAAACATGTAAATGTAATACGTTATACATGTAAGAACATGTACACGCCTCCATGATTTTGTGGTTATTGTTTTGTCACTTAATGTAGACACAATGGACATTCAAGTTTCAGTCTTTATCTCAGGATCTGAAATATTAACCTCCTTTCTAAACCAATCATCAGTGAATATATATGATTTACTGCCCAGTCATACATGCAGTGCCATTAGATTCAGTCTCCAAAACTGAGTTTTGGACTCATAGTAAAGTGCAGTAATTTCACGATTATAAGCCGCACCATTTTGACTAAAATTTTGGTCCGAACCCGAAGTGTGGCTTATAGTCAGGTGCAGCTTATATATGGACAAAGAATGAAAAGTTGCTGTTTTAGTTTGGAGGACAGGTGTCTGCTGAGAAAGGAAGGAACTTCTCTTTGAAATGGAGAATGTAAACCTCCTCCCTCCAAATTATTATAATTTTGAAATCAAGGGGTTTTCAGGCAAAAATACAGGAATTAGGAATAACAGTTCTTTTCTAGGGAAATTAAAATAGAAATACAGTACTACAAAGAAACAAACTCCAAACCCTGACAAAGTCAGAGTACAGTGATTTCACGAATACAAGCCGCACTGAGTATAAGCTGCACCTCTGGGTGTTGGCAAATATTTCGTTTTTTGTCCATAAATAAGCCCCACCTGAATATAAGCCGCTCTGTCGTTCGCAGCGAGGACCCGCGTGCAACAAAGTTGCCAAATAGTAACCGAACCGCAGCAGGGTGGGGTTTACTGGCTGAGCTAAGGCTGTGCAGGCTCGGCCCGCTAGAGGCTGCTGACAGGGCCAGGTGGCCCAGCTCGGTGGGGCCGCTCGGCGGGGCCTCTCGGGGCTGGCGGCCGCCTCTGGGGTCGCTCGCCCCGGCCCCACTCCCAGCATGGTGGCGGCGGGCGGCGGCGGAGAGCGGGGGCAGAGCCTCCCGCCTTCTCCCCAAGCCGTGGGGATGTCAGCACAGAGCCCCCTGCCTCTCCCCCGCCTGAAGCAGGGAACTCCCCTGCCTCCCTCCCTCCCCCCACGCTGCTGACGCTGAGCTGGCCCCACCCGCTGTGCAACACATTAACCAATTTGTAACAATCGCGAAATCCTGGGTTTTACTGGCAGGCACTTGGCTCGGCACCCTGGCTGGCACTTCTAAGGTTGTAAATGTCAGAAAATTATTCACATATTAGCCGCTCCTGAATATTGGCCGCATTTCCGGTTTGAGAGCAAAATCTAAGTCAAAATGGTGCGGCTTGTATTTGTGAAATTACTGTACAACCTGACACCCCGTCAGGCAGGGTGTTGGTAGCAGTCCCATTCCATGGTGGCTGCATCCTCCTGCAGTGACAGATGTGGTTCAGTTGAAGCAGTGCTCCTGTACAAGGTGCAGTTTCCCTCTCAAGGTCCAGTGGTGATGTGGAGAAATCCAGCTTTCCTCTGGAGTCCAGTGGAGAAAGGGGCTACCTTAGTGTCCCAAAACCTCTGTTTTTATCTTGGTAAGAAATGTTGGGCTCTTCCCCCTGGCTGGAGCAACTCCCAATGGGATGCAGTAATTTTATCAGTCCCACAGTGGGACTCAATGGGGCATTAGCAGAAAATGACTGGCTGGAGGAAGTATGGGTTGTGAAAAGATAAAGAACAATGCCCTGCCTGGTTTCAATGGATGGCCCATTAGCAGAATGTCTCCCATAGAGATAAGGATCGCTGCCCCCACCCTCAACAGATGGTGATAGAACAGATACCTTTTATCACACTCTGTATTGTAATGTGCGGCTTATAATCAGGTGCGGCTTATGTATGGACAAAGAATGAAAAGTTGCTGGCACCCGGAAGTGCGGCTTATACTCAGTGCGGCTTATAATCGTAAAATTACTGTATTATGCCCAGAAGGATCCATGGAGACTCTGCTGTGTATTCCACCAACAGAAGAATTTTTCCTGAAATTTCACCTACTGAAATGCATTATCTCCTAATTTCATTGAGCTTTGGATCATACTGTGTTAAAAACAAAACTTAAAGTTACAAAGAATATCTGGCAGTTTTTGCCCATGAGTGCCTGTGATTTCAAAGTATGACCAAAAGGTAACTGGGAACTTTCAGAAGTGGAAAATCTGCACAGTTGAAAACTGTCAGCTTTCATGTGCTAGACATGCAATTGAATTACCTTCTTGAGTTTGATTTCACTTCCCTGAGACCAAAACAGGATGAAGTCTGTAGTTGTTGAGAGAAAAGCCTCATCAGCACAACAAAATGGGAAAATAACCCTGAAAATAGTGCTGAGGTAAAAGCCCTTCCACTCCTGCTTATCCTTCCAAATGGCTGGGGGTGAGAAAGAACATATTGCTAACTGTGTAGAGAGGCACAGATTGAAAATTGCTTAAAAGCCTGTGCACAGTAACAGGGTGGGTTTTACCCAGCGGCACTCCAAGAAAATTATTGTAATTGCACTTTTTAGTTATTACCAACTTGGTCTCCAGGACCTTGGTAAGTGCCATTAGACATCTGCTGTGGGACTATTCTCAGCAAGCAAAGAAGACACCAAGTCTTTAAAAAATATAAATAAGTGAGAAACACACTGGGTCGCTGTTTATTTTTTTGCTTGTTTTTATTTCTCACAAATATTATTCTGTTTTCTTTTTTTAAACTCAAGCATCATTATTATCAGTGCAGGTTGGCATATGCTATTTGATGTAATAAGTGCTTTCCAGGTGAGTTGGATAGCATATATTCTACTCATTTTAACACTCTTATAATAGCCAAACATCTGATTAAGATGCATTTTCCAAACAACTGAAGACAGGTACGCTAATAAAAATAAAAATAAAAATAAAAATAAAAATAAAAATAAAAATAAAAATAAAAATAAAAATAAAAATAAAAATAAACAATACTAAATAAATATTTAAATAGATAAAATATATATAAATAAAAATAAATAAACGATGATAAATGTTAATGAAAGTTTAATATCTAGACTCCCTGCGTTTCACATTTCACAACCCATATATTCTTTACTTCTGCAATAGTTCTGCAGGGTTACCCTTGTAAGAAGAAGTGGAAATAGAGAGAAAAGGGATTGGATCCAGAAAACTGTGGATGGATTTATAGGAAAAAAAAAATCTATTCCCAATGTCTTCACTATGAGAGCAGACGGAGAAGTAGGAAAGGCCTTGGTGAAGTGCACACACTGTTTAGCAATAGATAAAATCTGGATGTGTTACCAGGACAGCTTTAATCACAAATGTAAATCACACCTCTGTACCAGCTGCTAGGAAGGGTATCACGAACTCCAGCCAGACCAAGCCTGTGCAAACACATTGATAACAAAGATCTCAGAGGATCAAGCCCTGAGTGTGAAACCTCCTTTCACTGGAGGTCTCTCACATCCTTAGGGGGAATCCCAAAGCTGTCCCAGAACCTGGGTAGAGATGCTGCCATCCTACCTGTGGATGAACCTGTGCTGCTGCAGGCATGGGAATGCAAAATATGTGGCTACAGGAGGAAAAAAGCATGAGAGAGCACAAGCTGCTAGTGAGGGTGGGATGGGAGCAGTGTTCACCCCAGCCCTTGGGTTGTTTCAGTTTATTACCCAGAACTGAGTCAAGGCTCCAAGCACACTATCAAATGTGCTGTGACTTTCCTCTGGCACTGACCTTCTGGCATGATGGAGACAACATCTGTCTTATGAAACTCTCTTGCCTTCCAAAACAGGATGGATGCATCTAATTTGCCTCTTGGAAATGTCCTGTGACCCCCTCATTGACTGGTTAAGTGCCTGGGACTTGTCTAGAAAGTGTTGGCTGGACCAAAGCCATGCCAGGCACTATTTTAACAAATGCAGATTGTTATACAGCAGGGTGATGTCAGAGCCTGAGTAGGGCACAGACACAGTGGAATGGCCCAACATTCTGTCTGTGGAAAACAGAAGTTATTCTGCTCCAAATGGACCCACCTCAGTGGAAGTGGCTCCTACATGGACCCAACTTCAACAATCCTTTGACTTCCAATAGTTCATCCAGCCAGTGTTCAGCAGAAAATAACAAGCCTCTCTTTCAGATTGAGTCCTCACCTTGCAATAACCACTCTGTAGACAATGCAGAGCTGGAATGGCAGAAGGACAGGAAGGGATCCATCCTTCAGAAAAGTCTTGTTTCTTCCCCATGTATGCTCTACTTTTTGCTCTGGCAAGACAAAAAAGTAGAGCAACAGCAAATAATAGCAATGATATTTGCAGAAATCTTTCCTTTGCTCTTGTCTGCTCTGCATTGTCCCTATTTTCATCTGTGTTAAATTAGGACACTACATGTAAACAAAAAACTAACTCAAACTCTCTTGCAGAAGCAGGCCCTCAGCCTCTTGCTTATTCCTTGCATTTTTGTTTTCCATAAGGCCTTACCTTGGAATCAAACACAAAGCTGCTCATCTACAGCTTTTGCGTCTTGGTGAGACAGAAGGGAGAGCCTTGAAAGCGAAGGTAACTGCAGAAGAGCAGGCAGATATTCACTTCACAGCAACCCTCTTGGGCTGTTTCCTGTGCTTTTACTTCTCAGTTTGCCCTGATCAAAGAGCAGGCTCCACTGCCTGCATAATGCATGAAGCCAGGATAGCTGACAGCACCTCTGGCTCTGACAGCTGGGGAGGGCTGGGGAGACTTTGATGTCTGCATGCTCTGAATGGCCCTAAAAAAGGCGCTTCCCCTGATTGCCCACACATCCTTCCAACCCCTGCTCAGGGCAGAAATGAAGGATTACAGTTCCCTGGCTTTTTTCACTAGGTTGGTGCCTGTTTTATCCCCTGAAAGAAGCCACCCAAACTGGCCTATCTGGGGCCCAAGGAAGCAAGCAGAGGACAAGATTGGTACAAACGTGGTGAGGGATAAGAGAAGAAGGAAGAAAACTTATTCAGTGACACTGACAGAGATGGGTAAATACAGGGCAGTATCTCAGAGGGGAGAAAAACCATTGCCCACTGCTGCACAAAGGAAAGGGATTAACTCCCAGCACTGAAGCCATGCTTTATGCTAGTCTTCTACAAGCTTTGAAGCACAAGCCTGAGAAATTGAAAAGGAAACAATCCTTAATCCTGCTTTTCCACGATTTAGTGATAAAGTCAAATCCACTTTGCTGTAAGTAGCTCATCTGTTTTCTAGAAGTCAGGCTATTCCCTGGGATACAAGGCTTTGCTTGCATAAAGAGATCAGCGTTGTTACTGGGGCAAGGGGTGGGGAGGGGCAGGCAGAGGTGTGGAAGTTTGTAGAAGGCTGCCTTTTTTTATTTCATTATTGACATTGTTGCTATTTAGTTTTTGTATGACTCAGGGAGTGGTGTGTAAAAAGAGGTAAAAGAAATATGAGGAAAGAAAAACATTTTGTCCATTTTTACCAAGACCTTATTCTGCAATTCCGTTCAACTGGTCCATTTTTTTCAACTTCCCATTACATGAAATTTTTTTTTTAAGAAAAGAATGACATCTGCTCTTCTCATCCTGTCCAATGTGAATGATGTAGTCTGAATTCCATATGACCCATCCAGCTAAAAACGACCATCCACTTATTCCCTGAATGGCTGCTGAGCACACAGGTCTTAAAAGCATCATGCCAGTACATTTCAAGGTCTAACCCGATGAAAAAAGCTATCTACAAAATAATAGAAAGCTATAAAACAATTAAAATACTGCATAAACACCATTAACAATAATGGATCTTTTAAATAGGGAAGCTTTTACTGGTTCATCTTGAGACTGGAGGTTTCAATACAAGAAAAAAGAGCTTCCAGCAAATATGAAAGGGAAAACCACTAGAATAAATAAATCCCATAGTCATTCCACTCAGATTTCTGCTGTTCTACTGATGGCACTAGGCCTGTATTAGTCATCCAAAATGACATATGAAAAAAAAAAACTTTATATTGGTTAAATAATATCTATAAAACTCTTCAAAATACAGACTGAAAAGACAGGAATTAAATACGTGGCATTTTACCTGCCTGAGAGTAGTCTGCATTTAGAAATACAACAAAAGATTAAGATATAGACCATAAATATGGACATCATGCATTTTAATATTTTGTCAAATGTATTTTTGTTAAAAAACACTTGCAGTTCTTGTTTTCATTTTGTAATTTAGATGGACCTTGGCTGAAGATTTCTTTCATAAGCACTAAACAAAGCATTTTAGATTTTCTGAAGTACTGAGTATTGAATGGCTCAATTAAATGTAATATGCTATTCCTGCAGTCACCAAACTGCACCTGATGAAGTGAAATGGAAATTTTTTATACAACTTCACGTTACTGTTTATTGTTATCAGGAATATGTCGTCCAGGCTTTTTACAGGTATAGATACTGAAAATATCATACTGGGGGAATGGTTTTAAGCTGGAAAAGTGCAGGTTCAGATTAGATACAAGGAAGAAATTTTTTACTGAGTCTGGTGAGCCATTGGCACGGGTTGTCCAGAGAAGCTGTGGATGCCCCGTCCCTGGGAGCAAGGCCAGGTTGTGTGAAGCTCTGAGCAGTCTGGTCTAGTGGAAGGTGTCCCTTCCCATGGCAGGAGAGTTGGAATGAGATGATCTTTAAGGTCTCTTCCAGATTAAATCATTCTGTGATCCTATGGAACAGCAATCCATTAGCCTTCTCCAAACCCCCTTCCAGCTTCTACCCTTGATGTTACCCTATCCATGCCCTCCTAAATTCTCCCTTCCCTCCTGCCACTATGGTACCTCATCTCCTGGAATCTGGGAATCTCAGGAAACCTGAAATACCAAGTGCAGCACATCATGCTCCAGATGTCTACAGCTCAGAGCAAACCCTTTCACTGCTCTTTGCATCCCTTCTGTGCAAAATTTTGCTTTGCAAAGAGGAGGCAACAGGTCTCTTCTTATCCATGTGCCCCATGGTAGGCAGGCAGACAATGCACTTTTCTCTCATTCCTTCCTGACTATGGTGTGACCTTCTCTCAGTGTTGTTCTAGTCCTTGGAGTCTGTCTGAGGGCTTCTTTTCTGTATATTGCTTTAAGGCAACCTGTTTATCTTTTATTAGAAATGTTCCCTACCCTTTGTTAAATCACATGTTAAGATAAATAATCCATTGCAACTCTGTAAGAAGCATATATGACATCATAAGTAACTCCAGAAAAATCTCAGGACTCTCAGAGACAGTGTAAATACAGCAATACAAGATCTTTATTATTTTCCTGAAAATTCCCTCAACAGGGATGGTGAAATCAATAGTGATGTAACATCACTAAATTTTATTTGTCATTTTTCAAGATTAATAAGAGATATCCTGGACTTCTCTTCTGTCTTAGGAGTAAGAATCACCCCTAGAATGACCTGTCATTGCATTTTCATTACTTTGATGGATTTACTAAATAGCCCACTTTAGGATGAAAGCTCAGTTGTATTGCATGAAGTAAGCAGTGTCTGAAATTCTGTCATTCTGTATGTGAGATGTACTTGAAAGCTGAGATACACATACCAAAAAATGCCTAAGAAAAATAAAACCACAACAAACAACCCAAAAGGAAGAAAACCAAAAAACTACTATGTGGTAATTTCTTCCTTTTGACAGAGAATGGAAGCAAATGAACACACAACAAAAAGGCAGTGAGGGAGAGGGTGCTTCTATTGGAGACTCAATTTGCTGGTAAACATTTCAGTGAGTCAGCCAAAGAGCTGAAATGAACTGAACTATGTCAATACAGTGTGTGGGCTGTTGTGTGGATGTTTCATTTCCTGAGGGACTGGGGGAAATCTATTAAAAAAACAAATTGTTGCAACAAAGATGTTGACCAGGCTGTTCCTTTTTATTTTATTGATTTTATTTGTTGTGGTGGGCTACAGAATTCTCACTAATTAAAATAAATGAGTGAGTATTACAGAGACAAATTTGCTAAAGAAAGATTTAAAAGAAGAAGTCTTGGAAATCAGATTTCATATAATCATGGACTGGTTTGATTTGGAAGGGATGGGCAACCTGTTCCTGTGCCTCACTACTCTCATGGTAAAACATTTCTTCCTTACAATCTAAATCTATGCTCCTTCACTTTAAAATAATTCCTCCTGTTTTATCACTAAATGCTTTTGTAACTGGTCTGTCTCAGCTCTATTCTAGCACACTTTCTGTACTGGAAGGTGGTAGAAGTTTTCCCATGGAATGTCCTTTTCTCCAGGCTGAACAACACCAACTTTCTCACCCTGTCTTCATAAGAGAGACACTCCAGCCCTCTGAGCATCTTCGTGGCCTTGTCCAGACCTGCTCTAACAGATTCCCCTTTCTTGGGCAGGGGACCCCAGAGCTGGACACAGTACTCCAGGTGGGTATCACAAGAGTGGAGTGGTAGGGGTGAATCACCTCCCTTGACCTGCTGGACAGCCTCCTTTTATGCAGCCCAGGAAGCTCTTTTTGTCCTTAATATTTACCTTCAAGATTTATCAAGAAAAAATCTTGACAGGGGAAGGAGAAAGACAGAATGAAATAAAAAAGATAAATTAAATTAATTGGGGAAACTCAATTTGGACCTTAAATATAGGTCAGAGCAACCCTGTTGAGATATGCATATTCAAGGAAAAGTAGGAGCTCTTTTATTTCACTTCCTTTTTTCCCCACTGTCAGTCAAGATCCTAATCTAAAAGACAATGTAAGACTTTACTGCAGATGAGACCATAGTAAACACCTCACCCCATCACCTGCAGTTTGTTTTGGGTCTCTATTAGTCTTAAATCATTAGTGTCATTGTTTTTGTTCATGGCAGATGACAGAGCTCCACCTCAGTGTATGTTCTGGCTCTCCATATACACTTGGAGGATGTTCCAGGGCAATATTGATCTCAATTAGAATCTGTATCCTACATTAATACAGAGTTAAATATGTATTAATTTCTTCAGTCATTAATAATGTTTTTTCTCATACTCTGATTTGAAACAAAGTCTCCTTCAATCTTCTTTGATAACACAGAAGTGAACCCGATATTGGTGTCAGCTTCAGGAAGGTTTGAGCTGACACCTAGGTGGCAGTGACTGACAAGGAAGAAAGCAATTGTACATTGATTATTCTGAAATAACACTAGAATGAGATAGTTGTGACAAATGCATCTGTAGACATGCTTTATAACTGGAATGTGTTAATTTCTGAGCTAAAGCTAACTTCTGGAAAAATTTCAGCCACTGCCTACAGGAAAAACATAGAAGTAGAGAATCACAGAATAAATAGATTTTAAAGGGACCTGTAAGGGTCATTAAGTCCAACTCCTTGCTCCTTTTGGGTCTGCCTATTGCTAAACCATGTAACTGAGAGCATCATCCAGATGCTGCTTGAACCTTGGCAGGCTTGGTGCCATGACCACTTCCCTGGGGAGCTTGTTCAAGTGACCCAGCACCCTCTGGGTGAAGAACCTTTTCCAAAATCCAGTCTGACCTTCATCTGACACAATGCCACCAGAGAGGAGATCAGCTCTTCTTGCCCTGCTGTTCCTCTGGAGGAAGGTGCAGGCTGTGAGTTGACCACCGTCAGCCTTCTCTCCTCTGAACAAGCTGAGTGACCTGGGCTGCTCCTCCTGTCTTGCCCTGGAGCTTTTCACCATCTTGGTCTCTCTCCTCTGGACACACTCCAGCACCTTTGTATTCTTCTGATGATGAGGCACCCCAAACTGCCCATCCCAGAGCAGAGCAGGACAGTCCCTCCCTTGCCCCTTGGTGATGCTGTGCTGATGCCCCAGGACAGGGCTGTCCCTCCTGGCTGCCAGAGCACTGCTGGCTCATTTTCAACTTGCTGTCATGCAGGATCCCCAGACCTCTTTCTACTGGGCTGCTTTCCATCCTCTCCTCCAAAAATTATGTCATATGTAGCCTTAGACTGCATCATTATGTCAAGTCTTCTCCATTTTATACATGGAAAGTACACAGCAAAACTTGATAAATAAGTTTTCTCATAACTGTGCAAGAAAATAATGTATTTTACAAACAGTGTGCACCAAGCCTGTGACCTAATCCCTGGTCTGTTCAATTAGGTCTTGGCATCCTCTTTTTAAAGGACAAAAAATCTACAATTCAACTGAGAGTGGTATAGTGAGTGCATAAAAATGCATTTTCACGGCACATTTCATTAAGATATAATATATAATATTTTCAGGCAGGTGTCAGTGCTGTGAAATGTCAAATACTTTTATTTTTTTCTTTTAGAGGGCTTTTAAATATTAGCACAGCAAAACTGCTGTTTAATTGAAATTCCCTTTGCTGTCACTCAGACAAACAGAAGGATTAAAACATCAATTAAATGGTGATTATGGCACTGTGTTACTTTGCAGAATCTGAAATTAAATGTTTAAGAATAAACTTTTGTGGAAGAAGCTGTGGAATAACTATTTGAGGAAGCAATCCCAAGCTTAATGTCTGAAAAAACTTATTTCTGAAGTATTATTATGCATGTATTTTATGAAGAAAATGAATGTTTTTTCTTCAATTTTTAAGAGTACTCACAAAATATCATAAATTAAATAAAACTAGGAACAAAACTGAGGAACTAAATTTTCCCCTAAAGAATCTATGCAAATTCAGGCTCTAGCCTCCAAAACAGAGTTGAAAATAGATGCTCATCTTTGCAGCTCAGGCCATTCCTTGGGAGTGCAGGATAGCTACTGGGGACGGGGAAGATGATGAATGTCTAGTACAATTTAAAATAGAATTTTTTTGCTCAGTACACATAAATGCATGTTTTCATTTTCCATCTCAGTGCAAAATAGACGTGGTCACTGCAGTCCTGTGATGCAGATATAGCAAGGAAATCAGTCTCTTCCTGAGTTGTGTGTGGGAACATCCGTGACCATTTAGGCACAGAACAGAAGATTTTCCAAGAGGTGATAACTCAGTGCCTGAAATGTAGCTTCTCTTTTTGGCAGGCTGATGCAAGGCATGCTTTCCAAGAACCTGGGAAGCTCACAACCAGGAGACATTTCCAAAATTTACCATGAATGGTCTTGAAAGCTAAAAGTGGGGAAGGCTGAGGAAGGTTTCATATTTGAATGAGCTTCAAGACATGTAGCAAAAATTTTCAGATTGACTGCCAGCCATGAAGAGTGATCCAGTCGTACATTAACTTTGTGCAGTTGCAGTCACATGATAAAATAACAAGTTTTTAGCACTTTTATCACTAAACTGCAGATAAAACAGCATTTTCCCAATGTTTTAGCTGCTCTAGGCAATAACCCCTCTGGTTGGCAGAGCTTTTTGGTGAGGGACTGGCACATGATGGTGGGTTCCTGACCAGGACAATGGTCTAGTCCTTCTCTGATGGGATGGTTCAGTTCTCTGGCTTCCCTTGATAAAGTTACCAGTGTTCCTTCACCTCTCCTTGTTTCTCAGTATATTTAATATACTCAACCTTTGGGCAGATAACAGTGTCAGTGCAAACTCTGTAAAAAGCCCATCCTGGGTATCTGGTAGCTAATGTTGTTACCAAGCTGCACTCCTGGAAAATGCCATTGGCTTGCTGCATATTCTTATCAACTTCTTCAACAAGTTCTTTCAAGGTCTGCTCTCAACTGATAAAATGTGATTAATACAAATGCATGTAGTTTTCATAATGAAGTAGTCCAATTTCTAATCCATTACTAATGTGCAAACATAATTACTGAGGTAAATTTCTAATGTTTTGAAGACTGAAGGCATAATCTTTTCATTGCTTCTCTATCAGTATCTCAGGCTTGCATTGTGCTGCCTGTACTATTTCTGTGCCACACTAAAATAACTTGTATGTCAACTTCTGTTCAGATTTGATAAGCACTCTCTCATAATACAAATGTGTACTGCACGGGTGACTGGAGGAATGGAAATTTTCTCTTGCTAGAACAAAACAGGGGTGTATTTTTGATATGGATATGATAATAGACGGGGGTGCCTGCAAGTTCTTCTGTCTTTCAGCCCATCCACACTGTGTCTGGTAACTGTGAGAAGACAAATAATTTGGAAGATTCTACCTCAACTTTCTTTGAAAAGAAATGTTGCCACGGACGTCTTAAGCTTATAAAAAGAAATATGCTGTAGGGTAGAGTGGCTGTAGTCAAAGACTTTAATAGCCTAAATGTCTAGCATGAGGGCTCAATTCTCAGAACCAACTGTGAGTCTAAAACAGGGAAAGGATAAACAGTTAGTGGGGGAGAAGATGGGCTCAGGGGGAGAGCATCCAGCCCTGTGATTCCTGTAGGGATTTCAATGACACAAATAAACGAGGCAGAGACTTTGCTGCAGCAGATCTTCCCTACGGGCATGGTCAACTCTGAGGGACTTTAAAGGAATGCATGTTGTTTTTTTGCCTTGCCAACACAATTCATGTGCCAGGTATTGTGTTTCTATAGCAACACAAATTTACTTCAAGAGTCAGTTTGCACAAAAGGAGACCAAAGGCTCCAAGTCTCTGAGTGGACTGATTTAGATAACTGTGTGGGCCATCCAGCATCTACTGCTGTGTGGGCTGACCACCAGGAGCCCACCAAAGCTGCTCTGACAGATGGACAAGGGAGAGAAAACGCAATGAAAGGCTTGTGGGGTGAGGTAAGGAGAGGGGATGATCACTCACCAGTAACCATCATAGGGAAACAGACTTGACTAGGGGAAATTAATTTATTATCCATCAAATCTGAAATAAAATGACATCTTAAAACATTTTCTCCCCAATCCTCCCTTCCCAGGTGCAATTTCACTCTCAAATTCTCCACCTCTTCCTCCGCAGTAATTCAGGGGGACGGGGATTGGGAACTGCAATCAGTTCATCACATTTCTGCTGCTCCTTCCTCAGCAGGGGGAGAACTCCTCACTTTCCCTCTGCTCTAGAGCAAGGTGCCTCCGACAGGGAACAGCCACCTGTGAACTCCTCCAGTGTGATCCCTTCCCAGTGCTGCAGCTCATGATGAACTGCTCCAATGGTGTCCCTCCCACGGGGTCAGTCCTTCAGGAACAGACTGCTCCAGTGTGGGCTGCCCTTGGGGTCACAGCTCCTGCCAGGACCCTGCTCCAGTGTGGGATCCTCTCTCCATGGGTCACAGGTGCTGCCAGGACCCTGCTCCAGTGTGGGCTGCCCTTGGGGACACAGCTCCTGCCAGGACCCTGCTCCAGCACAGGATCCTCTCTCCATGGGTCACAGGTGCTGCCAGGACCCTGCTCCAGTGTGGGATCCTCTCTCCATGAGTCACAGCTCCTGCCAGGACCCTGCTCCAGCACAGGATCCTCTCTCCATGGGTCACAGCTCCTGCCAGGACCCTGCTCCAGTGTGGGATCCTCTCTCCATGAGTCACAGCTCCTTCCAGGACCCTGCTCCAGTGTGGGATCCTCTCTCCATGAGTCACAGCTCCTGCCAGGACCCTGCTCCAGTGTGGGATCCTCTCTCCATGCGTCACAGCTCCTTCCAGGACCCTGCTCCAGCACAGGATCCTCTCTCCATGGGTCACAGCTCCTACCAGGACCCTGCTCCAGCACAGGATCCTCTCTCCATGGGTCACAGCTCCTGCCAGGACCCTGCTCCAGCCTGGGTTTCCCATGGGGTCACAGCCTCCTTCAGTCATCCCTCTGCTCCAGCGTGGGCCCTGCAGGGGGGTCTCTGGGGTTCTCTCTCTCACATTCCATCCCTCCTCTCTCTGCCCACATTTGCTGCTGTGCAGTGACTTCACCCCTGTTTAAATTCATCATCCCAGGTGTTGTCACTGTGACTGAAGGGCTCAGCCTTGGACAGTGCTGGTCCATCTGCAGCTGTGACCTTGGCTCTGGACATGGGAGCAGCTTCTGGCAGCTTCCTAGGAAGGGACCCCTTGGTGCTGAAACCAGCACAGAGCCTTCAGTCACCTTCAGATGGGGCTGTGGCCACAGCCACAGACAGCCAGGCTCCCACCTGGTTTGGGTTCCTTCTCTCTGTCTGGAACATTTTCAGCTATTTTTCAAATGACAGCAGTTGCTCTCAAGCAGAACAGGATCCCACAGCACACAAAAGTCTGAAGTTAAACAAATACACCGTTTGCTATCTGAAAATACACAGGCTGCAGAATTTAAGGAAAATAATTTACTAACCTAAATTAGCAGTTACCTGTGAAAAGGGGAATAATTACCATGCTCAGCTGAGCATAGATGATTGAAATATGTTAAATTCTAATATTTTTGATGATTCTTTCACAAATAATGCCCCATGAAGCCATGGGAAAAAAGTTGTGTTAACAAGAGTTCTGCCTGCCTTCTGCTCTAGAAAATCAAGCCTTTGGATCAATGCAGAACAAAGGCATCCATGTCTGAGATCATCAGAAATCCATCCACATGGGTTCCCTATGTCTTTCACCTTTTTCATTGTTGTTATTGTTTTGTTTTTGTTTCTTTTGTTTTGTTTTCATTTTCATGACTTATTTGCCAGTATTCACACCAAGAACAGCCAAAGAAGGTCAGTATGAAACTATTACTCCATGCTCTAAGTGACACATTGCCAGTTTTGCCCCATTCCTATTGAAACAATGATCTTGATCTGACAACCCATTTTTTACCTTAGGGTATTTTCCAGGGTACAAGAGGGAACATGGGCACTGATCAGAGAAGGTATTGCCTCATGGAGAGCTGGGTCTGAAGATGAGGAGAGAAAAAAGAAAGATATGAAGGTCCTGGCTGGATCTTTTATTATCATTCCTTTCCTTTTTTTAAATTGGGCCCAAATTCTCTTCCATTGGCTTGTTGCTTGTTCAAGAGCTTGATTTTCCTTTCTAAAGTGAATGATAATGAATGCTGGGTCTTCTGGTAGCAACTGGCCCAATTCTGTCTGCAAAATGAGTCTAAATCTGTAATTGCATTAATGGTGTTCTTTTCTTTGTTCTCAATATGCTCTTTCCTTAGTTTTAAATTTTAAAAAAATGCTCTTTGGAATTCCCTTCTTTTTAAACTTTATTCTTTACTCTCTTTCTTTCTCTTTTTTCAGATAAATAATTAGAATTCCTCCCTTCTCTGTCATTGGCTTGCTAATTCTGAGAAGCTCCCAGTGCTTTTACAGAATTTTAGCTCAGCAATGAATGTGTTGAAGGGAATTACCATCACCTTAGTACTGCTCACACATTTTGTAGATGCAGGTCTCTACACTTGTTATCTCGGTTTTAAACGTTCATTATTGTCAACTTATCACCTCTTCACTCAAAAATGAGCTTGGAAGTCCTTCTTTGCAGAGTCCTCAAGTATGGTCCCAGTTAACCCATGCTGCCCTACATTGTAAAATAGTCTCATTTACCATGAAATTTCTTGGTGACTTCAGTGGCAGCAGACTGTGTTCTGAAACACCAATTCCACTCAAATACATGGAAAATAAATTGTGTGGGACTTATAGTACCATGTTATGCTTGGGATTTATTCTTTTCTTTTCTTACATGCTTTTTGATTTCAATTTCCCTCTATCAATAGCTTTCTTTGGTGAAATAACTAGAACCTGGTGATCTTTGTTCACATTGTCCTTCTCTTCCTCTCTGTCTTTTATTTTATACTGTCTGAGGACCCAAGGAATGGATTGTCCTTTACCATCCCAGCACAAGATTCTAGGAGAGATGTGTAAGTTTGAATTATGTGGTACCACTGTAATTGAATGTGTGGTTGTGCACACTGTATTGTGCATATCATACTGTTCTTGTAGGAAGGATTGGGGAAAAAAAACCAGAAAATTAAAAACCAAAATACCTGATTTCAGTTTACATGGATATTATAAAGATATTTTAGCCTAAAAGCATCACTAGTCTGCAAGAAGGTAAAAAAAGAGACCAACCAGACTGGGCACAGGGAGAGAAGCTGTGAATATCCCATCCCAGCCCTGGGAGTGTTCAGGGCCAGGCTGGATGGGGCTTGGAGCAACCTGGGATAGAGGAATGTGTCCCTGCCTGTAGCAGGGGGATTGGAATGAGGTAATATTTGTAGTCACTTGCAACATAAACCAATCCATGAGTCTAATAGTAAACATTAAGCTATTTGTTTGCATTTGTGATCTGTATCAATTGCTGCCACTGCTCTCCATTAAGTTCTGTACAGCTCCCTCTAAGATGCTGGGACAGAGTTTGTAAAAGTTGTAAAGAAATTGTGATATTTGTGGTATTTTTTAGCTCTGGACTGAAGGCATTTCCTATAAGTGTGGGCAGGAATAGAGACAATGAGACAAGGTATTGATGGTTTGAAAATATAAAAATCTGAATGTGCCAAATAATGTTTCAAGTAGATATCTTTCTTTCTGTTCTTTTTTTTTACCCCCCAAAGAATAAGCAAAAGTATATTTTTTGTAATTGTAATGGCACATACAACCTTAATGAGCTCAAACAAAGGCAGCAACCTTTCAGAACGAATTCTCTTCTGAATAAGGGGGATGTGATAAACCCACTATAATTAGACCAACCATATTCATCTGAAATGGCTCCAAAGAGGGTTTCTTTTCCAAAACTGGATTTAGTAATCCAAAGGTGCTGCATTACTGAAAGGACCATCACCCTTCCAGTCATAAAAACACATTCTCTGTTTACTTAGATTCTTACTTATTTACAATTCCTTTTTTTTGTGTGTGTGACATTCTTGTTACCTCTGAAGTCAATAGGAAAAGATATGAGTCTCAGCATTGTGATACCTTTATGCATATGTTATATACACCTCAAACTCTCCTTAAGGTGTATGAGGCAGTTGCATAGACTGAAAATGGGAACTAAAGACCATTGTCCTACCTAGAGCCTTCTAATTTAAATATCTGGACTCTCAGATATGGATTTTGGATGTCTGTGAAGAGTGTGTGGGATCCTTCTCAGGTAACACAGAATGACAGAATGACAGAATGATTTGTGTTGGAAGGGACCCTAAAATCACCTGGTTCCAATCCTTCACCCTCAGAGACCTGCAGGGATGGAGCAAAGGGGTGGGAATGTTGTGTTTGAGTTTTGGCCTTTGAGGTGCCTCACTGCATGAGTGTGCAGGGAGATCACATTCATTCTCTCATCTTTTGATTAATACAGGAGGCAGCAGGCCAAAGCACAGGCACAGAGCAATCCAGTGCTCTGTGCTGTAGAGGAATGACTTCATCTCTGTGTTTCACATCCACTGCTCCAAACAAGAGTGTCATGTCCCTCAGTCCATGACAGCACAGCCCTGCTCTGAAAGCTGACACAAGTGCTTTGAGACAGGCAGGGACAGTTCCTGGGCACACATCTGCACTCAGGGACAAGAACAATGTGTGTCACAGAGCTGACAGGACACAGGCTTTGCCTCCCAACCTATTAGTCTGATGTTCTCTATGAAGAGCAAACAGAAGGTGAAAACACGTCAAAGAAGCTTGGATAACTCCAAATCTCCTGACATAATGGATTTAGCATGATCTTAAAACAAATAGATGGAAATCTGGGAATGGATTTTTTGGGGGGGCAGGGGATAGAGTCTGGTTCTCAATTTAGACTTCTGATAAAAAATCAACTGCAAAAATCTGCAGGAAATACAACCATATATTTATCTTTTTTGTTTAAGTGTTCAAGGCCAGAATGTCTCGGGTTTTGAGGAAAGTGCTCTAGCAGGGGGATTGGAACTAAAATACCCTTGAGGTCCCCTCCAACCCAAACATCCTTTGGCTCTCTGTGGCCTGTTCACTGGGGACAGATGCAATGCTGATCCACACTGGGAAGGGAAAGAGAAGGCAATTGGTGCATGTGTCACTGCAGGGCCTTTGTCATGACCCACAACACTACAGCACCTCGTGCAGATGTGATCCCAAACAAGTTCCCTCAAAAGAAAAAGTCAGGAAATTTATATCCAAAGGCTGCAGAAAACCCAGATACAAAAATCCCAGATACTAATGTGGGATCTACCTTCTCTGTTCTGCAAAGGCAAACTAAATCCTGCCTGACATTTCCATGTCATGGCAGGTCACCCCGTTCATAATTTGCTCTAATTGGCACAGTGATGCACTTCACCTGCAGGCAAATGGCAACTCAGAATGGTGTGAAATCCTCTGCCTCTTCTGACAAAGCATCAGAGCTTTCACACTGACCTCTGCATCCAAAAGACCAGGATCAGGATAACTGAGAGGCATTTCCTTTGGGTACACAGTGATGTTAAAACCCAAACCCACTGTGTAACAAATTACACGCATCAGGGTGCGTGGAGGTTCTTCTGTAGGATCCTTAGGGGCTGCAGGACTGTAATCAGTCTTTGTGTGCCACATATACACACACGATTTTCCTGCCTGAATCATGAAAAGAGCCCTTTGACCCTGCAGCTCCTCACTGGAGCCATGTGCTGTTCCTCAGATGGGCCTTTCAGACAGAGTCTTCCAGGAGTACATCTGCTTTCTGCAATTTGGGGCAATAAACAGTGAGAGGAGAGAGAGAAAACAAGTCCCTGGATATATACCTCCAGGCTTTCTTTGATCCTATCCTAGTTTTTCAACTTGATTTTAAGATAGATGCTGCAGCTATTTTAAAATTTAAAGAAAACTATGCCTCAAAAAAAATAATACAAAAGGAAAACAATTTTAGCAGTACTAAGTGACTTTCAGGGTCATAAAGTCCAGTCCTCAAACTCACAGGAAGCGATGCAATTAATGTTTGGTCTGCAAAACATACTTCAAACCCTGGGGCAAAAAATTTTTTTCAAAGAGTCTACGTGAATCTTACAGTGTGAGAACAAAATCTCCAACTATGATGTGTCAAAGAAAAAGGCCAAGAGAGACGTTGAGTGTTGCCAGTGTACTCACCTCCTGCAAAGCCAGCAATGATTTAGGGAAAAAATTAAATAAGCAAACCATACTGCAGGTCTGCAGAGTTTTGTCCTATGAATTGTCTTCTGCCTTCAGCCTGAAACACCAAACAAACACCACCAGTAACTAAAACCAGAAAGAAATAATGAGCAGGGAAAGAAAAATAATCAGACTTTTTTACCCCAACTATTGGAAGTCACTAAGGGAAACTGCAAAACATGAAGTACAGAATAAACACAAGACAAGTAAAGAGCAGCCAGGTCTCCTTTTAGACCTTTGACATAAGCATGTTGGTTCAAGTCCCTGGAAACCTTCTTTCAAGACTCACTTTGCCTACTTTTTATTCAAGAAACTGAGAACACCTTTTACTTAATTTCATTCCCTCAGCTGTAACAAGGCACAATGTATCATCCAGCATCCTCCTGTAGCAGCTGGAATGAAAGATTTTGCTTGGAGTCTGGCTGCATAATAGTGCTTTGCCTCCTCATTAAAATAAATCACACAAAGTGTTGTCATTGCATGCTCTGGGCTTAAAAACAAGTCCTCAGGTCCTTCATATCTTAAGGGACAGGCATGAAGGCAAACTCTGAAAGGCACAGGGAGAATGGAGAGAAAAATGTTCACAAAGGGAGTGAGAATAAACTTTCAGTGCACCTACTTTTGAAAATTCACACACCTCTGGGGTGTGTTCAGGAGTCCCTAAGGTTTTGCATGCAGTTGATTAATTTGCCATAACGAAAAACTTCAAATGATCATGCATTTGGGATTGGCTACTTCCTTTTCCCCCATTTGGAAATTGAATAATGAAACTCAGCCTCTGAGAATGGGGTTGCTAAATTTTGAGGATTCAACTGATATTTATATATGCCAGTGGGGAGAGACAGATGCTTCTATTTACAGATAGATGCATCTATTAAAATTTTGTATATCTTTCTATCTATATCTATATCTATATCTATATCTATATCTATATCTATATCTATCTATATAATCAATGTCTATATCTCTAAATATATCTATATTTCTATCTATCTGTATCTATTTTACTATATATATATGTATGTGTGTTGCATATATTTATGTGGAATATAAGTGTGCATATGTGCCAGAAATATTCAAGAGCATCACAGTATAATATTTTTTTACCTTCTCCCCTTCCTGTAATTGCTAAGTAAAATATCCTAAAACCTCACAGACAAATCTCAGTGGATTTTCTTCTTTTCCCAAGGTCTGGGTACTGACTCCTAACCTTTGCTCCCACCTCCAGGATATCTGTTAGCAGTGTGTGGCACTCTGTCTGCTCCTGGCACAGGTCACCCTGAGATATTATTAAATATTACACAAGATGTTTATGTCCTAGGGAAGCCCTGGAGCCCTGAAGCTCTGCCTAGTGACTCTGAGACACATTTCCCACCTCACTAGATGGCACTATTAACTAAAAATCATGGCACAGTTCACCTCTGTCTCCAAGCCTCAGACATAGAAAAGAAACAGCAAAGGGTCTCTGTGTAAGGAAAGGGAGGCAGAGTGGAGGCTGTTGACAAAATAGTCAAGATTTTTAATTTTGCCAGGTTCTAAAACAGTTGCACTTCTGAAAATGGTCCAGAGACCACATGAGAAAAGCCTCAGGCTAATTTGGCTAACTTGGATCTGCTCAAAGAAAGGTCTAAGTTGCATCCTGAATCCAAGGTGGGCTGGCTTGGGGTGTTTGCACCTGCAGCAGGAGAATAAACACAATGTAAGTTGCCTCATTAATGTCCTTAAAGCCTCAAAACCTGTGGGATCAGCCCTGGGTCCATTACTTTGTAGTAATGAAAAAGAAAAAAAAGATGCCTGTTCAGAAAATCGCAGTTAATTAAATTATGATTTGAAAGCAGCAGCAGTTTTCTCTCCCTTAGTGAGCTGATACTATCTGTCTCTTAGGGTTGCTTAGTGGGAGAAATTGCATTTGTTGCAGGATCTTTTCCAGTTTGGGTCAAAAAGCAAGGGGATGCAACAATTTGTTAATGTAATTGCACTGTGCTCTCCCTGTGTCTGCGGCCCATTTGGTCTCTCCTGCCCACTCTGTGGTGTCAGGCTGGTGCTGGGGCCAGTGGAGCTGTGAAAGGGGTGTGAGAGTCCCCTGGAATCCCCTGGGCTGGAAGTTTCTCAGCACTGAGCACTGGGCCAGGACAAGATTTTCCAGGCACAAATAAAGGCAGGAACAGAATTCATTGCTTGCTTCTGGGAGCCCAGAAAAGGCAGGCTGATGCTGGTACCTCCTTAGAATGGTGCTGGTGGGTCAGCACCCAGGAATGGGGGGATGTAGTGGTTAGTTTTACACTTCTGAGAAGTTTGGAGTTGAGTCCCATGCTCAGTGCCTTTTTCTAGGCAGAGACACCACTCTCAGACAGCTTCTTTTTTCCTGGCACTGCCATAAAGCTGCAAAACTCTGTCAGAAATTATGGATGAGCTAATACAGTGTACTGCAATAAATACTTCTGGTACTCTCTGAAGCCTTAGCAATGATTAAACTGGAAAATATTTCTGGTGAGGGCAGAGCAAAGGTGGAATCACTCCTCCAGGATTCTGCATAAGGAAATGAACACTGGAAACCTAAGAGATTCAGGTTCCCCAGCTCCTAAATTAATTTGTGACCCTGAAGGAGATGCTTGGATTCCCTGTACAGTGAAGATGAAGAGGTGGGAACACAGCAATGGGACCTGCAAAGAACATTATTTGGAACAGAGTGTAGCAAAAAACAAGTGCTGAGAAAGGGGCTGAAAACACAGTTCTCTCAAGAATTTTGGTGCTTACCTCTGGACTGCCCTGACATTTCAACTTCTCGAGGTTCACATCTTCTGGCAACTCAGTGTTCCAAATCCTCCAACTCACTGCAAGTTCTCCTCATTTCCACGTCCAGCAGAGAGAGAGATACCAGGAATTCCAGGAATTCTGCTCTGCCTGCTCATGGAGAAAGAGAGAGAGAGAGATGTTGAGGCTCACGGTATGAAAGAGAGAATGCAAATCCAATTACTATATAGACATTTTAACATAAAATGCAAGACATGAAACACCTGGGTTGTCCATGTCCTCCCTTCTCCCCCTCCCTTCAGGATACTTCATTGCCTGATGGTTACAGCTTAATCTTAAGGGATTAGAGATGGGATATTGAAATACATTTAGTCCTTCTCCATCCAAATTAGGATAATGTCTGAGGGAAGAACACTGTGACAGTGAATTTCTTGTGGGGGTAATAGCAAAGGTATTATATGAAAGGCTTTATTTGCTGTTTTGTTGTTAGTTTTTCTTTTCTCAAAGAAAGCTCTTTGTCTCTGAGATGCTGGAGTTTTTGTGCTATTTCTGTTGAAAGCTGCAGACCAGAACCAGAGCAAACTGTGAGGAAGTGAGTATGGGAGGGAGTGAATAATAAAAAACCAAGAGAGTTTAATAAAATTGGAATATATTGGCATGATAAAGGCAGGAACTGAATAAAGAATGGACAATGCATGACTGATGGTGAGTGCTGTGTTGGTAAGCACTAATTCTGAGATCTCACTGCAAGGCAAAAACATTTTTCTTACAAGAAAAGTATGTGGGGAGGAGTAAGTTTTTAAAAAGTCATGTTTAAAAAAGGCTTTAAGCAGAAGGAAGTGTCTTTTTATTTCCTCTGCACCCCTTGTACACACATGCACAAAGCTGTGGTAAAACCAAAAACTATCTGTTATCCTCCTGCTTTCTAATTCCTTCACAGATTTTCCCCACTTCTTTTTCTGCTGTTATTGCAGCCAAAGTCTTCTGACACTTTTGTAGTGCTGTGACACCTGCCAGGAGAGGGGAGCAAAGAACAAATCCTGCCTTTCCCTTCCAGAGATCTCAGTGGTGGCTTTAGGAGAGCACAGCTGCTGCTTGTACAGCAGGACAAATCAGCCTGTTTTACTTTCCCCCTTGAGGAGAAGCCACCCTGATCAGAACAGTGATGTCTGCTTTCAAGAGTAGGTTGACTTTTGGGTATGTTTTTCTTTGAATTCGGTTAGGGGTGGTGACTTTCTAAAGGAAGGAGCCACTGCAGAAGGTGACATGCATTTATACCCTGGGTCTGTTTTCAGCCCTGGACATTTTCTTGAACTTTGTTTCACCTAAGGAGAGTGAGTTACATTTCACCTTTGTGTTTGATTGAAGATTGGTCTAATGAAGCAGCTGCACCTATGATTGGACCAGTTAATTTTCTCACAAGTCTCACAGAAAGATTTGGAGGAAAAAAAAAAAAAAAAAAAGAAATGCAGCATAAAAACAAAGAGAAGGAAAAAACCCCACCCACATGTCCAGATTCACATCCCTGTCCTGCAAAATTTAGCAGAACTTTATTTAGGGATCTCTGTTTAGAATTGTTTGTCATTACTTTGTCCCATATATCACCAACCATACAATATTATGTGGCAGTTTCTTTCCACAGAGCCTCAGCTGAGAGCTTACAGCAGGATTTGCAGGTGGAATAGACAGTGCAGCTCATACATGCACACGTAGGAGGGAGGGAGTGAAGGGAGGGCTGGAGGGAGGAGAGTGGGGGAGAGAAACGAAAAGACTGATTTATTTAGCAGAGTATAATTTTCTGTACACTAAATACAAGAGTAGAGATTTGTTTCTGGGAAATGATGAATCAAGTCAGATCTGGTGCTTGTGCAAGGGTGACAGCCTGGTTTTCCTCAGGCAGGAGAACAAAATGGAAAGCAGCCGTGCGACAGCTGCTAATCCTCCTCTGGAAGGCATCCAGCTGATGTGGTGACAGGGCTGGCACAGACCCCATGGAAAAGAGAAGGGAATAGCCCTGGGGAAAGCGTGCCCAGAGGGGACACTGCAGCACCAGCAGAGGTTTCTCACCATGCTTTAGCTAAGCTTTTATTTCCACCCACAACACTAAAATCCACTGGAGCAATAAGCAAGAGTTTAATGTACTCTGGTTTTATGTTAAAGGAAGGAATCAACCTTTTCAGAGTCAGTAAGCTTAATGCTCTAGGAGTGAGGTTCACTGAGCCATGGAAATGCTTAACTTTTATGTTTCTTGCCATGTAGGGGAAAGCATGAACTAGGCATTGGAGGCCTAAAATTGTTCCACAGTGGGGGAAGAACTAAGTCAGATAGAAGGAAGTAGTGATGAGAACACACAGGAAACCATCCTTTTTGTATACAAGGTATCTTTGATTTAAAATTAACTAGATATTCCTTGTGAGAGCATCTGCCTACTTAATCTGGATTCCAGATCTGGGAACAGCCCAGGGATGCTCAGCTCAGCCAAGGTGGTGGCAGTTCTGGGAAAAGTGTGACAAATTATGACCAGGCACAAAGTGGTTGGGATAGGACCAGTTTTGAGCTGTGGCCTTGACTTTGACTCCAGGAGGACATCTGGCATCTAAAACTCCTTTGGAGCAGGTATAGGAGAGGGATGATGTGAAGCCTCCTGGGAATGTTACAGCTCTTTTTTAGACCAGCCTAAAAGTGCAACGTGCTGATGTCCAAAGTTTGTCATAGGCACAAGTTAAAATCTGGCACCACAAGGAGCCATCCCTCCCACATTTCTCAGGGGGAACCAAGGCACACACTGGCTTCAGACCAGGTCTTGGGAACCTCCTAAAGCCTGAGGTTTATCCTAGCTAAAACCTGCTCTGCATGACACAGAGAAGACCCAAATCCATAGTAACCTGCCTTTAAACACACAAACATTTTCACATTAGCTTGTCTTATTATTGAGTAAGGGGGAAAGAAAGCCCTGCATTGTGCTCCCATTCCAGTGGAACTTTTGGCAAGGTAAATTAGAGCCACTTCCATGACATGGTGGAAAAAGGATGAGGAATGGGAAAAGGAAGGATTGGAAAGGAGGAGAGGAGAGGAGAGGAGAGGAGAGGAGAGGAGAGGAGAGGAGAGGAGAGGAGAGGAGAGGAGAGGAGAGGAGAGGAGAGGAGAGGAGAGGAGAGGAGAGGAGAGGAGAGGAGAGGAGAGGAGAGGAGAGGAGAGGAGAGGAGAGGAGAGGAGAGGAGAGGAGAGGAGAGGAGAGGAGAGGAGAGGAGAGGAGAGGAGAGGAGAGGAGAGGAGAGGAGAGGAGAGGAGAGGAGAATTAACCCACATTGCAAAGTGATTTTACCTTCTGGAGAGTCAACATCCAGAATTACTTTGAAGAAACCTTGCATTTATCAGATGGGTTTTATCCCATTTTATCCCATTTACTTAAGGGCAAAAATGACTGAATAGTTTTCAAATTTCTCAAAAGAATTTTTAAAGCTTTTCCACAGTAGGAGTTTGATTTTATCTTGTACTGGGTTTTGGGTGTCTGTAAAAGAAAGCCCCGTGTTTGTGTGCAGTGACACATGCTGCTACACCCTTACACAAAAACAAGAATTCCTTTTAACACCTGTTGGCTGTGTCAGGGTGAGATGCCATGCAGGTATGAATGGAGGGATGATCCATCAGAATGCACTTTTTTCTCATGTTACAAAAAGCTGTCCCACTACACCAGGAGTGTTAGTGGAAGGAGTTACATTTGCTATGGCCACCCGGGAAATCCTTCTCACCAGTCATCAGTTTATATAAAATCCTGAAATAAGCTATTGTTTACACAAAACAGCTTTGTTGGGTAAATTGCAACTTGTGAGTTGTTTTTTTTCTTTTTTTTTCTCCAACAAACTCCATCTGATACTATTTAAATCACTAAAACATCACTTCAGTATCAATTTCCCCTGTGAAGGAATCTGAATTTGAGAGAAAGACTGAGAACTATTCCATGAAAATCACACTACCCTCTCTAAGGTGTAATTTCCTGCCTTGAAATAAAAAAGTTATATTAATTACAGGAAATGACAGTAACTTGTGTGGAAACACTAAAACAAAACCAAAACAGATAAAACCAAGCATGATACTGCATAAATGATCACCTCCTCCATTGCTCTGGTACACCACACTACTCTCAAATTGGAGGCCAGTGTTGCCATAGGATATGATGGTCCTTTCTCCCTAGGAACAAGCAATAGGACAAGAGGAAATAGCCTCAGGTTACGCCAGGGGAGGTGTAGATTGGATATTAGGAAACATTTCTTAAGTGAAAAAGTTGTCAAGCATTGGACCAGGCTGCCAGTGACTGAGTCAATAACCTGAAGGTGTTTCAAAGGTGAGTAGGGGTGGAATTTGGAGACAAGGTTTAGTGATGGACTCTGGCAGTGCTGGGTTAATGGTTGAACTTGGTGATCTCAGAGGTCCTTTCCACCCTAAATGATTCTAAGATTCCATGATTGACTGATCACAGTGTTTAATTTCAAGGCTCCTGAAGCCAGAGTCTTTTGTTCTTGCTGCAGACTTTGGGACTGTGGAGGGGCAGAGATTTTTCAGAAGGGCCATCAGAAATCCTCTGAAGGAAATCAGTTTATAATGCTGCAACCATCCATCCTGTGGAGGGCTGCATCCCTAAGACAAACCTGATGGCAAAGTGTAACCTCCCTAAATTACAATACTCTTTGATTTAACTGAGGCAGCAATCTGCTTTTGTATTAGAAAAAGGAATACAACCTGATTGTTCTCTAAATTTTAACTTATTTGGGGGAGAAACAGGTGATTTTATAAGGAGCTGTTAAAGGAAACCAGAATGACAGATGGTCTGGTACTAATGCAAAGACTTAACAGGTGACTGTTTTCATTTTAGAGGTAAGAAGAGCTAAATGAGCCAGTATAAAATATAGTTTTCCAGAAGCCTGAACAAGACCAAACTGATCTGTGTCCTCATTCTCTTTGTCAGAAAAGGGGTGCTTTTCTGTGTATTCAGAAGATGGCTCATTTCCTCCAAAGGAAGGTCTCATCTGCATGTGGAGCATCATAGCATCTTCAGATCTCATTTTTCTGCTCTGGTGTTTTGCCTCAAGCCAAAAGCAGATGTGAATTTAATTTGGATTGTGCAATTACATGTTATGCACACTATAGTCTTTTGTTGTTTTCTGTAGCTACACTATTATATCTGAAGTAAAATACTGCTAACTTTTACAAATACCTTATAAAGTAAATTTGTTTTCATCTCATGGTTGCAGGGATGCAATTGTAGCAAATTGCTGCCGTAGTGAGTTTGGTGGGTGTGATGGGAAGATCATGCCTTTCAGTGGAATGTCTGAAGATGGCAGAAGTCAATCCACATTTTCAGGTCTGTATCTCAGATGACACCAACAGGGAATAAAGTGCTCAGTGTCTCATTTTGATGATGACAGGTTTTTACCACATAAACAGACGCCTACAAACAAAAAGAAGCCTGGTGGAGCCATACATTTTAAATGTATGAATCTGTACTGAGAAAAATATTTTAATATCTGCAAAGCCCCTAGTAAGGATGTTTACAAAGCTACATTTTTGAGACAATCAGCTGATGGTAATGAGAGTTTAAAAGCCATCAACACTCCTTCTACGCTACTGCCATTTATATCTACCCATGGCTTTCCAGCGAAAAGATACTTGTAATCCATGACTAAGACAAAAAGCCTCTTCTGAAAAACAAATGCCTGTGTTTCCCCTTCAATGAGTCTTTCAAGCTCATGTTGCAAACCCAGGTAAGAGAAGCATAGACATCATCACACCCAGAAAATTTTAGCTCGCACTTTTTCTCAGAGTCCTCATCTTTTCAGTGCAACTGAGGTTGTTGAGGAATATACAGTAATTTCACGATTATAAGCCACATTATTTTGACTAAAATTTTGGTCTGAACCCAAAATGCAGCTTATAATCAGGTGTGGCTTATATATGGACAAAGAACGAGAAGTTGCTGTTTTAGTTTGGAGGACAGGTATCTGCTGAGAAAGGCAGGAGCTTCTCTTTGAAATGGAGAATGTAAACCCCCTCCCTCCAAATTATTATAATTTTGAAATCGAGGGGCTTTCAAGGCAAAGATATGGGAAATAGGAATAACAGTTCTTTTCTAGGCAAATTAAAATAGAAATACAGTACTACAAAGAAACAAACTCCAAACCCTGACAAAGTCAGAGTACAACCTGACACCCCGTCAGGCAGAGTGTTGGTGGCAGTCCCATTCCATGGTGGCTGCATCCTCCTGCAGTGACAGATGTGGCTCAGTTGGAGCAGTGCTCCTGTACAAGGTGCAGTTTCCCTCCGGAGGTCCAGTAGTGATGTGGAGAAATCCGGTTTTCCTCTGGAGTCCAGTGGAGAAAGGGGCTCCCTTAGTGTCCCAAAACCTCTGTTTTATCTTGGTAAGAAATGTTGGGCTCTTCCCCCTGGCTGGAGCAATTTCCAATGGGATGCAGTAATTTTATCAGTCCCACAGTGGGACTCAATGGCCATTAGCAGAAAATGACTGGCTGGAGGAAGGATGGGTTGTGAAAAGATAAAGAACAATGCCCTGCCTGGTTTCAATGGATGGCCCATTAGCAGAATATCTGCCATTGAGACAAGGATCACTGTCCCCACCCTCAATAGATGGTGATAGAACAGATACCTTTTATCACACTCTGTATTGTAACGTGCGGCTTATAGTCAGGTGTGACTTATATATGGACAAAGAATGAAAAGTTTTTGGCACCCAGAAGTGCGGCTTATACTCAGTGCGGCTTATAATCGTGAAATTACTGTATCTGGTCCAGGTAGCTCAACCCAGAAGCTACGCATTGAGACAAGCAGCCAAGAGCTGTTTGGGATAACAAAGAGCATGAAGGTGGGCGATGCTGAAGGGGAAGGGATGCTGGGGGATGCAGCAGAAGCAGGAATTGCTCATCTTGTGGATAACAAACAGGATAAAGACTGGTGATGCCAGTGATGGACACAGAGAGGGGGCAGGAGCTAAATTCTCAGGAGGAAGAGTGAGATTTGTGCCAGGAGATTGTGAAAGTATAAAAGTCCAAGAGTTCCTTTGTTGGGGACCCTCCTTGGAGACACCAAGCCTGAACTGTTTGTGTGTTACTGCACCATGAATAAATGGTTTTATGGAATGAGGCATCTGAGACTGATAGGGGAAACCTGGGGTTGAACTGCTAAGGAAACCTGCTCTAGCTGCATGAGGGGATTTGTAGGAAGTCAAGCAGGGATCCAGGGGCTCACTGGAGCTGTGGGCTGTGAAGGGGGTTTGGTCCCTACAGTTAAAGTCCAGCTTTGGACTTTGGCATTGGGAGTGGGACTTCTAGAGAGTCTCGTGAATGGGCAGGCTGGTGAGTTTCCTTAGTAATATCAAGACCATATCATAAAGACAACTTCTGATTGTTTTTCCTTGACTTTAATTTGTTTGCTTCATTTTTAAAGCAATTGAGATTTGAAAGCAAACCTTTAAATGAACCTCACCCTGATGCTCATTCCCCGTTTTCCAAAGTAATTTTGATCTGTATTATCCATCCCAACAAGAATAATTGTCAAAAATGCAGCAATGTTGAGCTGTCCAGGTTATTTTTAGAGAAATAAAGAGATAAACTAGTTTCCTTTTTATTTCAGATTCCCCTGGGGGGAAAAAAAAAAGGATTATAAGAAACAGACTTTGAATATCCTATACCCCTGAGAATCTGTTGCTCTTGTTTGTTTTCTCTCTTAATTTCTGGAATTAGGTCTATTAGGCAATAAAATCATACACCCATTAGATGGCACTGTTAGTTTCCACTTTCCCCTTCATCACACCTGATGAGTTTTTAGAAAGAAGTGGGTCAAAAAAAAAAAAACAAAAGAGGAAAACCAAACTGAAACAGATTTGGGTTGTGTGCAAGTCCTTTGGAGTCAGGAGCAAACAGACCAGTCTGCACAGAGCTGATTTGCACAGATGCTTTGGGTTCCCCTGGCTGGAGCTGGGACCACTCCACACATCTAATAATAACCCCTTATGATTGTCACCTCTGTCTGGGAGCTGTTTAGCTGGACAAACACGTAATTTCAATGGCAATTTCTGCACTCCTGGATGTATAGACATCTGGCATTTCCCAGGTACAGCATGTACTATACAGCCAGCTCTTAGCTAGACGCAGTGGGATTATTGCTGCAATTTTCTGTTGTTTCCCTCTATGTGTGGCTGCCTTATATGAAAGGACAGTGGTTATAGAGTGTGCTTAAGAAGATATGAGCAATTTCCTGCTCTGTCCTTGACCCTCCCACATCCCCCCCGTGTCCCCAAACAAATAAACAATAGAAATCCAGTCTCAATGCCTCTCTTTTCCACAGGAGTTTTTAGCAAATACTGCAATACATAGCTTTGTGAAGGAAAATTGGTGGGTTAGAACAAACATCCAAAATACACAAAAGCAGATTGAACAGGAATATTTTTGGCAGCTGCGTGGAGGTAGAGTGGGCTCTGTGACAGCTGATTTTAAAGGCACTATAGTTAAGCACAAACAACAAAATGATCAGAAATAGATGGCTATCAGTTCTCAACTTTTATCACAGATTCCTTTCTCTTTTTTTCCCTTTTTTTTTTTTTTTTTTTTTTTTTTTACTATATTTACCAGGGAAAAAAGTAACAAAATGAAGAAATAGCATGCTCCAGTAATGCTGCTTTGCCATGCAAAATCAAGCAAACTCCAGTAGTTTTGGAGTTGCAGAGTTAATGAAGCTACTTTAGATTTGTGTTTTTCATCTGACCAACCATTTAACAATAATCAGTTTCTTCACATTTAAGTCAACTCCTTAATGCAGAGTTTGATAGCACATTAAGGCTGCCGTGTTTGATTACAGAAGTTTGCACATGAAAGTTTCTAGAAAGAAGGCTATGAACATTTGAACTGCCTTCTTTCTTTTCTCAGATTTTTATTTTTGTGAAACTTTAAAAAAAGTAAACAACTTTGTGATCTCTGTTTCTTGAAAGGGTTGTCAGGCACTGGAACAGGCTGCCCAGGAAAGTGGTGGAGTCACCATTCCTGGAGGTGTTGAAAAGCTGTGTAGTTGAGGGCCTTGGGGACATGTTTTAGTGGTGGACTTGTCAGTGCTGGATTAAAGGTTGGACTCGATGACCTTACAGATCTTCTCACACCTAAATATTTCTATGGTTCTTCTGAGGAGAAAAAAAGCCTGAAGAGAGAGAAGGGACATGGTCTACTCAAGTGACTGACCCCAGGAAAGTTTCCTGATCTAAGCAAATCCTTTTGGTATTATTCCCGGGGTAACATTGCTTTTTCACATCTCTAGATTTGTCACAGGGCTTAGAAAACCCCTCTTTAGCATATTTTGTAAATGTTGATGAGGCAGGTGAGTTATAGGAAAGGTTACAGACTTTCCACTCAGCAGCCCTGTTCATGCAAAAGCAATGCTGCCTCCTACAATGTAATCTAAAATATTGTTCTTCCTACACGCTTGCATTTCTTGTGACCCAGGAGCTATGAACTCTGACCAAACCTTTTCTATCCATATGGGCATTTAGAAATTTTTGTCTATTACCCCCAGCTCCCTGTAAGACCTGTAAGACTACAGACATTTATGAATCCTCTACCCTTTCAGTCAAGTTAGATGCCTTCAGCCATTACTCCTAAAGTTAGTGTTGAGGCTGAAGGCACTCATACCCTTTACATCAGGGCTTTAAAAGCCTGGGTGCTTTGGTAGTCCACTTAAACTGTCCACTTAAACCGCAGATTTGAAGTGAAATGTTAGAATGAAGGTGAAATTTTCACTATCTTCATTATCAGTTTATCACTTGTGATTTTTTTTCCTTTTGTGATACCACATTCAACTCTACGATCCTCCTAATGAGAGTCAAAATTTAGATATTTGCATATAATTCTCCTTCCATGCAGTTTCAATCAAGATATTTTTGGTAAATCTTTAGAGGATTCTTAAATTTAACTCAATCTGCATCCAGTGTGTAAAATCTCTTCCTGCAGCAGCTGCTGCAGTAATGGATCCTCTTCAGGGACACCTTGAGACAACAGCATCCTCAGAGCTGTGAGGTAGGTTTAAATGAAATGTTTTGATTTCCAGAGCAGGTCTGTGACAGTCAGGATGGAAATGTCAGTATTCCCAATCTAATTCCACAGAGAGCAGTCATTGCAGTCCTAAAGGTGGAACTAGAAGTCTTTACATTTGCTCTCCCAATTGCTGTCAATGGTAATTATCCTGGTGGTCAAATCTGGCCCTGTCTGGGGAATTTTCAAACACACAGAGTCACTGGCATACAAATATAGACATAAAAAAATATATGAGAAAACACAATATATTACTAAGATAACTCCAGAAAATTAATATAGGTACATTTAGGGGCACTGGGAATATGAAAATATTCACTGTAATTGCTTTTCACTACAAATTCATTTCAGGAAGATGAGAAGGTTGAAATGAAGGGCTCTTGTAAAGAGCCTATTCACTGGGAGTTAAAAAGCTAATTTCATGGTAGTGTTTCATCACTACACTTTCTGTCATTTATTTATTTATCTATTTATTTATTTATTCTGTGGTTATGGAAAATACAATGAAAACTCCCAGAAAAATCTCATGATTCCTTTTTCTGTTTTTCTCTAAGATAAGCATGGAACGTTTATATATAATGGACTGCTCCAGAAGAAATTATTATTTCTACTGACTTTTAAAACAAGCAAGTAGCATCATCTGTACTCCTTGGAAACGACCAGAAAAAAAATAATTCACTGTTCCTTCCTGTGGTGATGAAAATTCAGGTTTAAACTAAGTTGTGGAGCTGATTCAAACTCTGTTTCGTGCAGGCAGTTGTGTATATGGCATGCAAAGACACACACAAAACCTGTGGCCACCTCAGAAATTCCCACACTTCTTCAATTACAGTAAGTAATTGAAATTGATCTGGTGGTAAAGCTTTCAAACACCCATGGCCACTTTTAATGTCATCTTGATAACAGACAGAGAGAACCTTAATTCAGGAAACTGCATGTTTAAAGCTGAATGTTTGCTGTTATTCTTAATATGGTGGACTTAAACCAAACAAAGTCATTATCTCCTTTCACAGAATAATTCACAGGGACTAAATTCCTTTCATAAACTCTTCATTGTTGTGCAGATTTAATTATTTATGAATTATAATTTATTAATTATTCCTGAATTATAGACATTCATGGAACGGTGCAGATATTTGGGAGGAACACAGGAAACTGAACTAATGATATAAAATTGTACAAAGGAAATGGGCAACGTTAGAATCAAGGTTTTGTTACTGTGTGGAGCCATTGTATGCAACATGCACACATTCTCCCTGGGAAGATCAGACAGCTGTAGTGCAAGGACTGAGGAGTTTCCCTCTTAGATTTATACCTTTTTCTGGTCCCAGTGGGAATAACCAACCCCCAACATAATTCTCACAAGACTTTTGAATCATGGCATGGCTATCCCAGCCTGGGTGGACACCTCCTCAGATATATGCATGATCTTTAGGTGCTCTTCACCCATATCAGTGAAGAATGAACTGAAATGTCTTAGAAGGTGTCAAAAGCAACAAAGACCCCCAATGTGCTCCCAGACTAATTTCTCAGGCTTTTCAGAGGACTGAAGGCTCCCCCTCCTCAGGGGAGGTACCTGTGCTTTCCCACTGAGCCTGAGCATATTTTAACCTGTCAGACTTTGTTCTTCATCCCCTGCCCCAATGGATCAAGACTGCGAGACCAACAGACAACCAAACTGCAGCAATCAAGTCTCATAAGGAGATCCACAGGTGATGATATGTTTTATTCTTCAGGCTCTTGATCAGTTGTCTTAGCCTCAGGAGCCCAGGATGTATGGATGTGTGGATTGTCCTAAATTGTGTCCTCTGAGTCATGCAGTGGAGGTGCCCAAATCTTTACATCAATTACAGAAGGAGATGAAGCCCCAGCATTTCTAAGACATTGATTTAATCTGAAACAGTCGGAACTTGTACTTATGCATTTTTTTGAAATGCTGTAGTTCCTTGAAAATTAAGCAGCCACCTCAGAGACCACCCTTGTCCCTTCAAATTAATACCAATCATATACTCTTTTCCAATGAGCAGAGATACAGTACCCTCAGAGCTCCACCTTCATTTTTGCTCTCTGAACACGAAGAACAGATGCTTTATTATTACCCACTGAGGAGGAATGGAGCCCTGAAACATCTAGAGACAGAATATTAAGTAGATGACTGGGGACAGCTTGGTACAAATGTTCACTCACGGTCAAAGCTGATGAGCTGATAAAATTACAGAAAATTGTGTGCTCAGTTTTCACAGTGAGACTACAATTTGCTGATACTTCTGGAGAGAGTTCTTACTGCTTGGAGATATTTAAACAACTACTTGGTGTGAGGCATAACAGCTTTGTTGCCATACTGTGGCAGTAATTAGTTATTCTGACTGTGCTTGTGTGGAGATGAAGGGATTGACACACTAATAGGTAATATTTATTCCTATAATTGTGCTGAAAATTTTCATGAAAGGAACATGAAAAAGCAAATTACCACAGCTCACCATCTGAGTATGATACAGAAAGAGATGGAGCAGCAGATAGATTCTTTCAAGAAAAACTCTTTTTAAAATTTTTGTTGTGAAACATGATTTCATTTTGATTTTATCTCTGGAGAAATCTAAAAGAACCCAAACCAAACCAAAGCAAAAAAGGAAAAAAAAAAGCAAAAAAAAAAAAAAACCACACACACACAAACAAAAAACCCCCCAAAACAAAAACAACCCAAAAAAACAAAAACGAAGAAGAAACGAGCAAACAAAACTCAATGAAAAACAGCAAAACAGTCAAACAGTCAGTGTTTCTTCTTATTGTTTTATAATTGTATCCCTTGACAATTTTAAAAGAAATAACATGGCATTGGATCAAGTTTCTACAGGATATAAGCTCAAACATGGAAGTGATGCATGTCCTGGGATTTTTGCTCAGATCTGCATCCTCTTTTGAGTAGCATGATGGTATGCCAGAAGATTAGGAAGCTTATCCTGCTCAAGAAACCAGTAGATCTTTGGTCAGCTAAATTCAGACCTCCTATAAACTGAAATTTTGTCCTACCTAGAGAATTCCACAGAAAGAAATTGTGGTAGGTCATAGAATTATAGAATTGTTAAAGTTGGAAAAGACCTTAAAGATCACAAAGTCCAGCCATCAACTCAGGACCACGTTCACCATTAAACCATGCCCTCTGGTGCTTCATCTAAATTGTTTTTGAACATTTGCAGGGATGATGACTCCACCACTTCTCTGGCCAGTGTGCTGCAATGATTTACAGCCCTTTCCATGAAAAAAAAGATTCCTAATATCTTATCTAAACCCACTGTGGTGAGATACTATTGCGGTGAGTGACAGGGTATTGGAAAAAGAGAGACCAAGGACATGACCCAGTCCTTCCTGATAGATCACCAAATAGAGGAGCACAGTTATGGTCACATAGGCAAAACAGCTTTGATGTCCCTACAATTTCATACATAGTGTGCTCCTTTGCTCAATACTGATGCACAATATGAAGATTGTTTTGTAAAAGGTCTTCTTTCACCTAACCTGAGGTTCACAGAAGTTATTTCTGGGGAGCATTTGGATCCTTCCAAATATAGGTTTGTAACCTCATTTTTCATTGTCTGCTCACATTTGGGTTATTTTCTTATTTATAAAACATTTGCCATGCAGGCATAAAAAAAAAATTTTTAAACTGCATTTTCAGTTAGGATAAATAAATCCATAGGAATTACTGAAAAAGCCAGGGGCTTGTCGTATTCCTAAGCTCCTAGGCCCAAGAGCAGAATTCTGCTCATAGTTACACCACCACAGTGCTGAGTAACCACATCAGAATTCAGTCTGCTGTCATCTAAACCCTACCAACAAGACAGTGCAATCATGGGTTATTATTATGTGCTCAGTTAGAGTGATTATGTGTGGGACTGAGTCCAGCTGAGCAGCCAAGGCCAGATTTTGTTTATTTGCTTGTAAAGCTTCTAGCACATTTCAGCCATGGTATAAAGAAGAACCATTACCATTCCATTAAAGAAGTCTGACAGTAAAAAAATCCTGTGCGAATTGAAAGTGATATGATTTCTACAGCACTAGATTGTTCCAAAGTCCACAAATATATCTACAAAAAAAATAAGGAGAAAATAAAACAGAAGAGGAAGTCAATAGTGAAATGAACTTCAAACCCTCAAACTACTTGTTTATAAATCCATGACATCCATACTTATTAAAACAAAGGAGGATGCTAAAAGTACAAAATTATGATGTGTCAGTTTATCTGGAAAACAGCTGCATGCTCTTTTCAAATTCCTTGCTACACATGGATTTCTGTGACTGAATCAAGAGCAAACAAAACCCATCAGCAGCACAAGCATGTATTAAGAAATGAAGAATGTGTCTGGAGCAATAAACAAGAGAACACATTCAACCTGATGAGCAGAAGTTCCTGGGAAAAGAAAAAAGGTGGAAGGAATAAAAGTAAGTCAGCAAGTGATCTGAAGTGCTGGAAGATATATAGATTAAAGGAAAGAAGTATGCAAGCAATCTCATATTAATTTTAGCAGATTCAGTTTGAAATATATTTCTAGCCTCTCAGGAGAATGCCTGGAATTTCAAAGGTGCTTCAGCGATAGCTCTGGCTGAGCCACAGTCTGGAATATTGAACTGAGGAGTTGTTTGCATGGTTGTATGCATTCCAACTTGGCCTCAAAATAAACCCCCAAAAAACAACACCAACAAAATCTGAGCCCCAAAACTGATTATTGCACTGCAGCACTATTTATCAACCCATGACTCCACCTCTGAATTCTTTCTCAGAACCTGCTCTGCATTTTCATTTGACTTTGCTTCTCAAGTCCGCCTAAACCTTTACCTATATTAGAAATTTCTCTAAGTGAAGGATCTTTCTGCATAATTGCTCTGTCTATTGAGGAAATCTCTGTAATTCTGGAATGCTGTGGTTCCTGTCTCTCCTGAGCTGTTGTTCGCCTTGGATTAATTTTTGATTTTGAGTGGAAAGTTGCTAGCAATTGAACCATAGTTCATCCATTCTTCCATTTTATTAAGATCCACCTGGAAAAAAGTTTATTATATTACTCAAAATGGCACATATTTCTTCCATTAGTGAATATGCAGGTAAAATGGGAAAAGAAGTCCTACAATCTCCCCATGCTCTTTCATACAATGAAAAATACATTGAGAGAGAATTTGCATGTGAAATCTGTGTAAATGTTAGTATAGGGTATAAGATGTAAGTCCTGCTCATTCTTGAGGACAGAGTTTCCTAATGTTACGAACAGTGGTACTCAGAAAACTCTGTCAGAGGTGACGGGATATGACTTCCCCACAAAGGTAAGTAACACACTGCCTGAAAGCAGTGAGATTTTTCAGTTAAATTAGGCAGTCTTTGGGGCATCTGCTGATTGAAGCTGGAAATTATTCTGCTGTAAGTACACTTGGCAATCTATCTAATTCACAGCATAGAGAGAAAGTAATCAGCTAACCAGATTAAATTTCTTTAAAAGCTTTCTGGTTTTCCTCTAGTGGCACATTTTCTTAGCATATCCTTAGAAATCACCTATCATTCTGAAAATACCAATTCAATATTTAAATCCCTTTTCAGGTGATGGCTGCTTCAATTCTGCTCCATTTTCAGATGAAGTGTCTGAGCTCACAGTTGTGTGGTGCAGCTGGGAAAGTTTCCCAGGGAAGCTGTAGATGGGCCATCCCTGGAATTGTTCAGGGCCAGGCTGGATGGGGCTCTGAGGAACCTGATCTAGTAAAAGGTGCCCCTGTCTATGGCAGCAGGGTGGAACATGGTGAACTTTAAAATCTCTTCTAATCCAAAATATTCTATGATTTTATGGAACATGAAGCCTGCTGAAGTCCTATGGAAGTAGAAGGTGCTGGTCAAGGAACAGACAGGTCCTTCCTAATGTTTCTTGGACAGCAAACTCCTCAAAGCAAAACATATAGAAAATGGTGACGGAATTCACTCAGAAATTAAAAAAAAAATAGGTTGCTACAAGATAGAGATCTATACTGGAAAGACTTGTGAACTTTTCTGTTAGTTACTGAGGATAAAAATCCTCTAGATGTTATGAGTGTTGCCACAATGGTAATGAGAATGAAGCTGTGGCATTATGAAGAACTTGAGTGCTTGACAAGGAGTATTTCTTAAAACAAAATATGTTTTAATACACCAGACTGAAAGGTCAGTGTTGAGGAGCAAGGCGTTTGTAAAATTCTTACTGCACAACAAAGTACAGGCTAATTAGAACAGAATAATGCTTCATTCTGAGACTAAATAAAAAAGTTTTTCTCCTTCTTCCTTCTTCCCAACCAATATTCTTCAGCGATGCATGAGTTCAAAACTGCTCACAAGGGATTCTTCCTCCTCAAGGCCCTTGCTGCCAAGGCTTTTGCTGCCACAGCCCATTCACTTTCTGCATTTCTATTGCAACCCTACTCAATGTTTCTTTTATTCCTTCTCTGCTCAGCAATCCTCCAACTGTTCCAAGGGAAAATCTCCCTCCTTTCAGCAGGCAGAGTGGAGACCTCAGCAGTATTGTGTCCTCCTTCCAGGCACTACCTTTTAATAGTCTAATACATATAAATATTCATTCTACCAAATCACTTGATAGCAAATCAAATAGATCACTCACAGTCACTGTCCAAAAGGTCACTTGTGCTCTGGAATCTTCTAATACCTACACATTATTGAACTACAAATGGTTTGGAAGATGAAATTGCTTGTTGGTAGATACAGGGTCCATTCTGGTTTTGAGAGCACTGATTCAAGATATTTCAGTGAGCACTTGTTCAAGATATCTTGCCTACATAGCTATAAAGTCAATCAAATAAAGATAAGAACAAATATTTTGCAGTGTGAGTTTACAATAATAGCATTCTTTTTAACTATCTCTTCAATTCTCTACACTCCTCCCTGCTCACTGAAATATGAATATTAATACATTTGCTCATGTTTACCTGGAGCACATATTGCAGGAATCAATGTTCTACTTAGGGCAATTATTCAGCAGGTATAAATGCTTCTTCATACAGCTGGTATCCATTTTCTGTTGGATTTTTCTGTTTACAAATTCCAAACAAGTAGGAAAGTGTTACAACTTCAATCATAATTCCACAAAGTTAAGAAAAGGAGAGTAGGGAAAAAAGAAAGAATTTAATTGCAATAACAGAAATCTGAATGTATGAAGTGCTAATGCAAAAACGGATAGGGTGTTTTGTGTCTGTATGGGGAAACCAAATTGGTGTTGCATTAAGGCACTTTACCTCTCTCACTTAAATGACTCAAGGTGATAGAAACAGGAAAGCATAAACTGCAGTTCTTCCAAGCAAAATAAGCATCCTCCAGAGCTCAGTGAAGCCACAGTGCTTCTTTGAAATTCTTACATGAGGTTAATTTTCTTCAAGCATAACATGCTTCCATTTCACCATAAAACGAGCAGTAAAAAATACAACAAGTGGTTTAAAACAAAGAACACTCCTAGAACAGGGATCCAGTGGGCTCCTTGTGAGAGCACACAATATCACCCCCCAAGAGAAGGAGCCCTTCTCTGCTATTAAGATGCTGTATTTGAATGCCAGCACTTGAGCTTGTTTAAAATTTTGTCTCAGCAGAAAAGTGCAAACTGCTGTTCCTTTTTCAGAATTGTACAGTGGTAATACTGCAAGTCTTTGTCCTCTGACATAATTTCTTCAGCCAAGAAAATAATTCTGGTCTACCTTCTTAGAAAACAGAGGGGTGTCAACTCATTCAGACCTAAAGGTGGTGTCTTAAATCTCTAAATCTAGGATTTCCATTCTCTTTCCTTCCCAAGAGAGCACTCTGCTTTGTAATCATCTTTTCAGAGAGACAGAACATTTGTCATGGAAGAGACAAAAAGTTTGAGATAAGTTCTTTCTACAAATTTAAAGCAGATGAACTCTATTCTAGGTAGCATGAGAAGTGAGCTAAGTAATGCAAAGTAAGAGTTATGCATATGAGATTTTTGTCAGCATTTTCACTGATATTTGCTTAGAGGAAAGCCCAAGATATTTTTTTTTCCTATTTCCACTCCAGAATTCATTCCTAGTTGTTGTCTCTCTGAAATGACCAGAACCATTCTTTTCAAAGGTGTCTAGTATATAACATATAGCTTTCTATCCAGCCTCAATGTATGTCTTGCAATTCATTTATATAATCCAGACTTAAACTATATTGACTAGATCAATAGCACTTAATTCAAGGTGTTCTTGCATTTGAAAGATTCATATCAATATCTAATACAACACCTATTACTAGGTAAGATACTTCAACTGTTGCAGGGTGTGGAGATTAGGTTCAACATGGAGATTACAAAAATAAAAGGACATAAATCTGTTAAAAAAAACTCCCCATCATTCCTTCTCCTTCTAAAATTTCCCATTAAGAATGAGAACACATATTTCAGGTACTCATTAACCTGTTTAATTTCCTTAGTGGAAATCAGAGTTTAAAATAAAAGATTTAGTCAGAGAGAAAATTCCTGGTCATTCATCTAAAATGCTTCTAATTTTAAAGCCTAGCTTGACCATTTAAATATAGACAAGCTGGAGTAATTTTTTTTTTTTTTTTTGGTATAAAAGGCATTTTTAGGTTTTGTAACTAAAAATAAATTATGAAACAATTTATCTTATAGAACACAAAACACTTATTTATAAACTAATCCCAAAGGATAGTACATTAATACTAATGACTGTGCAATTGAGATATGTTATTATCAAATGGTTTAGCTTTTTTCCCTAATTTTAGAATTATTGTATGACCTGTCTTCTGTATTTCACATGTTGAAATAATTTAATATAACTAAAAATTAGTTGGCATTGTTGATGTGGTAGCATCTCATTACAACAGCGTCCTACAGGTCCCTGATATGTACATCTATTTGAAGGGTAATTATATAGCAAGGTAGAGAAAGAAAATCCCTTTTTCTTCTCTAGCATAACTGTGTGACAAATTTCTGCACTCACAGCTTCCTCTCTCTGCCTTCCCTTTTTCTTGGCTCCTCTCAGGTCATAAGCCTTAGGAGCATGGAGTTGTTAATGAGATTTTGGAATTGCAGCCTGCTGTGACTGAGATGGCATTTGGTGGTTACCAACCTCTTCAGGTACCTCAGGTACTACCTACAACCTTCTTAAACAGGAGAAAAAAATAAATACACCCTCCTTAATAACTGAATCATGGAATCATGGAATCATGGAATGGTTTGAGTTGGAAGGGATTTTAAAGATTAACTAGTTCCAGCCTCCCTGCCATGGGCAGGTTCACCTGCCCACACTGGTGCTTGATGGAACAGGCTGTGGACAGGAATCAGATATTGCTGATCGAAAAATCCTCGGTGTAGAGAAATTAAATACAGAAAAAAAATCTAACAGTTGTATTCCTTTGAATGTTAGCAACCCCATTATCAGTACTGTGTTCCAGAAGAGAGGAAAAATCCAATTTGGGAATGCGTGGGTGCTAAGATATGTGTAATCTCAGGGGCATAGATAAATGTAAATAATTATGAAAGGAGAAGGACATCAGTATGTGAAACTGGGAACTGATGGAGAAATTAGAATAAATACTGTGGTAAAAGGGAAAAGCTTTGAAGACTAGTACAATTTGGTAAATTGAGAGAAGAGGAGGACGATCAGAGCTTTGTTGGCAGATCCATACACAGGATAAACTCTGGAACCAGCTGTCTTGTTTCACAAGAGATGTGCTTGCAGTTTAGCCATTATGCCATAGAAAAGCTAATTCTGGGATATGCTGAGGAAAGCAGATTAAATCTTCATTGTCACTGTCAGCCTATCTCAAGGAACAATTGCCTTGACCAATATCACATTTTGGGAACAGCAGAGGAACATCCGGCACTGTCCTTAATTAAATTTTGGTTTCCTTTATGAATAAAAGCAAGAAGTGACTTTGCTGAACTCTTTTCTACTTTTTATTAATTACTATTATTTACTGCTTGGCACAATACATAATAGGAAGAAAAGCATTTGCTTTGCTTAAATGAGTTCAGAATTGTATTATCTTGTGTGGTAAGAAAGAAAGCAGCACACTGAAAGTGTGTAATTAACTTGTACCATGAATGATGTGGTGGAAAACAAAGCCCAGTGTACAGCTAATGTGGTGGATGCAAAATAATGTGTTTTCCTGCACAGCATTCCGGAGGTGTACATTATTCCTACCATTCATTGTTTCCTGAGTCATGGTGTTATTTGGAAATTAATTTGAGCCAAAACAAAAACCGAGCCTAAATCGTACGCTTTTGTGCAGGGAAAAAAAATCTCAGTGAAAAGGCAAATAGTGTTCTCCCCACCCCCCTTCTTTGTCTAGCAGTGCAAAGAATGTCAAGGACCACAGCATAGCAAATAACCCATTTGCAGCTTAACTGCTTGACAGTCCCGGGAGCCTCCTTGGAGCCATCAACAGGAGCACTCCGGCTGCATCCCATCGGTTTTCTTTAGCCCAGTCACTTTGTGTTAGCCATGTCACTCATGTTGTGCAGAAGGTCAGACAAAGCATGATGCTTTGTGCCATGGGAAGGAGCTGAAAGAAAATGTTCCCTGAAAAGAGTGGTGACTTTGTCCTTTCTTTAAGTATCTCAAACTAAAATATCCTCCCCATATATGGCATTTCTTTTTTTTTTTTTCCCCAGGGATTCCTGTGTCAGTTGTCAGCTCTGACCGTGAAGGAATCACTGCACTCATCCATTTAATGCACATCTGGGACAGAGAGTGAAAACAAGGGGCAGAAACAGCACGGGAGTTGGAGAAGGAATTCTGGGACAAGGACACCAGAGAACTTCCTACAGATGAATTCAAAATAGCCTGTGATAAATAGTTTTTCCTTTTCTGACCCTTTTCCCAAAGGGACTAACTCACTTTCTACAGCATATTGGAATGGGAAAAGCCAGTGAGTTATATATGCAGCCAAAATATTTGAAATTTGGAGACTTTCAGCCTTATGAACACCTTCTGTCCTCACAGCCCTTATCTCCATATATCCACTTCTCCTGTTAGATGGAGAGTCTGATTTGCATGTGAAAGGTGACTACATAGAGAGCAAAATTATCAAATTCATAAAGTTTCCTATTAAAGTATTGTTCAAAAAACATTAAAAAGCATCAGAAAATATTCTTTAGGCATTGTCAGGAATCTCCAGTGTATGTGACCCAAAAGACCCACACCAGAAAGAAAGTGAAAAGCTAAAAGTTGTCTATCTCATTACCAAAATACTCCCTGGAGCCATCCACATACCAAGTATAAACAGCAGTGAGAGCTGAGCTATTCAAAATAAGAAGCAGCTAATTTATTCTCCTTTTCTCCTTGTTTTTCTTTTTAATAAAAATGGCAGTAAGGTTGTAGCTGCCTCATCTGCTGTGAAGACACTTGAGGTGCAGGTGGCTTCTTCTCTCCAATTCTTACTCAACAACATGCTTTTGTTTTTGAGACCAGAGTTTCTTAGTATAAAACTGCTGGTACCATGCTATTATAAATAAAATCCAAGCCCCAAAAAGGAAAGGGTTTGTCCTTCCTGTCATACTAGATTTGTGCTATGGAAGACATTACTTTGATAAATAGAGGCAGTTCTGTGTTAGATTTCAACAAAAAAATGACAACTTGCACACTGAACCCTTATCAAAATACCCCTTCAGGTAAGTTAAAAATACAACAAACCAACAAAAAACCCAAAAGCCAAAACCAATGCTAAACAAAATAGGCTTCCCCAAAACTAAACAGTAGATTTTCACCCTTGATCTAGATTGTGTTTACATTTTTCATTTGCAACAGAAAGTAATTAAAAAAAAAAAAAAACCCACACCAAAAAAAAAACCCCAATCAACCAACCAAACAAACAAGAAGTCTATACAGCCTCATTAGCAGTATGGGTCCATTTTCTGCGTGGAAATCTGGCATGTGGGCCCACACTTTTCCAGTCTTTTCCTCTGAAATAGTCAAGGACTGAGAGACTTTTCAGACCACAGTCAACACGTAGTGAGCAGCAGGATAATTTTTCTCTTAGCTTTCCAGAGAAACAATCCAGGGTTTTCCATCATACTCCACCTCAGGCTGTGGATCAAATAAACCTCAGAAAATTCAATAAATTTTGTTTACTGGGGGGCTGGTTGAAGTTAAAGGGGCATTGTGCTCACCCCATTTTTTATAACCACATATGGAGGGCAGCACACAGCTCTAATGCATGGCAGAAAAAAAAGGAAAATGCATCCAGATTTCTTTTGCTTGTTATGACTGCAACCTGTATTCTGGATTTAAAGGGTGGGCCTGAAAACCTGTACACAGACATGCAGTCTCTTGCCTTCTTTATACCACTTAGAAAATACTTGGCCCTTACAGCCAAACACCAAGTTTTCCAAAGAATGGACTGTCTTCACACTGGAAATTTGGATTGCCATAAGAAGCTGAGTAGAATTAAAATTTGAATTCCATTTCTCTTTTTATTTCTCATAGAAATATATATTACCTATAAAAAAATCACTTGTCCAGACAGTCAATTTTCTGCCATTTTCATTAAAAATTATTTGGAATTAGACAGTTTCAAAACCTCAAATGCAAAGAAACTTATTGCTTGTCAGCCCTTATACATTAGAACAGATTTTAATCTCCAGACAAACAGTCCTTTAGATGCAAAACGGAGTGTGAGTTTGAGTCAAAAAGAGCCTATGCCTGAAGGACTGCATTTGGGCTGCCTGCTAATGCTACTTTGCATTTGCTTCATTACCATCAGGGCACAAACTGGGTCACAGGCTGTGTGTCCCCACAGCACACTGCTGGCTCACTGTGTCTGGCTGCTTTGTTTTCCTCTCCACTGAGTCACACCTTTCCCTCTCCTCTCAGTAGCTGGGTAACCAAGCAAAAAACCTGCACAGAAAAGGAGCAGGGAGGTAGAATGCCCTTCTTAACCAGGGCTGAGTTGTTACCCATGTTTCCTCCAAGCCTTACAAAGAATATTTGTCCAGACTAGAAGACTGGCATTTTGTTTTGCCAAAAAATTTGAATGTCTAATCATACAACATGAGCTAGAAGAAATACTGATTTTAGGTCCTTTTTTAGCCACTGAAGAAGTGATTCCTTCCGAATCATATTCTTCCCTTTGACTGTAAAAGGAGCCTTATGTGAAATTACTGTTAATATAATTAAAGGGTTTTGGGAGAAACTGCTGGAGATCTTTAACATAATTCCTCCATCAGAAAGAAAGTCTAATTCCAAAGATAATCTGATTTCAGAGAATATTTTCAAAAAGCTCCAAAGATGGAGAGACAGTATTCCTCATTCTCCTGAGGGAAATTTTTTTCTTCATTTCTAGTCATAATTTCCTTTCTTGAAGAAAGACTGCTGTCTCTAACCTTCCCTAATACCTCTAGGAGTTTGAGTCTGTGTTCTTTAAAACCTTTATTTTTGGAATGATGGGAGCCCTTACAGACACATTTACCTTTCCCTTCTCTAGGCTGAGGGGAAATTCCATTTCCAGCCAGAATTCCATTTCCCCTAGCCTGACTTTACGCACAATGCTCTGTAAACCCTGATCACCTCCACTGGGTTGTCACTGGCTTATTCACAAAAGTAATGATGATAAGTAGTATGAGATCAGCATTACTCAGCAACTCCCATATATGCAGGCAAGTCCAATGGTACAAAGGGAAATTAGCATTTGCAATTGTGCAGTTTCTTCCATTTTTATGCTATGGCTCAGTACTGATCAAATTCTGTGAAAATCACTGCCTTCCAGAATCACACTAAGGCAGCTTTGCCCAGACCATCTTGTTTATCCTCCAGCAAAGATTATGCTTTAAAATTTACAAAATTTTTCTGACTAAAACAAAAGAAAACCCAACTAAAAACTAGGCAACCTGTTTTAAGAATATCTGCAAAGTGTAACAGAGCTGGAGAACTCTAAACATTGCCTTTTCATAAATACTTTGTGTATAACTAATCTTATTTTTCACCACAGGTATGCCTGTACAAGAGTGAGTAGTAAGTTTGAAAGACATGATAAATCAGGAAAAAAATCACTACAACTGGATAGGAATTTTCTAATTTTCCCTTAGGAAAGTCAGAAGAAGCCCCCTCAAAACATATGATGCAATATAGGTCAAGCATGACCAAGCAAACTCTTTTCTTTCCAGGCTCTAGTCTTGCAATCATGGCTATCCAAGCAAATTTTACTTATGTATCCTGTTGCACTGCATTTAATAAACTTAAATGCATGAGAATGAGTCAATACAGGAATACAGGAATGCAGTCAATACAGGTTATGATAGTGAATATTCAATTGAAACTAATTTCTCAGTAAAATCAAACAGTAGTTAATAACAGAAATAAAACCATTCTTGAAGAAAAGTGCATTGCAAAAATTGAAGGCTACCAGATTACATTTCTACATATTTTTATTTCTTATCTTGCTGAAGGACACTGTCTCATATGTGTATATATATTATCGCTGTAATTTGAAATATAAGCATGTGCCAACTCTTTAAAGTCCTTTGGAAGGACAGTAATACCCAATGATTTTTATTACTTTAAATGACTTGCATATTCTTTATTATTTTCACATGAGAGAATAGTTCTACATGCAGTTTTGAGCTATAAGCATGCAGACATGCACTGACATAGATATGCACATGCATAAAGACAAAGAACTGAATACACTGCATTATCTTTCCCTCTCTTTTAGATTTCAGTGTCAACAAATAGAAACTCAATTATTAATATGCAGACAAATTTCCCTAAATTGCACCTTTAGCTATTTTTATGACAGTGCTGACAGTGTTATTACTAAGTAGAAGAGAACACCCTGCTGAACATTTTTTCCTGCTTTTAGTATGAAACAAAAACAGAAGCTAGGGATAAAAGAAGAGTTTTAATTTTTCTATATTTCTTTTGGTGATGTGCCTTTTATGCAAATATCTCATAGTTTTCTACAGTAATGGTACCATTAAATGCCTTGAGATTATTTGTAAGAGAAAAGCGTTACCTTGAGATTAAGACATAAAGTACTAAGTGCATTTTTAGGAACAGAGAAGATTTCTCTGTAAAGAAGTTAATGTTCCAAAGAAAGCTTTGTTTATTTGAAAGGTTTTATGGTTGTGCTATTTTCTTCACTTAGCACCTTAATTCTCACGAACCATACGGCTGTCCAGATGTTTAAAATAAAAAGCCCATTTGGGTATTATCAGAGATTACTGAGAAAAGATATACAGACATGATGTTTAGCCATGCAACATAAATTCTCAGAGCATGTAGTACCCAAAAAACACCCTATCCTAGATCTGCTGAAACTAAACACATAAATCATAAAAACTAGGGAAAGGTCTTATAATACTATTTACCTCTAGCCAGATGCTTTCTGAAAAGAATCTACTAGCCAGGGTGATAATCCTTTTCTATTTTCCTATTTATTTTTATTTCTTCTCACCAAGGCATTACTGGGAAACGTGCTTACCAGGGGTGAATATGTTTCTGCCCAACCCAGATGCACTTTTCAGATGTTCTTGTTGCTTGTAATGCCTTGAGAATAGGGTTGCCTAACATCTAAAATACATACATTCTCCTTATTGCCTGAATCTTTCATCTCCTCTCCTCTGGGGTTGCCTAATATGCTCACCAAGCTATTATTGTTTTGCTTCAGATAGCTCGGCCCTCTTGCCGAGTTTCATTTGCTGTCACACAGTCACAAATTACAGCATTTACTTCACGCTACCTCCATTCCAAACTATCAGTTTGTGCTTGCTGAACTGGAGAACATGATGATGGATCAGGGCACATTTGCGCTAATCCACTGCAAGTTGATTCTCCAAAGAATGCAGCACGGTAGTAGTTTCTGGCATTTTCTTCTCATTTTAATTTTCTTATGCTGTTTTCTAGTAACAGTTGGCTTTTTATTTTTTTTTTTTTTTAATAGCACTTTGGTCTCACTTTTTTTCTTTGGCTTTTGACAGATCATAAAAACTATGTAAAGAAAAAAAGGAGGAAAACAGATGAAAAAGTGATTTTTTTTAAACCTTTTTTTACCTTCGTAAACAAACCTTTAAAGCTAGCCAGCTTCTGCAGGTGTAAATCACTCTGGCTCCATTGTGCACACCATTTCATGCCAGCTGAGGCTGTAATACAGTGCTTTGAAAATGCCAGTGCTGTTGCTGTTGTCTAGACTTGAGTTTCAAATGAAGACGTGGATCCCCTAAAGGAATCAATTGCACTGCATTATCTATATTCACTGACAAGCTGCATCTTCTGTGTCAAATCCTTTCAAAAATATTTGCTCCTTCATGTATGAAAATTCAAGGTTAGAGTGGTCAATCAATGGACATTACATAAAAATCAATTAGTATGTGTTCCAAGAACAGTTCAGTCAGAAAATCCTGAAGGAATGTGTTGCCATTTATATGCTTCCTTAGTGGGGCAGGGTCTGGCTTGTAGACTATTCTCCTACTCCTGTAGCTGCTGGATCTTCACAGGGCAACAGGAGAGCTCTCCTTTCTTGAAGAATCCATTTTGAATGTTAACATTAGGAATATTCAATCAAAGGATCATAGGTAAGTGTTGGGTCCTGCAGCTGAGCAGGAATAACCCCAAGTATCAGCACAGGTTGGGGACTGCAGTAGAGCAGCTCTGCTGAGAAGGCTTTGGAGTCCTGGTGGGTGACAGCTGGCCATGGGTTGGCAGTGCTCTGGTCACTAGGAGGGCCAAGAGTGTCCTGGGCTGCACTGGGAGGAGGGTGGCCAGCAGGTTGAGGGAGGTGCTCCCTCTCCTAGCCCCTAATGAGGCCATTTCTGGACCTTAAAGTTCATCGGGTTCCAAGCCCCAGCTGCAGGAAGGGACACATTCCACTACAGCCTCATCCTACCAGCTCTTGAACAATTCCAGGGATGGGCAGCCCACAGCCTCTCTGGGAAATACGTTCCAGTGCCTCACCACCATCACAGTAAAGAATTTTGTTTTGATTATCTAATCTAAATCTACCCTCCTTCATTTTAAGACCATTTCCCTTGTCCTATCACCACATGCACTTGTTTGTATGCCATTCAATCCATTCAAAATTAAAAAGTTTTTATTTGTCCAGAATCCCCTGTAGTATCACATGTAACTTAGCTCTTTAAGCTTGGCCTACAGTCCCTGAGGTCTATCTAAGGAATAAAAAATGTGTAAGAGGAGACCACATTTCTTCTGGCAGGGTGGGATTAATTTGGATTTGCTGGATTTTCTGTGTGGTTCTCTGGAGTCTTATTTTGCTGAAGTATTTCCACTGGATTCTAAAGAAATATCTTGCCAAGTTAAACTGATCAGGAATTGCAAATATCGTTCTTAATTAATAACAATCACAATACAGTGTTTTTAACCAATTATATATTTAGAAGGTTATTTTTTTTTTTAACAAGTGTCAATAACTAAAAATCACCCACTGGACAATACAAAAATGAGAGCTACTTATTAGAATAAATTTTGTTAATTGTGACAGAGATTGATAAAAGGATATTGTGAGTTATGACCTAAAAAGAAATTAATGATTCTAGAGGTGAAGATGACCCAAAAAAAAAAAAAAGAAATAGAAATGGTTTGCTTTATTTTGAATAATGTTCAAGTACATACACAAAAATAGAATGATGTGTGGTTCAATTAGCAGACAGTTGCCTCTTTGAATCAATCAGATAATTTCACATAGGTTTGAGTTTGAGAAGAATAATTCCCATCATTGAACAAAAAAAACCCAAAACAAACACTTTGAGAATCTTTAAAATTTCCTGAACCTTTGAATAGTGTATAATTGAAAATGTGTGAATACTGAATTTGGAGCTACCATGTACATCCAGGATCAACAGGCCTTGACCACTGCATTGACTACAGAGAAACACCACAGAAATTATAGCACTAATTAGACTTGCTGGGTAACAAGATTTCAGTGAAATGAGTTGGGGTCTCTGTATCCAAGCCCTGCAGTGCTCATGCACAAAGCTGTGTCTGTGGGAGTGGCATAATTCTGCCAGGTCATGGGTGGTCTGGGAAATAGGAATTGGGAATGGTTTCCTTTTCTCTCTCTCAGCAAAAATTCTGCAAATCACTGAATGCAAAAATTGTCAGATTCCAAACAAAAAAACAGATGGTGATTCTCTGCATAAGGTGAAGTGGAACTGTCCCTTCAGAAGTTTTACTCTAGATCTGGAGGCATTTGATGACACAAGAATTTTATTGACACATTTACCTGAGATTTCTCTAGGTTCTCTGAGGTCCTCTTCAGCTTCACAGAGTCCCTCTGTGGTGGTAGGGCTGGGATATGTTCTACTCAGTTCACTCTGCTTAATTAGGATCCTTCCTGGAAAAATGTGGTACTTTAAAGATTCCCACAGAATGTCCCACAAGGCAAAAGTTAGGAATGCCATTCATTTCTTCCCTCTGCCTTTAGCCCATTTTTTTTTTAATATATAATGACTCTCCTATGAGGTGGGAGAGTGCAGTTTGATATTCAGCTCTATCTGTACAGATTCATACCTACTTCTCTCGTTTTCTGAAAAAGCTACTTTAACTGTCTAGATATAGAACAGAGAGGGAGAATGAGGGAATTTGTGCATATTTCTCATTCTTTACTCCCTCCTGAGGATAGTAATCTACTAGATAGCAAAATAATTTGAGATTCATGAAACCCAGCAGAGCACAAGTGGCAGCATAAGTCTGTAGCCTAGTGATTAGGACCCCCTGGAGACCTAATTTACTCCTCCAACAATATGATTGAATGTAAAAACTCTTACAGGGTAAACCACAAAATATTCACTTTTTAATTCTGACCAAAATGTCTGGGTGTGATCTCCTTTCATAAGAATTTTTTTTTGATCCAGCAATGTCATGTATGGAGATGATTTAACAGGAATGAAGTCTACCATGATGACTTATAGCAATAGATTCTTGTAGTTGCTAAAGCCCTTTTTGCTCACATAGTTTTTGTGCTTTCCAGTCGTCAAAGAGCTGGTTCTGGACTTTACTCAAACCAGAAAGTTATGCCTGATCTTACCAAACACCTCAAAATGGCCATGTGGTAAGGAGATTCCATTATCTGCTGAAGGTGCTAGGTTATGAAGACTTCCAAATTAAACCAGCAGCAGCTTCCTAGAGAAGTATCCTTTAAAAGTAAGTTCTCAGCATTAACACATTTTGGGAAATTGGACATTTCCCCTTCCAAATAGTTAACTGGGGCAGCAGGCAGGCACAACAGTCCGTACAAAAATACTGAATTATGGAGATCTCTATTCCTTGGCTAAACGCATCACTTTGGCTTCTTTCTCTTCTAAAGCTCCTTATATTATAAAGACTCCACATCTCCTCCAGGAAAATCAAGAGTGGCCATAGTCCATCCCTGACCTGAACATTAGACTAAATGGCCTGCAGAAATCCTTTCAAACCAGTATTCCCATGACCCTGTGAAACCCATTCCACTGCTTTGAGAAATTTTGTCCTAAACTTAATTTTAAAAAAATAGTGCTTGGTATTTCTTATCATGATCTACAATGATATTTCTTTCCTGTTTTCAGCAGTACATTGCCTACATGAAGGCTGTTACCAGTATGCTTCCTGTCTTTTCCTCTTTTGGCTGGACAGTTTGATTTTTTTTTTCAGTCTTTCCTAAAATATATTTTTTTTCAGATATGTGATTGCTCTCACTCCTGTCCTCTGGCTTTTGTCCATAGCTGTCTTTGATGTGTTGCTCTAGAAGGGGACTCCCCAGTGCTGAATAAATTGAAGGGATAACAGCACATGGGGCTGAAGGTTATGCTGCAGGTTTTAGAGTCATGATGGAGGGAGGGGGTTGGAAGAGGATGAGTGCTCACCATAACTTCTAAACACTTCTCTGTGTAACGGCTGCTCAAGCAGCTGGTCCCCATTCCGATTTTTTACAGTTGATTATGCCTGTGAAGTGTTATATTTTGCATGAGTCCCTAATGAATTTCAGCATAGTTTTTCCAACCATTTCTCCTGTGTGTCAGTATAATTTTGAATTCTAGTCTTGTTCTTGAACTTCTTGAAGCTTGTTGTCACCTGCAGATTTAATAAGTACACTTTGCATTCCATCATCTGGATCATTAGTAAAAGTATTGAAGAGCTCCAAAAGGAAGGCAGACGACTGTTGGATCCTGCCCAGCGCTTCCCTCTGTTTTGACTATGAACCACTGACAAATAATCCCTGAGTACAGCTTCCAAATTGTCTTTCCACCTACTCTGTGGCCATTTCATCTAGTCCAGATTTCTCTGGCTTATTTGTGAAAATAACCATTAAGCCCACATCAGAAGTCTTACTAAAGTAGAAATATGACATAACCAGCTTCTGCCAGTTCACAAATAATTTTATAAAAGTAAAAAAAAAATGTTGGTTTGATATATCTTCTTCATTACAAATAATGACTCTCTGATATTTCCAAGGTACTTGGAAAGAATTTGTTAGATTTTATAGCTCTTTTTCACTGTACAAACCACAGTCACAAACTATTGCTTATCATTTCATATATTGTCTAACCAAAGCAATGTGAGTAAAATTTGTCCTAAAATTACATTGCAATACACATTACCTCCAAAATAATAATGTTTTAGTCTTTTGTGGTGAGAAAAAGCCATTCAACATAAATATCTAGATTTATTAATGGAGATGCAAATCATATTTTGTATCTATGCACATATAGTACCTCAAAGAAGTCTGCCTTTCAAAACTGCAAGTATCTTTCAGTCACAGAGTCCATTGACTGAAATAAAAGGGAGGGATGGGATGTAAATGCATCATGGAAGTTCAGCTAAGGTGGTGACCTGTTGGAATGAATCCAGAGTAAGACAGCACCATGGGGACAGTGTGAGAGTTGGGGCTGGAGAAACGAGGGCTACAGGGAGAACTCAGTCCACCATCCAGAACCTAAGGGAGGCCTCCAAGAGGTCTGGGGAAGGACTTTTTATGAGGACATGTAGTGGTAGGACAAAGGAGAATGACCTTGAGCTGAAGGAAGGTAGATTTAGATTAGGTATTGGAAAGAAATTCATTGCTATAACTGCAAAGGTCGTGAGCCCCTGGCCCAGATTGCCCAGAGAAGTTGTTGAAGCCCTGTCTCTGGGAGTGTTCAACACCAGGCTGGATGGGGCTCTGAGCAACCTGGTCTAGTGGAAGGTGTCCCTGCCCATGGTGGGAGCATTTGAAACTAGGTGATTTTTAAGGTTCTTCCAACCCAAAACATTCTGTGGCTCTGATTGTGGTGGATTGACCTTGGCTGGATGATATGTGCTCACCAAGCTGCTCTATCACCCTGCTTCCCAGCTGGACAGGGGAGAGAAAATCAGAGTGGAAGCAACTCAAAGTTTGTGTTGTGACCCACCCCTGAAGGCAAGGGTAACGTAGGTTGTTGTTAATAGCTGTCTAACAGCAGATTAGAGTGAAACAACACTGAATGATCAATGGTTTTAAATATATACATTTATGTATATGTATATGTATATTTATATGTGTTTATTTTAGAACAATTTGGTTACAATGGAAAGCCGGCATGCAGTCATTTAGGTTGTTATTATTAGTATCTATAGTGATATAGCAATATAAAAGCATAAATATGTCACTTAAGAAAATAGATGGGGGAAAAAAAAGAAAGAGAAAAAAAGGATAAGAGCACACAGCTGCATAATTCCTTTTCTTCCATTGCCCATCAATGCCACACTGTCTTAGCCTCATCTGACTGCCCATCAGCTTCACTTTTTTAAACCTCTTAGGATCCAGCCTTGATGTCACTAATGTATACAAAATTGAATAGATTATTGCCCAAATCCCTCATTTAATTTCCCTTTGCTTTATTGTTACTCCCACAAGAAGGATGAGGCTTAACAGTTCATCCAAACTTTCTTTTTTATCCAGATTTATACTGGGTCTTACTTCTTCAGGGAAATCAGGAGCTGGAAGGGCTTACTTCACTGCAGTGATAGGTTAAACTAGCAGCAAGGCACGACCAAATTTATAAACATTTCTAAGCATGTTTCCCTCTGCTCTTTGTTGCTGTTCATATGACATTCAGCGGTGAGGCTCGTCAGGGGATCCTCCTGGGATGCTCATTAGTGTTTCCTAATTGCTCCATGCAGAGGGAAATAACTGTACAAGGCAGGACTCTGTCGTTGCTTTAGCCTGTTTAACTCGTGGGGTCTTAAGTTATGTGTCAAACCACAGAGAATGAACTAATGAGAGAAAGATTAGTCTCACAGCCCTCTAATGTGTTATCAGGAAGGCCTCTGCTGTTGCATTAAGCTCTCTTTTTACAGACTAATTTCAGCTTGTCTCTGCTAAACATTGACTGTTTCCTATCTTGTTCTCCTTGCTCCCTCGTGCTGGGTTCAGCAGCAGCTCTGGTCTGCTCAGAATGGCCCTACACATTATCCAGCCTATTTCCCATCAGGGATTTGCCATGAACCAGCCAGTGGATGCTCAAGGAGTGGGAAATACCAACCTCTTAAGTTTTCAAGGCAGCAAACAAGAATGAATTTTGGAGAAAGAGAGATCATAGAATCATAGAAAAGACCGCCAAGATCATCAAAAAGAAGCCATGTAAAATTGAAAAGCTAATAGTTCATTTTGATATGTTTAACATATTACAGAAGTGATCATATAGCAGGATATGATGTGAGACAATGAACTCTAACAGTGGTTCACATATCTGAAAAGAAGACGAATGGTGCAATTTTCCAGAATGCACATTTTTCTTTTATCTATGTAGATAAATCTGTTTATTAATGGGATTTGAAATTTCCTTTAAGAAGACTAATAAAGTGATGAAGAGGTAGATGAAGAAGAATGAAATAAAAGGAAACAAAATTAAATGTGTTGCACTTGGGGCTGTCCTTTCCACCAAAAAAAAAATGCAAACAAGAGTCAGCATATTTTTGGGTTTTCCCAGTTTGCAAACTTTGATCCCTACACCTGGTCTCTGAACATACTGCTCTGATGTGGCAAACACAGTTGGAATGGTTTGGCAGACACCTTGAAAGATGACCTCTTCAGATGCTGACAGGGACTACAAATCAGATATTTTACTTTGGTTTCAACTACCTTATTTTACTTCCACTTAAAATAAGAAGAGAAGATACGAAACAATTACTGCACTGCCCATAAATTATATTTAATTATTGAATTAAGGGTTGTAGGTATTTTTAAAAAATTATATCAATTTTTAGAGAAAGACATAATTTTTTCATTTCAACTTTTAGAGAAAGTGCAGGCCTTAAACTTTTATATTTTTTTGTCTTGATCAAAGGACAAGTTTTATAAAAACTCTTTTCTTTAGCTATGGAGGTAAACTGATTCCTCAAAATAAGCTACCATGCACTGATAAACTCGACCAAGTTAAAAATTGATCCATTCCCTGCTCATGTCTTTCAGAATAACAACAGAAAAGTGTTCATATATAAGAATAGATAGATTTTAAAATATGACTGCTACTTCATGACATTGCAGAGGCCTACAAATAATAATAAAGTTTCTTGATGAAGAACAAGTCAGATTTTTAGATGGTCAGCATTTCTTATTTATTGTAAGCAGAAATTAACTTTGTCTCTGCTGACAAAATCAGTCAAATCCATGCAGTAAAAAGTGGATGGCAATATTTTTTTTTTTATATCTTCAAGGTGTATAAAGAGGACTAGAAGTAGTTTTGTGAACTATGAAAAATTCTTGATTAGAATACACATACTGAGGCAAACCTCCATATATATCTGTCTAAAATATAAAAAGCAGAAGCTTTGAATTGAGATAATCATATAATTAAATGTCTTTCTGTTCTCAATTTCATTTAATGTGTAACTTTTTTCTACTATCAAAACAAAATTTAAAGTTAAAAAAGAAATCAGACTGAAAACCAGAACCTTGTCTTTAAAAAACTTACATTTCAATCATTCTAAAATTGTCCTTAGAAGGGGCAGCTTTTAAAATTACCGTTCCCTGTGATAAATTTTGCCTATCACACTGGTAAATTATGGTTAAAAAATGTGTTGAAAAATAGATGCACACTTCTACTAATGGTGATACAACTGAAGTGGTACTGAAACATAGGTTTCCATACGGGATTTTTCAGATAATTTTCAAAGGTTCAAACACATTTTAAACATTAAATTTAAGACTAATATTTGTAAAATTATCTGGTGTCTCTTACTAGAATCATAAACCAGCTTGTTTTAGAAGGGAACTCGAAGATCATCCAGTTCCAACCTCCTTGTGGTGGACAGGGACACCTTCCCCTGCTCAGGGTCCCATCCAGCCTGGCCTTGAACCCTTCCAGGAATGAGGCATCCACAGCTTTTCTGGACAGCCTGTGCCTCACCTCCCTTTTAGTGAAGAATTTCTTACCAATATCTAATCTAAATCTACTTCATTTTAAAGCCATTTCCCCTCATCCAGTCACTCCATGCTCTTTAAAGAATGCCTCTGCAGCTCCCTTGTAGCCCCTTTGGGTACTGGAAGGTGTTGTAAGAACTCCTCTTTTCTTCTCCAGACTGAACAATCCTTCCCAGTCTGTCTCCATCCCTCTGATCACCTTTGTGGGCTCATCTGGATCTATTCCAACAGGTTGATGCCTTTCTTCTGCTAGGGACCCCAGAACTGGATGCAGTAGATCCAGGTGGGATTTCACCAGAGCAGAGGGGGAGAATCCCCTCCTTTGAGCTGCTGCAGCCCAGGTTGCAGATGGTTTCATGTGCTGTGAGCACACATTGCAAAGTCACATGGAATTTCTAGAGTGAAGAGTAGATAACTACCTGGTCAGCAGATGTCTTTGAGGCTTCTTCTATTAGAAAGTCCAGTGCTGAATCTACAGAAAGAAGCAGTTACATGTTTTGCTCGTGTCTGTGGAAGAAAGAGGGGGTCTTAGTGGTAATTTTCTCATTTTATAAGGGACCTTCTGTACCTGTTCACAGTGGATGAAGTTGCTGTAACTAGAGCTAAGTGCCTCTCTATTCATAAGCTTTTCAAAGAGTTCTCACCAGTGATGTGCAGGTTTGCTCCTGAACACATCATTGTCACTGGACCATGAAATAAATGTATGAATCCATTGCAGACTTTTCTGACTGAGTCTGTCCTATGACAGGAATTAAGCTTTTATCTCTTAAAAGCTTTGACTCCATACAGCTTGTTGAGTAGGCTTCATCATACCCCAAACTGACACTCAAGATCTGGAACTACAAATAAAAATAAATAAAAAGGAAGAAAAAAGAAAAGATCTTATAGGGCAGGGAGGGAAGTTTTTTAAAATAGGAGTATAGCCATGCCTACTGGAAATACTGATAAAGACTCTTTTATGGAACTTGCTAATTACAGAGGAGATATAATTTGGTTTGTAAAACTCTGTTTCTGAAGTATAAAGAGCAGGAAATAATCCTTCAGTTAAGTCTATCAGACATAACAATGGCAACCCCTGGCACATTAAAAAGTTAATGTGACTTTAATAGGTCATAATCACACTAATAAAGTTTATAACCACTGTAGTAGCCAGAGTAATTTGACAAAACTATAACTTTTGTTCTTGGGGTTTGCTTCAGACTTAAAGTACAATTAAGTTTAACAGGGCAGAGCTCTACTTTAATGGAGCTCAACAGCAAGAGACTCAGGCCCACTCCTTGTTAAACAGCAGTTGCAGTGAAGCTGGGGCTAAAATGTCCTGATGCCCAATGTAGATGTGCACAGAAAACTTCATCTGCAGTGGAAGGGAAAGATTGAACATACCCAGGGTGCATCTCTTGTTCTGAGAGATCATGGACCTCCTGGAGGTCACTTCAAAGACCTTCCCCTTCTGTCACAGCCAAGCCAATTAATGTCAAAAATATCACATTGTTCTGCGTGCTTTCTTTTTGGCTGAATAGGCTAGAAAATGTTTCCATTGAAGGGTATTTTTTATCCCAAATCAGCTCAAAAATATGCTCACCTTAATCTGAAAGATTCATTGAGGTGAACCTCCTCAAATAGGAAACATTCTCTGTGCCAATTTGGCACTGTAAAAACAGAGAACAACCTGTCCTAAGCAGGACTGGAGATTGATATCAGTAAATAAGATTGAATCTTATTTTTGCAGGCAGTTAGAAAAGCAGTCAATAACATTATGCTTTCCTTTGAGTGATGCCATACTCCCCTTGCCCACAGCAGAAGTGTTTATCCTTCAGTAAAGTTGGCAAATCAAAGGTGGATTGGTGCACATCACTGCACAAAGACTGTGACAGCAACCCCCCTTTTCAGAAAGGTCTATATTGCATGAGAAAACATCAGGGGACTGAAGGACTTTGAAAGGCAAAAGAGTTCCAGTCATTTGAACTTTAGTTTATCTGATAGAAATAACTGTCAGATGTATTCAGCTTCTCTTTCTTCTTTTCAGTGACTCTGAGACAGGGCCTATTGAGATAAGCCTAAGAAAGAGGAGGAAAGGGCAGATAGTCAGCATAAAGCAGTTGTATTGTGTAATGTGACAGAAAAGAAAGGTTGAAGAGCTCGGCTGGAAGCCTGTAGTTAATGTTTTAAATATTACCCTATTGAGCTTAAGTGCTGGCCGAAGCAATTTCATGTTAATGACAATTCCGCTTTCCAGGCATTCTGCCTAAAGGGAAAATCGTGCTGCCCATGCATTCAGCACTTCTTCAGAGAGAGATGTGCCTCTGGAGGCCATGGGGGGTAAAGGGGGCTGGCTCCTTGCTCCAAAAACAAGGGAATTTCTCCCAGTAACTTGTGAGACGTTCCTCCCCTGCTCAACAGATGCTGAATGATGATGAAAAAAATGTTGAGATCAGATTATTCTCTTATGGTTTACCTTAATACCAAGTAGAATATTGATGGATAATATATTTTGTAGAAGAGCATTAATTAGGACTTTTCAAATCACCTTAAATATGCTTTATGAAAAGCAGCACAAGGAAAAATATATAGGGGAATACATGTAAACTTTCTTTTTGCCCCTGGTAGCTGTTTTACCAGGACCTGAGAGCGCTAATATCGATCAGCCATCTCCCAGGAGCTCACATGAGCCAGCAGAGAAAGACCAGAGACCTTACTTGATGAGTTCCACAAGAATCTTTATTTCATGTGAAGGGTGGTCAAGCAGGATTCTCTCAAAGACAAAGGGCAGACAGTCATATTTATAGGTTCAAGAGGGACTGAAACTACAGCCAATAAAAAGTTGATACAAAGAACAGCATCCAATCTAAGTGAGAAAATCTAAAGGTGAACTGACCAATTACACAAACTAATTTCTAACCAATTATCTTTCAAGGTGTTAGAGAGTGACCAAATTCTTAAGGAATTTGGCTCAGCCTTGGTATCTAGGATACCTTATCTATTATAGCAAGTTCCAGGGGCCAGGGGAAGATGGCTTTGGAGGAATTGTATCATCCACAAATACATATTTTTAATTGAAGCTCACAAATGAAAAGAAAGAAATAGTAAAACAAATTAAGGTCCATTCTGACACTTCTGGTGGTATTTTTCTTGTATGAGCAGAGCTGCTGTGGTTCCCTATATTCAGATGGGCTAAAAATGCTTACATAGCAAACATATAATTTGAACTTAACTTTTAAAATCTAAAGCATTTTAGATAAATTACTGATTTTCATCCTTTTCTTTTCCAAGTCTTGATTTTAAAGCTTCCATTTGTTCTGACAGGGTTACCATTATTGATTGCAAAAACACCCTTATACAGTTCCAGTATCTTAGACCTAAACTTCCTTTTTCCAGTACTTTCATTTTCAATTAAAATATATGCTTTGAGGTTTTTGCTGTTTCCTCCACATGTATTTTTGGACAGCATTTAAATCTTGCTGATATTCAGTTATTATTTTACTACAGACTAAAAAAAAAAAAAAAAAAAAAATAACCGAAGTTCTGAAACATTCTTAAATACTGACCAACAGAAAAAGAAACCACAATAATGAGCCAATCCAAGATTATACAAAAAAACCCTTAACAATAGCTAAAAATATCTGTGTAAAGTATTTTCTTCGTGTCACCTATCCTTCTAATGAAGGCTTGATTATGTGAACTTTGTTCAAGCCAGTGAATATTTGCTATTTTGTTGAAGAGGTGATAGCAGAGGCTAGGAAACAGCAATTACTTCTCAACAGTATGCTAAATTGCTTCTGCAGGTATTTGTAGATGATTTGCAGTAATGAAAATGGCTTTATTGTATGTAATGCTACTTGTAATTGAATGCATAAAGTATCAGCTCTGAATACAACTTCAGGCATAAAGACAAAAAATTTCCTGGCTCAATGTTAGGTCTACAGCACAGGTGTCTGTATCTCAATGGCTTTTTTCCCCCCTTAGCAGTACATGGAAGCCTGGTCAATATTGCCATTGAAGTTTTTATAAGATTCAGCCTGTTTTAGTGTAAGCACATATGGGTCAGCTGGAGCTGCATTCACTCTGTTTATTAGGTGCAGTAGGAACCTGAGCTCTTTCTCAAACTAGACTTTGACATCCTGAACCTGCAGGCTTGTGGGAGCTCAATCCCCCACAAACTGCTTCTCTAATTCAGGAAATCTGATTGCCATGCTCACAGAAAAACATAAATGCAACCATTCTCCCTGGTAAATTCATGCTGGTCTCTGGTTGGCTGAGACTACACATTCACATAGTAAGGAGTAAGATTTGGGGATGAAGAATAGTCCTTTTATTTGTTGTTTTTTCATTATCTTGCACAAGGAGACCCTGGTTACTAGAACAGGACCCTGATCTGGGTGGTGGCATAAAGATGGTGTTTAATACTACTGCTCATTAAGAAATACTCACCACCCCTCTAAAAAAAGCCAACAAAAAACAAAGCAAAAAGGGCCAATTTCCCTTCTCTTAACAAAAGGAAATAAGAAGGGAACAAAGTCTTATGTTGCTCAGATGAGATTTCCTTGGTGCACAGATGTGTTTGTGGTGAAATGAACAAATTTTATGTAGGAAAATCAAGTTGCTTTACTCTCGAGTTTGTCTGTGAGATCTAATGATGGCTGAAGTAATAGAGCCTTTGAAAAGCTGGGGAATAATAAAAAAACACTGTGCAAGACATGAATTTTTTCTCGTTCTGCCCTTTCATTTCATAGGAAACAGATGCAGGATCAGTTGGCAACCTGGCATCAGTCTGCATGGCTTGTTTTAAGAGAGTCTATTGTTTATAAAATGTTAGGAACACAGTTGCACCACAGATGTGTGGAACTGAATTTGTTGTGACATCAGTTTAATGGAAACACATGAAAGATTCAGAGAACTTCTGGTTGTGTTGCCTCATTATATGCATGATTGCATGCAAAAGCGCTAATAAAACACAGAACCTGTGCAAATGACTCATGGATGTTGGCTGCTGGGTAAATCCAAAGTTATTCAAGAATATCTTAATGAAACCAAGAAAAAAGTTGTAAGGACAATAACCTAATATTCTTCTGCCTCATGAGACGTTTTGATGATTGCTTCACTATTGTTTTGTTACCAAAATTTCTATGGAGACATTGTTTTTCTTTTAGCAACAGGAGGGTTAAGAAGAACCTCTCTCATTTGACAGAGCAGGGAATATAATGGTAAAGGAATAAGAAAAGGTTGAGATGTTTCAAGCCACCTTTGCCTCAGCCTTAAGTAGGAAAAACTGGTTCTCTAGGCACCCCACCCTTGAGCTGAAAGTCCTCTAACCCAAGGGGAAATGGTTGAATGGTTGGTGTCCTGCTACAACACTTATACGGTATGTGGAGCCAGGTGGGATCCACCCAAGGGTACTGAGGAAACCAGCAGCTCTCACCAGACAATCCCCCATCTTCAGTCATCCACCAGTCCCAGCCAGCTGGGGAGGTCCCAGTTGACTGGAGGCTCTGGGTACCCCTGGCACGTCAGCCTGACCTCAGTACCAGGGAAGGGCACGGAGCAGATCACCTTGAGTGCCACAGCATTGCCACCTGTGGGGCTGCCAGGTGATCAGGTCAGGTCCAGCCAGTGTGGGTTTATGAAAGACAGGTCCTGCTTGACCAACCTGACCTCCTTCAAAGACCAGGTGACAGTCTTAGGGAATGAGGAAAAGGCTGCCAATGCTGTTTACCTCGACTTTATTGAAGGCTTTGACATTATTTCTCACAGCATTCTCTTGGAGAATTGATTTCCCGTGGTGTGTAGAGTTGCACTGATTTGAGGAGATGTTTAGTCTGGAGAAAAGATTGCTCAGGGGAGAACTTATTGCTCTCTACAACTCCTGGAAAGAAAACAGAAGACAGGTGGGGGTTGGTCTCTTCTCCCAGGTAACAAGCAGTAGGACAAGAGGAAAAAAACCACAAATTGCACCAGGGCAAGCTTAGATCGGGTCCAAGGAAAAAAAAAATCATTACTGAAAGAGTAGTTAAACATTGGAACAGACTGCCCAGGGAATTTGTGGACTCACCATTCTTGAAGATATTGGAAAGGTGTGTAAATGTGGCATTTGGGGTTGTGGTTCTGTGGTGGACTTATCAGTGTTCAGTTTAAAGTTCAATGTGACAATCTTTGAGTCTTTTCAATCCTTAATGACTATGATTCTATATAAACACCCCATATAGAGACATCAGTCAAGGGCTGGACAAGCGAATGATCAGGATTGATTTGGGACTGGTACAAAATGCAGAGGGATTGCATCACTTGCAGAATAGTTTCCTATTCTATTTTTTTTTTTAATGAGGGGAGGTTATAGTTGGGGTCTTGATCATGCTTACAGTGGCTACCTGCTCTAACTCCTTTGCATTGCAAATGGTACCTTGTAAAGCAGCAGAAGATTATAAATTCATTCCTAAATTGCTGAGCCACTACTGAGTGTCAGTGAGCATTATATGATGCCCTTCTCTATGAGTTGTTTGTCCAAATAAAGCAAACACAAACCACACTTCTGTAGAACCAAGAAATTGCTTGGATTATCACTGCTGGCCTTGTTTCATGGGACTGAATTGCAATGCCTTTGTTATCCACCAATGTCTTGGACCCTACTACACAACAGTTTTATAAAGAGGAGGCAAGTCATTAGGGTTGTGTGTTTTTTGTTGTTTTTGGGTTTTTTTGGTTTTTTCCATGTTCACATATTCTCTTTTCCTGAGCTTCTCATTCCTGGTTACCTTTGCTTTTGGCAGAGTGTATAATATTATTGGAACCTGGGGGCTGATGGGGCTGGGCAGAAATGCACATTAGCACAAACCAGGAATTTGCATGGGGCTGATTGAATTGAGATCCTGCTGTCTGAGCTGGCTTGATTTGTACAGGGTGTAAAGGTAGCTTAGACACTGATTGCAATTTTGAATGTCTTTATATGTTGAAATTAAGGAGAGTTCTCTATGGAACTAATTTTGACTTCCAGTATAAACCAAGGATTCAGTTACCTTTTCTCAGGCAAATATATAGAAAGGAGGGGTTGTTAATAATATTTATATAAATATTATTTTAATCTTCAGAAACTTCAGAGCAAAAAAAAGTTCCCAGAGTTTTTTCTTCCCACTTCCTCTTGTTTTAATATAGAAAGTCAGTGACAGATAACCACCTTTCACATTTGCAAAGTGCTGTGAATTTAGAAGCAGCATGCCAAGTGCTACCCATCATTATTAAAAGCTGCATAGTAATTAAAAGAAGAATGATAGCATTGCCTGCAAGGTGAAAGTACTAAATAAATATTTATTTTGCACAGGCAGGGCAAGTAATCTCAGAGAAGCAAAAATATGTAGTATAATTACATGGACCCAATCAACACCAAAATGAATGAGTTTCCTTCTGCCTTCATGTCTGGGCTACACAAGCACCTTTTCAGGCTGCTGTAACCTTCCAGTTATTGACTTCACACTCACTTTTTGGAGGGTGATGGAGATCCTAAACACATAATATTCACCCTTAAGGGAAATTTTGTTTAACAAATCCAGGTATGGAAATGATGTTACCAAGTGTCTTTATCTTTCCAAGATCCCAGTTCAGCACTTATCTTCTGCTACAGGTTGCTTAGAGACAGGGAAACAGAAAGAGACCCCTCAACCCACATCCTTAATGAAGGTCCATTTGTTAGATTAATTATTACTATGCCAAATTTGTTCAGCTTGCACTGAAGGAAAGGAGAGAAACCTCTCCTTTACATGACACCATAAGAAAACATAAGATTTAGTCTGTCCAAGTCCATTGCTACCTTTTCTTGGTACCTTGCCAGCTGGGTTGAAGTGCCAGCTTCTATTCTATTCTGTTCTAGAAGATATTTTAGAAGAATAGAAAGGCAAGATCTGGAGGCTATAAAGGAAGGTAGCTGCAATGAATCCTTAATTTGCAGTATGTTGGTTAGGTCATTCAGGTAAGAGGGAAAATAGCTAGTGTTATTTAATTAGATAATAACTGGATAAATAGTACAGAAGTAATTTGGAGAATGGGAACAAGATTTCAACTGTATTTCTAAGTAAAGCACAAAAGTCTGCACTCTGCAAGGCAAACCTGGATGTGATTTCCTAGAGGTGAATTAGTTCAGACCAAGAGCAGATTCTCCTGCTGTTGAACTATTGATTTCTTTTGGGTTGGTATGAATGGTGCAAAAGGAGCTTTATCTCATTTCTCTGCAAGGGGAACCCACACACTTAACCCATCCTTAGGAACTCCTCTCAACCTTGGCACCTTCATCTTACACTTTTTATGACCATTGTAATGCCCTTGGTGAAGGCTTGCCATCAACCCTCTTCGATCTCCTGATTCACTTTGTCAGTCAAGCAATTGTGTGCCTAAATTGATCCATGGATCTTTATCATTGTCCTACATGCTGACATACATATTTGAGCAAGAACCCAACTGGAATTTCAGATTTTTAAATGAATTTCACATCTTGATTAGCCTAGTTTTAGGAAGCTGAAGATCAAGAAGTTAACTCAAAGTTAGTTAGAATTTGAAAAATCAGAGGTATGGGTTTGTCTCAGAACCTGTAGAGATATAGAGGACAAACAGACATCAACACTTAGGTTGTTTGACAATTAATTTTCAGCTATTCCAATGAGAAATAGGTTAGTTTTTTAAAAAATCCCATTTGAATGCATGAGTTTTTCACTTCCAGAAAGTATTTCCTCTTCAGTTCTAGTATTAGGGAAGAATCCTAACTACTTTTTTTTTTTCCCTGTAAGACAAGTTTTGTTCTAACTGTTAGTACATTATCTTACACTCACATAATCCATTATTTTAATTACACAGCATCCCTCAGGTCTCACCAAGGGCAGGCACTTTATCAATAAAATGATAATTATAGCAACTTAATGAGGCCAGCCAGGAAACACAAAGAATCTTGATCCACTTGTCAGAAAAGCATAGATAATTTAGTGGAGCTTAGTCTGTTTCTGGACTGCAATCTGATAACTCCACATTCTATCAATTACCCTATGGCAACCCAGAGACTTCATTCCTGACTGCTGACACCCTGACTTCAGAGCTATCATCTGCAGGGTGATAGCAGGGTGAAGGGAAAGAGATTCCCTCCCCTTCCCCTTCCCCTTCCCCACTCCTGGGCAGGACAAGGACTTTGTGAGAAGCCAAAGTCCTCCATGGCTCACACAAATTCTGAAACCCCTGAATTTTAGCACGCATCTCACAAACCTCAATGGGCACTGAGGGCAGCAGATGTTGCATTGGTCCATGGCCACCCTCATCCCTACCTACAGCCAGAACAATCCCAAAGCACTGGAGCTTTGTTTGGAAGCTGAGCTTGGAATTCAGCCCCTCTTCCCAAACCCTTCACTTCTGCAGTCACAAGTGGCCTCTCTCAGTAGCCACGAGCCAGCTCTGATCCCTGGCACAAAGAACTTTGCTCACAGGGTCACTTCTGAGAGGTTTCCTTGCCCACCCAGCTCCTTTCACCTCTCCACATGGGGACACGGGAACCTCGAGCTCTTTGTTGTATCTGGTGCCTCAAGAGCAGAAGTGAGCATCAGCCAGGAGCTGGAGAAGGGGTTCAGAGTGCAGCAAGGAGCATAAAAGGCTCCACAAAACACCTGTATGAAGGACTAAGCTATCAGCCTCAGTGGCCCATCCTCACAGGGAGGAAGCTTGTGAGAAGTGTGCACATGTGTTCTGTTCTCTTCCTTCTGCCCTTCCCAGGTATCACACTGCTGCTATTAAAGGAAGAGAAGAAGAAAAAGAAAAACAATTTAAGCAGCCTTAACATGTTTTTTCAGGCAACTCTTAATGGCAACTTCAGCAATTACACTTTACTGAAAGCAGTAGATAAGCTGACACAGTTACCAATATGCCCCTTCATTTTCTTTTTCCCTTGTGCTGGCAAGTTTTGACAAGTCACAGCTGTTGGTTGAGGATACTGAAAAGAGAAAAGGAGATAATATGCAAATTTACCCAGCATAACTGAACAGTGAAATGAAGCACATTTCATTTACATTTTAAAAGAAAGTATGATTTTAGGAGCTGGTTACATTAATATAAGTTTGTTTGTTTGCTTTCCCCGGCCCTGAGCTTTCCTAATACAGGGTGTTCTGTTGTGGTTGCTATTTGGTATTTTCATCCCATGCTTCTTAAGGTATAAAACAATTAAATCTTGACTTCCAGAGCTCTCTCCATAAAGACAAAGTACATCTTAGCATGTAAAACTTTCCATTTGGAAATTTACAATTGTAATTGTGAGCTCACAGTAGACCTCCAGGGCAGGATTTATACTGAATATGAAATAGGTGTGAGGGTTTGGGTTTTTGTTTTTTCGAAATAATTTGAATATGCAAGTGCATTTCTGAAGTATCTTGGACTCAAAGAGACATTTTTCCACCAGTCCAGAAGAACTGCCTCCAAAATTTTCTTTTTTTCTAAGACAATTTTAACTTTTTTCTTCATAAATTAAACACACAAATACCCAGGCTTCCACTTAAAAGAAGGCAAGAAGGTCACTGCCCTGATTACATCTTCATTACATAAACTTGTTGACTTCTGTAGAATGTCTGCAAAGAAACCAGTTCATGTCTCTCATCCTAGCTTTAAAAGAACACTTTAAAAATGAATTAACTTTAAAATTATCCATATAATTTACAGATTTCAAAACTAACTATTGTTATTATTATTATTAATTATTTCTGTCCAGTTTCTTTGGGACACTCATATGGAAATAGGAATAGTGACAGTCAACTAATTCATTTCTAAAATGCAAGATATTAGTCAAATTGCACTGAATATCCATCTCTTATGCCTAAGCTCATTTCAATAACATTTAACATACTCAAACTTACTTTATCATGGTTACAGGAGATATTTGTTGCTTGACTGTCAGAAATGGTTTTAAAGTGTTGCAAACTCAAGTAAATTTGCTATTATATAATAATTTTGTAATTTATGGAGTGTTAGCTATTTCAAATAAATGAACAAATAACTAGTAATAGTGGCCAATAAGCTCAAAAGCCTTTGAATTTGGACAACTAGGTGGTCTCAGTCACCAGCAAAAACTTTATGTTGTGATATACATGAACACATAAAAACACAAGCAACATTCTGAATCTCCCACACTGGGTATTTTCTTTATTTTATTATATTTTTATTATTATTATTTTATTACACCTCCTTTATGATTTGCTTCAAAGCCAGCAAGTTTAGCTGTGAAAAACCGATCAATGCAAGCCATGCTTTCAAGAGCAACAGTACAGAAGAAACAGAGAACGAAGAGAGTGTGTGAGTCACAGAGCTCAGAACAACATCCATTTAACTTTGGAAAAAATAACTATTTCTTAATAAGGAATCCTGTGTTGAGGGAAATGGATTTCTAGCTTACAGGGCTAAGAGCTGACACAATAAAGCAAAATCCAAAATATATGCAAAACTAAATTTTTCTTCCTTTGCATTTCTCTATTTTTATACATATATATATACACACACATAGATATAAAGATATAATTTATATTTCTATCCTTGTTCAGGTTAGTTTGACTATATATTTAGAAAAATTGTATGTAACATTTTCTGAACTTGTTGATTACTTTTCACATGTAAGCTTGTGTCCCTTTTTTCACTTTACTTATTTTTCATTTTACCTCTATATTTTTCCAAATAAGCTGTTCTCCTTTTGGTTAACTCATAATCTAATATCTTTTCATTCCTTGTAAAGCAGAATATTTATATTGCAAGTAAGAATGACATAGAATGGATAATTATGAGGAGAGAAACTCCTCATTAGTGGGAGACAAAAATACTTTTTCTGTTACATTGGATTAAAATTTGAGCACAGTTCTCAAGAGACAGCAACCAAGGTCCTTCCCAACTTTTTTAATATGCAACAAAATAATATTGTTGCAAATTACCACATTATCTCCATGCATGTCCTTTTATGTCACTTCTCACTATAGGAAAAATATCTAGAAAATACTTTTAAGAAACTGTTCTTATATTTTTAAAAATATTTTATGTCTTCCCCCCCAAAAAAAGAAAAAAGTGAAAAAAAAAAAAAGAAAGAAAAAAAGGACAAGTCACAGAGATGCCCAGAAGAAGCATTTCAAAATAGACAACACAAAACCCTCAGAATTGAGAGATCCATGTTCACATCTTCCTTATTTCTAAAAGACTTTGAACCCACATTACCCATTTCCCCAGAGTGTGCTCTAATCTTATGTGGTATTCTCAGTATCTCCTCTGACTTTATTCCATATTCAACTCTATTAAATATTCACTAGATCAGTACTGCAACACAAATATGCCCTTTGGGCATACTGTTGGCCAGGATACAGAGTCACTCCTTCTACTACTGAATTTCTGCTGCTCTATCTCATGTTAGCTAAGCATGCTAACTAGGCATAAATGAAGATATTTTGGCATCCACCATTTCTGGAATTTAGGTGGATTTTAAAATTTTTTTAAAAGTCTCTATTTCAGGAATATCTATATCATTTGAAAATTACTAATACAATTGTTTTCAACATTTCCAAAAACATTGTCTTTTCTATTTATCCAGAATTTTTCAGTGGGTTTAAACTAAATTTGGAAATGTCTCCAATTACTCTTTTGGTTTTTTACTATGTACTTAATTAACATAAACCACAGATTTTTCTTTTACGTTTTACTTTCCATGAGGAAAAGAGACAACAGGCAGAAACTGATGCACAGGTGAATGTGAGGAATTATTTATTTCCTGTGTGGGTGACTGAGCACTGGAACAGGTTACCCAGAAAGGCTGTGGAGTGTCCCTCACTGGAGATATTCCAGAGTTGTCTGGACACAATCCTGTGCTCTGGGATGGCCCTGCTTGAGCAGGGGGGCTGGACCAGATGAGCCACTGTGGTCCCTTCCCACCTGACCCATTCTGAGATTCTGTTTCTGGAGTTTTTTTACATATTTAAAGAAAAAAAAAAAAGAAATCAATCTGAATAGATCTTTGTAAAAAGCTAAAAACAAAAACCAACAAAAAACCAGGAATAAACCCCACAACCTGACTAAAAAAGTAAATTATGTGATATCCCAAAAGAATTTTGGGCTCTTAGATAAATAAGTCTCGTCATTCCATCACAAGTACAAAATAAACTCAGCCCATTTTTAGCTCATTGCTTATTGTCAACATGTGACAAAATAAATGTCATTCTATAGACAAGAAATACTTCAGTGACTGCTACTGTATAATAACCTGGAGGTTCAGGATCTTATTTGTTTATTTGCACAACAAATTAATTAGTTTATTTTAGATGCTGGCCATGGATTGAACAGATGAGAAATTTAAATTTTCCCAATTAGTAATTCTAACTGAAAGAGATATGTAGCATTTAAAGGGTATAACAAGGGTCAATTCATATAGAAACAGGAGTTTTTCTGTTGTCATCTTCCTCTCTGCCAGGCTCTTTCAGTGAGCTTCAGTCTTCCCTTCTGCATCAATTTCTGACCGTGGGACCTGCTGTGTTTGGGAGCTCCCATCAAACACGTGGGCCCATCAGGTGCATGAAGTGAAACACTTGGTGAGCATCACCTGTGCAGTACAGGCTGAACCGCAGCAATTTTAACTTCTCAGCGGGATATATCCTTTCTAAAAGGTGGAAAATCGACAGAAAGCTGATTCTGCCTGAAATAATTCTACTCTTTTTTTAAAAGTTTAATTTGAAATCAGATACTGTTGTAACACTTTTATCTTTCACAAGCCTCTGGTAACAGAGTGATTTTCAGTTTCTGGTCCAGGCAGATACTGCGCCACATCCACCTTAGAGCAGCCCCAACCCAGCACCACACAGGGCGGGTCCCAGATTCAGGTGTTTAATTAATCCTAAAAATCTACCTCAGCTAACCTGACAACAATATCCCAACCAGCTTTTATAACACAACTCTCCAATACTCCTCTGGAGGATGTGAAGGAGTGCACTTGGTCCTGGAAAAGGAACAAGGAGATGAAAAGTGTTGCTTTAATGTTTGTCTTTGTTTTTCATTACCTAAATCCACATAAACTTGCAATAATTTAAGTAATTTTAATCAAGTTGAGTCTTTTTTGTCTGAGAGAGTAATTGGCAAGTTTCCCTCCATTTCATCCCTCATACTTTTCCACCCTGCCCACTTGAGGAGTGGGAGTGAGTGAGTGAACAACTGGGTGGGCATTTGACCCCTAGCCAAGGTTATCCCACCACAGCTCTTCTTCATTATCTGTTCTCTTAGCACAACTGCATATCTAAAGTATCATCTGAACAGCTAATCTTGATTCTGATGTCAACAACTATTCAGACATTGGACTGTATGTCAAACCACGTGGAAAAAGTTTTCTTGCTTTTGTGTAGGTGACAAGAAAAATCCAACCTAATAGAACTTACCTTCTCTGCATGACAGATTGTTTTATATGCTTAACTGATATAGCAGGAAGTGCCTAAAAACAATTTATTGTTTTACACCATAAAGTCATTTTGGACCTCCTGCTGAAAGACATTTTTGAAGCCAACAATTTAAATAAATTCTAACCTGTGGATGCTACTGTTGTGGTACAAAACACTTCTGCTGAAATTTGGATCTTTTAAAAATCCTAACTGCCTCTTGCATCTGAAATGTCTCCTTCAGTACTTCAGAGAAATGTAGCATCATACAAATGAGATCTTGGGTCTGTATTTTGCAGTTAAAGAGCTAAGTAGATTGGCTTATTTCCATTAGCTGTTTTCTGTGGCCCATGAACTTAGTTTGGGAGTGCCAGGGCCATAAAAAGACATACAAGAATTTCATACTACTTGGTCGTGTTAAAACTTAACAAGGTTTAAACATTAGCATGACCAAATTCTTTTTTGCAGAGATGATATTTGTCCTGTTGAGATGAAAAGACAAGTAGGATGCCTTTGAGAAGGCATCCAGATTTTTTGGCAGGATAAACCTTGTCTCTCTGAGGCATGGATGTATCATCAAATTGTGCAAAAATAAAGGAATATGAACTTTGAGAGGCTATTTTTTGCTGCTTGCAACACCAACAGATTAATTAATGTCAAAAGGAAAAGATCCTGAGTAAGTGCTGTAAAGCTGCCTTTAGGCTGTGGAAATTGCATTTGTCAGAAAACAGTCGACCGGGGGACTCCTGCATGTCAGGCCACAGATCCTAAAATAGGGGATAAAATGTGTTGTAGACCTGAAAAGACTTCCAGAATTGTATCAAAGTAGGAAACAAAATATGTGCTGTGTACAGAACTGGGGTTATGGAGAGGAGAAACCGTCAGTCTCAGCATGGAGGACACAAAATTGCCTGGAGCTGTATAAAGCGCAGGGAAGAGTAATGAGCCACCATTGCACACAGGTATGCACAGCACAGATGCCAGGAGTGTTGTTTAGCGAGGGTAGCTCACTCTAAAAGCAGCTCTGTTTCTCATCAAATACTACACAGGTCTCTTATGAGCACAACTCACATTGTAAAGCTCCCCAGAGTAGCCTCACCAAAACAGAGTGGGTGGTTTCTACCGTAAGTTCTTGGAATAAAACACAAAGATATGTCACAGAGACAAGCTGAGAACTTCCACATCCTTAAGGCGACCTATCTGTGCAAAGCTGGCTGCTGGGGCTGCTGGGTCTCCCGTGGCAGGAGGAGAAGGTGAGTGAGTGATTTAGAGAATCACATCATTCAGAAAAGCACGGTGAACTGGGAAGGATGGGGAGGTTTCTCTGCAGGACTGCCAATTTACAGAGCTTCTTGAAATTAAAATGGCTGGGGAAATCAAAAGTAAAAGTATTAAAAGGGTATATTCTTAGAGGCTTTAGTCTTTCATTTAGTATCAGTTGGAAAAATGTCAGCTGAAAGTCTACCTTTTGAACTCTAGTTTCCTGTTCCACACTGTTGTGGTTTTGGAACAATTACAGAAACTGAATGTGATTCTATATAAGAAAAAAAAAAATCTTATTGTTTGTATTTTGATTTTCAGACCATAATACACTACAGTTCTCCCTTCTATTTCCTTTCATTTTTAACTTTTCTCCATTGTTTTCAGAGTAAACACAGTTACTGTAGCTTAGCTCTGGCACAAGCTGTTCCAGTAGACATTTTAAATATGCAGTTCCCAAATTATTCCATCTCTGGAATAGAGAAAACCTCCAAGGGACCATTAGGTCAGCCCAGCAGTTTAGCTGAATTGTTACTAAGGAGACAGTCTGATGCCACAGGCCTTGATCACAGAGTGCCTGGGCTGGCAGAGCAGCTTGCTTTGATGCTGAGATGTGTGGAGGGACTGAGGGAAATACTGTTTTCATTAAAGGGTCCCTTTCCACTCAAATTATGCAAGCATTGACCTGGTACCTCAATCATATCCTATGTGAGTGGAGATGGTTGAAAGAGCTACCACCAGTTAATATGCTCTTAAGGAAAGGAGGATAAATGCAAAAGATGATAAAGGAAAGAGGCACTAACTAATTAGCAAAGATGAGTTGGTTTGCTGGAAAAATATCCAACAAGGGTGAACCAGGAGTTGAGCAATTATTTGCATACCCCTGCTTACGGTATCTCTCCATGGCAGAGTTTATAGGTGATTAACAACCATGAGGAAAATGATATGGCTATTAAGTTATGTTTGCAGAACTTACATCCTAAACAAGACTCACTCTGCAAGGAGGGAAAAATTGAATTAACTCTGTGTTTTGACTCCTTGGACTTGTTTGGTCACACCCTGGCTGTTAGAAATGCATCCCTTAGAATTTTGAAACAAATATTTATAAAAGATTGAATTTTAATCATTATTCTACCTTAAGTGGAGTTTCTATCTTTTTTTGTTGTTGTTATTGTTTTGTTGATGATTTTGCTTGTCTGAGATTTTCTTTTGGGGGTGTTGTGGGTGGGTTGTGTTGTTTCATTTTTTATAAATGTTTTATTGTTCTTTACCCTTTCCTGTTAGCACTTCATGATTTGAGTTTATCATCTCTCTGTTTGCAAATTCTTTTTGACCTGGTAACTTTGGGATTCAGTGGCTACTTTAGAGAACATTGAAGAGGTGAGTATGCATCACAAAAAGACTAACAAATTTTTTTTTCAAAATTTTTAAATATATATGATACATATATCCATTATACATTATGAATTAATTATATAGTATATCATATATATTATACCCCTGAGTAGGGTAGAGATCCTATTGTGGACCCTATTCAGTCTTTATTCTCTCTCCCAAGAGATGACTGAGCTGCCAGCTAGTCACATATAGCAAATAAATATTTAGATAGTTCTGAATTGGTCCCAGTATTGCTGCTTCTTATTCAGCTGCCTTATCAGATAACCCCCCCATGAAATGTATATAAAGGATGTGCCAGAAACTGACAGCCATCCTCAGCCATCCTCCAGGCTTCAAAATCTTTGGCTTTCCAGCAGCTAGTTGGGATAATGAATTTGTGACACAGTTGAGGAACTCAATTAATTTTATATGTGACTCTAGCAGAAATATTTCAGCAGGAATTTTTCAGTCCTTAATGGTCTGGACCAGCTTTAAACTTGCAGGGAATGGCTCCATAAAGGCCCCATTCACCAGGCACTTAAACTGGATCAAACTGTTGTTTCAAAATTTATCACAAAGATCTGGGAGAATATAGAATCATACACTCATTTATGTTGGAAAAGACCTGTAAGATCCTTGAGTCCATTTGTTAATCCAGCACTGCCAAGACCATCCCTAAACCACCCCAAGTGCCACATCCACCTGTGTTTTTTGGACACTCCCAGGGATGGTGAGTCTAAGCACTTCCCTGGCCAGTCTGTTCCAATTCTTGACCACCCTTTCACTAAAGAAATTTTTCCTAATATCCAGTCTAAGCCACGCCTAAGGTGGATGCAACTTGAGGCCATTTCCTCTGTCCTGTCACTTGTTATTTGGGAGAAGAGACACATCTCCACCTTACCAAAAACTCCTGTCTGGTGGTTCTAGGGAGCAATGACACTTTTTTCTTGAGCCTCCTTTTCTCCAGGCTAAACACCCCCAGCTCCCTCAGCTGCTCCTTATCAGACCTGTGCTCCAGACCCTTCTCCAGCTCCCTTCCCTCCTGTGGACAGGCTCAGTGCACTCCCTCCCTGCTCTTCTGCAGGAGTTGTCATGGAACCTCTTGATCCAGGTCCTTTCCTCTCACTCCATCAATTGAATATCTCGTATATCCATGCATATATTACATATGTAATTAAATAGATTAAATATAACTTTTTATGTATAGTGAATAAAAATATAAAAAATTATATTAAATCTGTTCATTTGTGTTTTGTTTTGTTTTGTTTTTGAGGGTTTTTTTCCTCTCCAAATGAAATTCTGTTTTTAAAGTCAATGTACAGAACTTGTGTCTCAGTCCTTGTGTTGAGGCTGGCTAAGGATTCTCAGAATTCTGGGAAGGTTTTTTTAGGCTAGGATCATTCTGCTGTCCAGTGTCTGTGTCCAGAAAGGAAAGGTGATTTGCACTGAGCACACCAGATGGCAAAGGCAGTTAGAGTGGGAAGAGGCTTGGTGCTCTGCCACTGTGTACTGGACAGTGCAGGAAGCCTGTAAGGTAACGACGTGGAAAAAATGAAAGGTTGCAAATAAAATCTCAGCAGAAAGGTGATCTTTCTACAGAACTGAAGGCAAGGTAATTTTCAGGAAAATGGGAAATCACAAGTAAAAAGCTGAATTTCTCTTAAGATGCCAGTTCTGTGTAAAATAGCCATGTGTGAGGGAGCTCTATGGTGAAGTGGAGGGAGCTGCTAAATGTAATGGAACCCCAGAAAAATATATAAGCAAGACAAAGGAAATCCTGAAAAAAAAGAGGAAGAGAACAAGAGTGAAGAAGGGGAAGAGAAAATATCAAACCAAAGGTCAGCACAAGGATAAAAGCCATAGGCAGCTCGGAAGTCCCTGCCTTTCAGGGCACAAAATCCTGTAGCCCATGTTGCTGAGGCCTTGCAGGTATTTCACTCAGTGGGAGAAAGCACTTTCCATTCATTCACATGAAAATATTTATTTTCATTCCTTCTTGAGAACAATGGTGGTCATAAGCAGGGTACATTATCATGTTTTGTGTTTGGGAGGGAATAACAGCTCCCGTTACATGAAACTTATTTTTTCATAAAATAAATAATAGGAAGCTCAGAGGCAATGAGTGCAATATTTTTTTTTCTGGTTTTACCCCTTATACTCCTTATAACACATTTAATACACAGGCTGTCGCTTGGCAGGGCTGAGAAGGAGCTGGGTGGGGAACAGCACTTCTGTTTAATTTGGAAGAGAGGAATGCTTCTCTTAATACTTTTTCTTCATGATGCCTCCTCTCCTCTCCTTTCCTCTCCTCTCTGCTCATCTCTTACACAGTAAAGAGGAAGAGCCCAACAAAAAAGAGCAATCTAGTAGAACACAGTGAGTATCAATGGCAAAAAGAATTCTTCTTTTTATAGCTATTTTATATAAAAAGATATATGAGGAAAATACATCAGAAATTAGTGGGTTATATAAGAGCTGTGGAAAAAATTGCTACAGGCAAGTGCAATCAGCATCATCCACCTTCAGTGCAAAAGTTGTGATTTACAGAGGCTGAAGGCCTGGCTATAACCTGTGGGTAATGTGACTTTCAGAACTACTCTCAGATTTTTTCAGCCCTCCCTACCTGCAGAAGGGTTGGCAACCTGCCTCCTGCTCTGAGAACTAATCTCCAAAGGCTCATTTGAGCATCAGTTATCCTTAATTGGGACTACCCAAATTTACTGGTGCTACTGCTGCTATTTCATCTTGGAAATGCAAATTTCCTAAGTCTGGGAATCAGCAGAACCTTGTGGGTAAGCCTTTACATATCAACAGAGCTGAAGGAAATGTTACTGCTCTCACATTAGAGAAATGCCAAATCAAACTTCTGGCCAATCAATGGAAAATTTCACCCTGTAAACTTTTGGATGGGGACTTCATCAGCCAAAATCAGCAAATATTATAATCTATAAGTTCTTGGCCTATCCATCAGTATCTAAGTGTGGTTTATTTATTATAATATATAATGGCTTATTTTAAGAAGAATATAATCAGAACTTTTTATTATAGAATGAGTGGATATTTTATTATAGAATGAGTGGATAGCTCCCCACCTTAAATAGATTATTGTTTCAAGTCATACATACCTGACCTATTTTTTTTTTTTTTGTTCCCTTCTGGCTGATAGTTATAAAAAGTAGGTCAGGTTCAAATGCAATTGCTCTGGCTGATGTTTTTACTTATACAGAGAGGTTACATGAAGACTGCACACTTCTCAATCCTCTGCTGGTGATGGTATCCACCTGCTCCTAAATAGAAGGGACCTTTTTTCTAAGATCTCTCTTTTAAATAACCAAAGAGTAATGTTTTCAATTTATTCAACAATGTTTTTGTTTTGTTTTGTTTATGTGCATTTCACAGAATGCCTAAACATTGTGCAACATCAAATCTACTATTACCTCCTGCATGTTTTCACAACTGTTCCATAAGCTGTCTTTATTATAATTTATTTTTCAGGATTTTTCTTACTGAAGGAAAACTACCACTTTAGTGGTTAAAAAGCATATCAAAAAGAAATTAATTTGTTGCAGGAATTCATCAGCACAGAGAAACAACAAATAGAAGCCAGTCTCAAGTCCAAGAAAGTGAATGTTTTCTTCCCCTGGAGTCATCAGCAGCCCATAAAGGACTTTTAACAGTCTTCAGGGTTTGTTTTTTTTTAGAGGGAGCACTGAAACTGAGCTAGAGAGTTAAAGAAACCCTTCCATTACCTGCTTCTAAGTAAATATAAATGGCATGGGAGGCGTTTTTGACAGGTCACAGCTTCCACAGGCCAAGCCCTGGGTAACAGGACTGTTATCTGAAATACTCTAACCTGGTCTGAGAGCAGGCAAATAGCTGGATTGCAATCCATCATTGCAGGACACAACTCTTGCCATGCTGGGTCAGAGGTCCAGGTGTTTGTCAAATAACACTATAAATCATCTTACACAGGAGTTCCTTTAAGGACAGGAACTGGGTGCAAGGTTGAGTCTGGGAAGCCAGAAAACACATCTGCTTCATGCTGGGATTTAGGCACCCAGCTGCCAAAGGGTCCTGCAAAAATCCCAGGTAAAAATAGACACATATGGACGTGGTGACCACAGAATATTAATTGAACTCAGTGCTAGTTCTAGGCAGGACTGAGGGCAGCAGCCTTTTCATTGCTGTGGTTCATGTGAAAGTCTCATTTCTGATTCACAGTCAGACCCCAGCCTGAGAGCAATGCCCCTCAGAACAAACACATTTCAGAATGATCCTTCCCAACCATGTGTGTGGATTCACTAACCAAATTCAGATCCCTGATATCGTATCAAACAGATGCCAAAAATGTCTGGCTATGTATCTTGCTGCTTCTCTTGCTTTATTTTTTGTTTTGGATGATTATATAAAGCAGTTTCCCTTTAACATCTGCTGCTGCCTCTAAATGATGGACTAGGTTCCAGACACAATTTCTGCAGGTAACCAGCTGTGATACCCTGCAGTGATTCATAATACTAAAGTGTTTATGGAGATTTTTGAATTTACATGTTTATGAAGTTTACAGTGTGACATAAGAGAAAATAATTGAATTGATGTTGTTTATTTTACTGCAGCCATGTCTCTGAAGTGCTCAGTACAGTAAATTAAGTTAGTAGATACTTCTCACTATATGGTTACAAACCTCTACTCAACAGGACATGTCTTGTGGAGAGAGAAGTGTGTAAGGCTGAAAGCCATTCACAATGAGTCTGCAATACGATTTACTCTACGGATCTAAATTGTTAAAAATAATTTTAAAAAATCAAGCAGGGAATGGTTGTCTGTCTTTGTTACAGAATTAAGTATCCTTTGGGAAGTAAAACATAGACTGCAAAAACGACTCACTGCATGAAAAAAAGTAGCAGGTTTACTGGAGAAGATGCCAAGGCAGGCTGCTGTCATAGGATTTTATTGTAATTTAATGTCTTCTCATCCTGCCTGTCATGAGAAACACGCTGAGAGGAGGCATCTGTTTCTATGTGTGCAACAGAAATTATTGTGAGGGGCTGTGTTTTGGCACAAACGACACTGGTTGGGTTCAGTAGGGTTGTTGAGGTCAGGACTAGCCCTCAGCTGCACAAACCCATCGATTTTGGCAGCATGGTTGAGTGTGTGACACTAACTCAGTAGTTCTGCAAAGCACCATCCTGTTTCTGGTGTAAATCAGGGACTTGGAGAAAATAGTGAACTATGAAGAGGTTTAAATTGTATTTTCTTTCCTCCTTTTTCCTGATTCCTCAAACATCCTCAAAGTATGATTAAATTTTGACAAGGGTGGTGGTGGTTCCTTTGTACATCATTCAATGGGATGATCTGTGCTGCACAGGCACCCCTAAAGGTGTGAGAGAGCTGGGATTGCCATGCAGCAGGAGGGAGGGCTATGGGACATCACCCAGCAGTGTGATAACCTGACCCCTTCCCTCTGGGACCCTTTCCCCTCCTGCACTTTGGGATTCTTTGCCTGAGACTCCAGGCTGGACCCAATGCACTTTATTGGGTCCTTCCTCAAATATTCAAATCGATCCTGTGTGTGTGATAGGCTTGCAGAATTTGTCTTTGCTCTTTGCTGGTAGGAAGGCAAGGCAAGGCAAGGCAAGGCAAGGCTGAAATCACAGTTCTGGATTTTTTCCTTTCAGAAATGTAGAATCCAGTTTTGCTTTAGTAGCATCTAGATTTTTCAGAGGAAAGTTTGTACTAAACAATCACATCTACATACTGGTTTTGTGCTTAGTCCAGCTACCATTCCTGTGGCTAGCCAATTTGCAAATAAAGATGGGAATGAAACAGTAGAAAGAAGTAAAATTAAAAAAAAACAAGTATACATAATAAATATGGAAATAACATTTTAAGCATCAATTATGGGATTAGGATTATAGAAGAAAACTCAGATCCTGATATTGTGTAAAAAACCCCAAACAAACAAAACAAGGAAAAATTGAGCAGTTTTCAAAAGCACTAGGAGTAAAAAATGGAATAGGAAAAATTAGTCTTCCATCCTTCACTTTCTTCTAAATTTGGACAATAAATAACAATTATGTATAGATTAGCATAATGTTACTGCAGTGAATTAAACTTCAATTTAACCAATTTATCTTTTTCAAAACCAGCAATGTTGTCTACATTCTACTTCTGGAAAATGTTAGTCAAAATACATTAATAACATATTTTAAATAATTTTGAATTATTCTGACTTCCTGCTTCATGCTTTAAAGTATTTTCTTTAAAAAAATATGTAGAACTTGGCAGAAAATATCTAACATTCAGTAATTTATTTTTTTACTTGAAACTATAATTTGGTATTTAGTAGAGAATTAGATCCCTGTTATTGAATTCTATAGGATGACTGAGACATTCTGCAGAGAATAAACTTTTTCTCTGTTAAGTGTCATAGGTTTTTAGAGTAATTTCTAGAGGACATCATTGATTAAGTCACTATTAAATTCTGAACTATTTTCCCACCAGGGTAAAAACAATTAACATGAGGCAGATTCTTCATTGCCTGTCTTCTCATGCAGAGTGAATGAAAAATTCTTATGATGTGACATTGTGCACATATTTTCTATTTATAATGCATTAATGTTGAGGCCACCAAGTGCTCTCTCCTCATTTTGTTTTTTTTTTCCTAAAACTCTTCATTTTCAGGTTCTGTAACAGTGACTCACACACGGTGTTCTGTAGCACCTTTATCATTTCAGTTGTGCTTCACTGAGTTTTTCACTATTTTATCGATGTCCTTTGTGTCCTCAGGGACTCAGCTGTGTCCTCTACTCCATTGCCTGCTATGCCAAGGGAGGAAATTCTGGACAGAATCCTTCACATCACACCCAAGCAGCTCCTCTTGGGCATTTTTGGTGACAAACTCAAAGAAAGTTTCTAGGCACTGGATTCATTCTGGTTCACCTGACCTGACTTCCACCTGTAGAGCCCTGCCTTTTTAAGTTTGAGTTTAGTTAACTAAAAGTACAGTAATTTCACGATTATAAGCCGCACCATTTTGACTAAAATTTTGGTCCAAAGCCAAAGTGCGGCTTATAATCAGGTGCGGCTTATATATGGACAAAGAATGAAAAGTTGCTGTTTTAGTTTGGAGGACAGGTGTCTGCTGAGAAAGACAGGAACTTCTCTTTGAAATGGAGAATGTAAACCCCCTCTCTCCAAATTATTATAATTTGGAAATCAAGGGGCTCTCAGGCAAAGATAAGGGAATTAGGAATAACAGTTCTTTTCTAGGGAAATCAAAATAGAAATACAGTACTACAAAGAAACAAACCCCAAACCCTGACAAAGTCAGAGTACAACCCGACACCCCATCAGGCAGGGTGTTGGTAGCAGTCCCATTAAATGGTGGCTGCATCCTCCTGCAGTGACAGATGTGGCTCAGTTGGAGCAGTGCTCCTGTACAAGGTGCAGTTTCCCTCCGGAGGTCCAGTGGTGGTGTGGAGAAATCCAGTTTTCTTCTGGAGTCCAGTGGAGAAAGGGGCTGCCTTAGTGTCCCAAAACCTCTGTTTTTATCTTGGTAAGAAATGTTGGACTCTTCCCCCTGGCTGGAGCAACTTCCCATGGGATGCAGTAATTTTATCAGTCCCACAGTGGGACTCAATGGCCATGAGCAGAAAATGACTGGCTGGAGGAAGGATGGGTTGTGAAAAGATAAAGAACAATGCCCTGCCTGGTTTCAATGGATGGCCCATTAGCAGATTATCTGCCATTGAGATAAGGATCACTGTCCCCACCCTCAACAGATGGTGATAGAACAGATACCTTTTATCACACTCTGTATTGTAACGTGCGGCTTATAATCAGGTGCGGCTTATATATGGATAAAGAACAAAAAGTTGCTGAAACCCAGAAGTGCGGCTTATACTCAGTGCGGCTTATAATCGTGAAATAACTGTAATTTGATGTCATACAAGGCAACAATTCAGGTTACAATGCCTGTCCTGAGTGTATCATGACTGCTGCTACAGGTCGTCTACAAAGCCAATTGGACTGAGGCAAAGACTGTCTAGTAAAAACAGACAATTGAAGCAAAGCATATCTAGCTCATCTGAAATTGCCCATCCTACATGGCAAATTTACATTAGGCATTTTCTTCTGAAATCAGTGTCATAAGCAAGAAATATTACTTTATATTTTTGAGGAGGAGAACTATAAATGTCTAGAATATGTGACACCAGTCATTGTGGTGGCAAAAATAAAAAAGGACATAAAAAGAGCCTTCTGGAAAATGTAAGAGGCTTGATGTAACGTTTTAAATTAGTGTCATTGCAAAACAAGAATATTCCCCAAAAATTCTGGGTTCTCTGAACATTTTTTAAAAATCAACATCTCAAATGCATTTTATAATATTTTATTAAAAAAAAAAAAAGAAGAAAAAAAAGGCAAAAACATGTGTTTATATGACTCTGTCTTAATATCCCTGCAGAATTAGTCACAGTTCTGAAAAATAGACAACAATGTCCTTCCACTTCAGTTCTGATAGGCTGGTCAATAAGTTGTTAAACAGTATATTGGAAATGAATTTTTTTTTAAATAGACTCTTCCTAAAGCAAAATTCCAGCTACGGATTAAAAGTCTCAGATCTGAGTTCTGGTTTGTTTTGCAAAATTTCTGTGGAGAATAATTTAAACGTAGACATTAATATCTGAAGAGGAAATGGGATGCAATTAAAGATTTTATATACTTACAAATTACACATAGGTAGCACCTTTAAGATGTTTCTAAAGTAGGACAAACAAATACTAATCAATTTGTTTTATACTTTGTCTGCAAAGGTGTCAAAGAATTTTAGCTGCCAATTAGCACAGTAGCCCAGTGCAGATATCCATGGCAAACTGTACACCATGGGAACATTTTCATGCTAGAATTACCTCCAAAATATTCACACATGGGTCTGAGACAGACAACTCTGAGATATTACCAGCAGACCTTAAGAGCTGCCAGCACAACTCAAAACAAAGACTGAAGCAGAATATCTTGAGGTGGAGACAAACAGCTTTATAGCCAGAATCCAGCTCTCCTAGAGATCAGATGCAGGGCCAAGCACACACCTGGTGTGAATTAGGCAGAAGCAAGACAAACAGACCTTTATAACCTGAGGATGGACCACCATGGCTCCAAAGGTCTGCAGGCACTACATATATAAATGAGCATTCAGGGGTTACTTAGCTTTGGTGTCTTTTCCATTCATACTTTTCGATGATGCTTCTAAGGTATCTCCAAATTTTCATAAAATCAATTCCTGGTTGAGAAGAGGATCCTAACCCTTAGTCTTGAGAGGCAAGTGTTGGTGTTGAGTGTCCTTAGAAATGCCTGAAATTTGGGACCCAGGGGGAGAATTCAGGCTGAAGGGCAAACAAATGCAGGGCTGGAAGTGGCTGGACCTCTAAAGCATGTGGCTTTTATTCCTGTTGCCATGGGCTGCAATGAGATAACCATTTTACATATCCAGGAGAGATGTGTAACAATAAATCAAACAAATTTTACAAAAAATAAACAAAACAAGACCCAGTAAAAATGTCTACTGAAGGGAACAACCTGATGAGGTTTCTGCATTGCACGGAACTCTGATCCAGGACTGATGAATTTAAGATGGAAGAAGACAAACATGGGAGTGAAGTGATGCATAAGCAGATGTATTTACAGTGAGACAGACAATTAGATTAGATAAAGAGAAAGCAGCACTTTGATAGAGGGAGGAGTAAAAAAATAAATCAGAGAGAATATTTTTCCAATCCCTTATTTTCTCCTGCTTTGGAAAAGCAGCTCTGCAAATATCCACTGTATTATCACACCTGCTTATTTAATTTTGTGAGTTGCATCATTTCACCCTTGATCTTTATTTTATTCTTTTTCATTTGTTGGAAAATCAAAAAATGCTATTTTGGTAGGAGACAGAATTGTGAACTATAAGAAATAACATTGCTTGAGGAAATATAATTTTCTCACAGTCTGACTGCAAATTGAAAAGACCCAGTGAACTGCTGCCTGTGTATATTACAGTGGAAGGATATTTTATGCAGGTAAATTATTATACATATATATATATATGTAAATGTATATGTGTGTGCGTGTGTGTACATGTGCACTTGCATCGATGGAAGGAAGTAGAGGATAAAGACAAGTGATACACCATTTAAGGAAAAGAAATTAAATCACACAGGGAAAAGCTCTCCAGTCTTATTAAATATTTATATCTAAGCCTGTATAAGGACACCTAAATCTGTTCAGGTAGAGAAAACTCTCATATCATCCTTTAGCCCTCCAATTTCTTTAGCCACGCTTGCATCCGGATTTCATAAAAACTGTTCTGTGGACAGGAAATAACTGTCTGTTTCATTATCATTTGTTTTTGAACCTGAGAAGAAAAGAAAAAATCCTGCTGGAAAATCTTTACCTGTGGTATTTCTGGTCAGCTTTAGATTAGGAAGTTCTATCAGTTTTTAAAGAAAAGTTCAGTTTATGATATTTAGTAACCTCCAGAGGCTTGGGTGAGTCAGATAAGCTGCAGATAAACATCTGACCTTTGCAGGGTTTATGCAATGTGAAGGAAAGCTATTGAAGTGCACCTACTGCTAATCCTGCACTTGTTCCAAGCAGGAACTTTTCACTGATGTTAATGTGAGCTCTGTGCACTGAATGAGATGAGATTATCCAACAGATATCCACAAAAAATAAAAGCTAACAGCATATGAATTAGAAGACACAGCAGTGCCAAAAAATTAGTTCTTGAGGAATATTAGGCAGTTTGCTTTTTAAACTAGCAATATTACCATATAAAATTAAATTGATTAAATTATGAACTGAAAGTAACCTTTTTTCTTTCAATATAGACATCAGCATTTAAAATGCTTCTATGTGCATGTACTTGCAAAATCTAATAGGCAGAAAATAAATTTTATCACTAAAAATCCTTTCATACTTTATACACGTCTTGAAGTGCAGAAGTTAAAACTACTTTTCCTCTTGATGCAAATTCACTTTTAGCTAGCCAGAATAACACTATGTATTCTAAGGGTGTGTTCCACTTAATTGGTCCCTTTCTTGTTTATACAAAACCAAAATTAATTGCTCACAGAATTGTAGAATAGTTTGGATTGGAAGGAAGTTAAAGATCATTTATTTCCAACACACCTGTCATGAGCAGTGACACTGTCCAACCTGACCTTGAACACTTCCAGGGAAGTATCCATCAGCATGTTTAGAAAATATCATGAAAACTAGTGCAAAACACTCCAGTCAGGAAAACTGGTGGGATGCTCGGCTACTCCCATCCCCTCAAACCTGTGAAACACCAAGAAGAGCAAACAGAGCCCCTCCTCTTGACTCTCTCAACATTCCATTACTTCTTGATTTGTCCTTTTGTGTCTTAAATTGAAAGAAGTTCAAGGTAGAAAGCTGCAACAAGGGGCTTGTATAACACACAATAGATTCTATGAGCCCCTCCCCACCCCAGTTTATTGACATGAGTTGAGAGTGCTGACTTACCCAGACTGCAGTATTACTTCCCTCCCTGTTTTTGGCCTTAGAAATCCACTGGAAATATCTACAGCATCTTAAATAAAGTGCCCAGGAAGAGTTCACTGAAATTTTACAAACCAGGCTATACTCCCCCAAAGTCAGACTGCAGAAAATTAACAATGGCTTACGGAAAATCTAATGGAGGGAGATAAGCTATGAAAAGAGGCAACCCTCTAGAATTAATAATGCAGCTGCACCAATTTTTAGCAGCTGAAGATCCAGTCTTTTGCTTATATTCTTCCCTGATAAAGCTGTCTCTCTTTTAAAGACAACAGAGTTTTCTTCTTTTTTTGTTATAATTTCTATTTTTCTGTCAATGGGTTATTTGTTCATCAGAATGCAGAACTGATCTCAGCTGAAAATTCACTGAAAGTCCTGCATGGCAATCCTTATCTACAGAATCCCAGCTAAAACTCCTGGCCTATGTATTTTCATTGTCCTCTCCATAACTCTGTTATAGTCATGATATTTTTGACAAAACACAGTGAAAGAACAATGCTAGAGATGTGAATACATTTCCTTTCTCCCTTGAGCAAAATGAAAACCAGCCTGCCTCAGGCCTCCCTTGATGGAAAAAAGAGTGAATGCATTAAACAGGACATAGCCCAGAATTTTAATAGGATCTTGACCAATTTTAGGTATGTAATTGTTAACATTTTGTTTTTCATTACGGGATGTTTTATGCTTAGGGTACACCAAAAAATGAACATCTGGTATTAATAACTTACCAGCATAAAAAGCTGAAAAAAACTGCGGCCTATTGTAGTTGGCAGATGGGTTACAAAAACAGGAAGAGAAAAAAAATTTCACAAGACACAACTAGATTAATCCACTGCAATGTAGATCTTTATTTAATTCAAGCAATGCATAATGCATTGACTTCCAACAATAGGTGGCTATTGTGAGAAGTCTTTTCATAGTTAGACATATTCACTAATGATTATTCATGTAAACAGGCTTTTTGTTTAAAATTAGTCAGTGAATTGTTTTGACTGATGTGTCAGTTCCAGCATTGATTGAAGAAAACACATGTGTGCTGTGGAAGGAAGAACCTCAGAAAAGTGGAAACAGTGGAAACCTCAGAAAAGTGGAAATACTGGAAATCCCAGAAAAGTGGCTCCCGTTGGAGAAAGGTCATGGCACTCTTTGCTACACTTGGTTTCAAAAGCAGTAAGAGACTGTACAATGAGTTCTTTTCTCCTTCACATGACCCTTAAGAATTAGAGGGGGTCATCATAGAATCATAGAATGTTTTGGATTTGAAGGAAATTTAAAGATTATCCGGTTCCAACCCCCTGCCAGGGGCAGGGACACCTTCCACTAGACCAGGTTGCTCCATGTCCCGTTGAACCTGACCTTGAATACTTCTGGATGGAGCATTCAGAGCTTCTCTGGAAACCCTGTTACAGTGCCTCACTCCCCTCTTTATCTGGGATGTCTTTGTGTGGGATGACAATTGCCACCATTAAGAAAAGCTCACCATACACAATTGGCTTGAGACAATTTGAACAAAGGGGAAATTACCAATAACTGTATTGTCACATCTTTCACTTGAAAAAGGCAGATGAGGTTGATTTGACTCATAGGTTGTCAGCTCTGCTAGGTCATTAACTTTTGCTCTCTTTGTAAAGATTTGAGCACTTTAGTTTGCAATTTCTTTGTTTCTCTCCTCTTTTTTTTTTCTTTCTTTTTTCCCCTCATTTTATTCTTACCAAAAGGACTGAGATTTATTTTATCATTTACAACCATGTTCACCTGGAGTGAATCCAGGAGGTGAAATAGCTTTTCATGGAGATTTGTGTTACAGTAAATGACAAAATTCTATCTCTAGAGTTTTCACCCTGAACTAAGACCGGAACTGTTCTGACTTTACATCATGGACCAGGATGGTGTGAACCAGATACCTGCTCCATAAGAATTGAGTTATTAATGAAATTATATTCTTCATTCTTGGGAGTAGAAAATGTAAAAAATTCTTGCACATTCTTTTCATTTATAGTCATTAAATAAAAGAGAGATCTGGTCAAGTGGAAGGTGCCCTTGTACCCTGGAGTGTTCAACATCAACTCTTTGTTGTAAAAACACCTCTGTACTGGGCTTCAAGACAGTTTCATGTGGAAGCGGGGAAGACACAAACACAAATAGAAATTAGAATGTCTCAAAGTCATAAGATGCCTCATGGCAATGAGGACTGGCCCAGGGCCAGCTTTCATGTGGTACCAACAGGTAGATCATGAAATTTGGATGCTGCTATTTCAAAGTATGGATGCAGCCCCAAACTGGGCTCTGGGCAGGCATTCAAAGAGTGAGACACATCTTTCCCAATACTAGAGCAGCAAATAAGCAAAATCTCTTCCCCAGAACTCAATTTTCTCACATCTGTACATAGCTATTTTGAATTATGTCGGCTAAGATATCCTGAAACTCAAAGAAAAATTAGGCAGTTGTCTAATTAGGTTTTCCTCGCAAACTTCCATATTTCACAAGTCACTATATTGGTCCTCTTTTGAATCCTTCCCATATTATTGCTTTTAGCATCTTGTCTATATTGGAAAAAGCCATTGGAATTGGGAGAGTTTCTTGTTGTACAGCTCAATTTCATCCACTTTTGAATCCTAGGTAATGCCTGGGTATTGTCATCCAGAAAAAACAATAAAGATTGCTGCTTGACAGCCTTCAGACTGAAATCTTCATGACCAAATACTGGTTCATGGATGGCAGCTTTAGCTGGAAGGTGTTAATTTAAACTAAAAAAAAATTTAAACTAAAAAAAAATACACCTTTTAAATTCTTCTTGGAAAAGTTTTGGATTAAAACAGTAGGAGACTGTAGAAATCAATAAAAAATACAAAACCCATAAAACAAATTTTATCCAAAGTTTAAAACAAAGTTTATCCAAACGAAAGGACACCATTGTTCAAAAAAACTCTAGTTTTGTGATTTTTTTTGTCCTCATTTCAATGTGGGAAAAATTACACACTTAATTTTAAATTTTTTTGTAATTAGTAGACAAGTTTGAAAATAGCCAATAAGCTGACAACACTTTTGGTGACTCCTCTTACAGATATCAGCTGTTTGAATCAAGCAGTGTCATGCTTTGACTCTGGAAAAGCAGTTTTCTGTGCAGCTGCCATCCTTAAAGGATGATACTCTAAATCTCGGCCTATAATCACCTAGCAAAACCTACACCATATGTAAATATGTAATTCACATGAGATTGGCTCCCAAGGGAATTCCTGTTAGAAGCCTGAGCTGCATTGGGAGTGACAGTCTTTTTAGTGCCATTAAGGTAAATGAGGTGGTAATGGGAAGTGCAGATTATACTAACTTCAATAATTTATTTCATACTTCCCATCAGGGAAGCTTTTACAAACAGCTAGTGCTAATTGAAATGTAAATGAATGATAAATTATGAAAAAAGGTATTGAAAACAGGGTGAGATAAAAGAAATAAACGTAAGATTCCTACAGCAGAGCAAAGAAAAATGGGTTGACATGTTAATTAGATAGCAGAGAATGATGGGAAAACAAGCAAACAGGCAGGGAACACCTGTGTGAATATGAGGCACACACATGCACGGTGCCAGTGCATCCTGCCTGCTGGTGCTGAGCACACACCGTGGCAGTGTGTCCTGTCTGTCTTTGCTGATCCCCCATCTGGGGTTTTCTGTGCACATCCCTGACAGGAGGTTTGCAGCTCATGGCATTGCTCTGTATCAGTGGAGCATGAACCACAGCCTGACCCCTCTGAAAGATCCTGGCAAGGATTTTCAAGAGTAGTCAGTGGTTTTGGCTGCTTCAGACCTGCTGTTTCATCATATCCTCTCTCAGGGTGCCCTAGCAGGCAGGATTCAAGAAAGCATGTTGAGTTAAAGCATCACAATGAGTCTTCTAGTTTAATTAGCAATTATGAAAAATCTTGATGTGTTCCAATAAAGGTGGCCCAGAATAACCCCATTCATAGTGTCATAGACATGCTTTCTTCCCACAGAATATTAAAAATAGGAAAATTTACCAGACTGAGAAAATTTAATGGAAGTATGAATCATGTTGACTTGTACTGCTGCAGATTAGTTACAGTACGTTACCATTTTTAAACTATTTTAAGTTTCACCAACAGAGCCTGGAGAGTACAATTAAAGCTTTGAAAGGTTATTGATACTGAAACTGCCTACCAGAATTAAACACATGCACCTCTGAAATTTCTGGAAATGTCTTTCCAAAAGTATCCTATGTACTTGAAGTAGCAATTGTCTATTTAAAGATTAAGGAAGTGCTGGGAATTTCAGAAAACATTTGTTTGGTTAAGTCTCTAAAATAAATGAGCATACTGTGCCTTCTTTTCCTTTAATAAGAGATAAATGTGCTGAAAACAGATTTGAAAACCAAAAGGCTGAGAAGTCAGTGTGTTCAATTAGGAATGCATTTGTTCAAAAACACTTGACCCAACGTAAGTCCTGAATGATTAATTAATTTTTCATTATCAATGCCATAAGACATATCAGTGTTACAACTTTGGAAATGCTCTAAAGAATCTCTCAGATGTCATACCAGCTCCAGTACAAGAGCATTTGGACCTCTTTTGGCAAACCCACAGAAACCTTCACTGCACAGAAGTCTGTTATCTCACAACACTTGGAGGTCAAATCTGATGGATGGAGCAGTGCATGCAATCAGATTTCTTTGTGTCACAAAAAGCAGCTAAGAAAAGTGAGCCATGTCTAACCAAACCCTTTGCATCTGCCGTAGAGATAAGCAGCTGACTGACCTGCCAGCAGAGGAAATCACCAAAATGATTATTGAGGGAATATTTCTTCCTGAAAATACTCAGTACAATATTTTGATAAAGCCATGAAAAATAAAATTCTGGTGTGGAAACTGCAGCAGCAGCCACAAAAGAAACGCCTTTGGCAAACAGTTCAAATTCATTCATGGCCAAAAGACAAGGCAAGCATCGTGTGGACATTGGAGCTGCTGGATGACCAGGGCCATGAACAAGTGACAAAGGTTTCTACATGCACTCCTTGCTGGGCTAGTTAGCCTTGAAATCTGTCAGCCAAGGTATTTCTGTCACACCACTGAAACACAGGGAGGACAAAAAGGGAAACTCACACAGCAGTGGTTTATCTATCCTATGTACCACAAGGAGTCATGCAACTGGTGCCATCTCTACTTTATGTCCAAATGCAGGGTCTAACAAACATCTTCCTTCTATTTCAGAAGACAGATAATCTCCCAGGGATGTTTTAAAATGCCTGGGGAGTCACTGTCACCAGGCTGCTGCTGACACCCCAAATCATGATCCTTGTAAACATCAGCCTTGAAGTGCCTTGATGGCTGTGACAGATGTCATTGTGCCTCCAGGGCAGGAGCAATGGCTCAAGAGCAGCTGCTGAAGTGAAAATCTGGCAACCTGCAGGCAAATGCTCCTGTCACATAAGAGCTCTCATGAGTGACAGGTGACATGGTAGACCTAAACCAGGGAGGCTCTCTCCTTCCAGACTACCAAACACTATTAAGATGAAGCAGACCACTTTTCGTCTGACTCAGTAGTGTTCTCACAACTTTAATTCTCCTGCAAGCTTCAACCTTTCCTCTTGGTCTGCAAATTGGGATGCTGAACAGAAATTTAAGGAAGGAGCAACATGGCTGTTAACAGACCGGAAAGGATATGATGACAAATGAGTTTCAGGAAAGAGGATGGGTCCTGAGAAAACCTAGGGCCCAAAAAACACTCTTGATTTTTTGTCCCAGATGATTCTGCTCTAACATTTTGGGCATGAATATTTGGACTAAGCAGTAAGGCCCAGCTTTATCTTTCCAGGAGCAATTCTAAACTTCGGCGATTGTCTTTATTTGTGTTCTCAAAGTTAACATCCTTTTCATGCAAGAATGGCTTAACTGCAGTTACTGACATTCAGAACCTTACAGACAAGTCTTTAATGAACAAGGCATATGAAATACTAAATAAGAACTCTTTTGACATACAGACTTCAACTTGAAAAATATTTTTTTAAGGAATTTTAAATACTCGAGTTCTGTGTCTGAGTTGCAAGAAAATAATTCAATAATTGAGTTTATTGGAGGAAAATCAAGGAATCACAGAATCATTAAGGTTGGAAAAGACCTCTAAGATTATCAAGTCCAAGCATTAGCCGTACACTGCAAGGTCCATCACTAAGCCATGTCCCTAAGCATGATAATTACACATAATAACTGGAAAAAAAAATGCTCAAACGGTGGGAAAAAAATTACAAAAAGGAGCAATTGTGCTACCAGAGATGGCTGCTGATATCACCACTTTTATTTTTCTCTATATTTTGCCATATGTAATAAAGTAATCTACTTTCAAATGAGAGAAAATGCTTAAGATCTACAGAAAAAGACACCTTTAGAGCAGTTTAGTCTTCACCTCACCTGAAATGCACAATGATTAGATCTCTATGACAATGGCCTGAAATATGTGGTAATGGGCTCTGCAGTCCCATGGATAAGCAACAAGTCATAATTGAAAGTTTCTCAAGACGTAGTTAAATTGGTGATCTGTCCAGACTCCTAAGTTCTGTATGACAAATGAAAGAGAAAAATCAATAAATCAGTAACTACCTCTTCCCACTGTGTTGTTACATGTCCTCTCCTGTAAGGATTTCCTTCTATTTAAATCACATCATCTAATATTATAAAAAGTGGTGTAAGATTAGTGGCTTGTTCTGGCTCCAGAGGCGTATTCCAGTGTTAGTTTTCCCATTTGCCCTTGCTAAGTTTTGTGCTGGATATTTGAAATCAAAAGCTGTTTAGGCTGTAACAAGAAGAAAGTCCACCTCCTAATCACTTGGTACTGTTTTTACCCTTCTAGGCTAAACTTCAATATATATTTTTCCACTATATTTGTCTGTACTTTTCACTTTCAACTCTCAATTTCATTGCAAGGACTCATCACTTTCCTTAGAACTTTTTCTTGAGTTCTACCTTAATAAGAGTCCTCTTCATTTTTCACCGGGATTCACTTATTGTTTCTCTGTGAAAAAAGAAAAAAGAATACTGGGTCACTTTGTCAAACTATAATAGCAGATATGCATAGAAACTTAACTTTCAGTGAAATAAATAATTTGGATGTATTACCACTTCCAAGACAAAATAACAACTTTTGCTTCCCGTAATGGTTTATAATTTTCATTACCTCTGCATTAAGTTCTCAGTTATAGACTTCTGTAAATGTACCTGGAAAGAATAGCAATGAAATTATTGTCTTCGTAAAGATAATAATTTAGTGATTTGCTTAATTTCAATATTCAGTAATTGACTTGATTGGAGGGTAAGACTGAAAATGGAAGGACCTCAGAGAATGAATTGATATAACTTTGATATTAGATTTCTCACTTGTGTATTCACATCTAATTACAAGCAAGTAATTCTGCTTTTTTTTTCGCTTATTTTGTCTAATTATAATACCCAAAAAACTGAGGGCCAATATGAAAAATTCTGTTCCAAACAACACCCTTTTTCATTTTCCTTAATGTCATTGGTTAATTACTCAACTTTGGCCTTCCATAGCTGAATGGAACAAAGGTTATAGAAAATATATGAGGAGAGAGATGGGCAGTGATTTTATGAAGGGATTATCCCATTTGTTGCATTGTTTTCTATGTTATTCTCAGTTATTTCCTTTATTTCTTCTTATATCTTTCTTTAAGAAGGGTAAATTTTACATATTTGATGTTGACTGCCCAGAAAATTCCAGAAATATCTCAGTAAGCAACTTATAAATGGCTTGAGGAAATGATCAGGGTGTATTTTCAGGTTTGTATAGGGTTACCTACTTTTGAAGACTTTTATAATGTTTACAGATAAATTGAAGTCTGGCATAAGTAGCAGTAAATTAAGTGTCCTAAATGTGGCTTTTAAAGTTTGATTAATTAATATACATAAAGCATTTTGTGCTCTTCAGACTAAAGGTCTGTAAGTGCACAGAACAAAACACAATAATTATTAATCCTGTATCTCACTGTGTGTGGGAATATTGGAGAGATGCTTAGCCCAAGTACTCTAAATTATACAGCCCTATACTTCCAAATCCATCTCCCCAAGCCACAGCTCCATTAGCTTTGCTGATCTTTTCCTGTAATGAATTTGCTTTTTGCTAGTTTGATGTAGGATGAAAACAAGGGGCTATACAATGTTTTTTACAGCTGTGTGCTTTGACACACAGAAGATATTTCAGCTCCCATGATGACAGCATGCCATTCTGATGAAATAATGCAGCAGTCCCTTAATAACATGGAAGGAACAGATACAACCTAAACATGCAAATATGGTAATTACCAACCTCAAACACAATTATCTCATGTGCTAGTATTCATAATGAGAACAATATTTCTGTACAATTTTCTTCCAAGAATCATTTGCAAAACACTCACTCTGTCTGTTTCCTGCCTTGTGGAAATTTGTCTCTCCCACAAAATTTCATTTTCTGTAAAGACACAAAAAGCATTGGTTCAGTGACCTTGGCAGCTCCTTCACAGGGCACATAACTTATGCTGTCTTTCCACCTTTATATGAATTGTGTGTCTCAACTCCCACGAGCTGATCAGAGGGACGTGCTCCAGCCCAACACATGCATGGCTGAGGATGCAATTACTGGAACAGCCTTTCTGAGCTACCCGACGAAGAGCAAGAGGTCGGATCCTCTGCGGGTCCAAAACCTGGTCCAGATTCATAATGGCACTGGTGTGATTTGTGCTAGGAGAGAGTTTCTGCTGGCTTGTGTGTCCATATCAAATCTGCTTTTATAATAAGACTCCTCTGAGATTTTATTCTGTAAAATAGTTACAGCTGTTTGGTAGTTCTCTTTCTTCAGCTATGATAATGTGTTGGTTACTGCTCAGAGTTGAAAAGGTAAGGGACTACTGTTATGTGAATACAATATAACCAAAGGAGCAAATATAGATTTTTTTCAGAGATTTGGGAAGTGTAAGCTGGGAGAAGTACATACCAACAACAGTCTTTTAGTTTGATGAAACTTTTTATTAGATGAAATTGAGTGGTTCTTGTATCGGTATTATCCCTGACAATCAAGTAAAAAATGTGACACATCATCAGAGACTTTCGTAAAAATTTCTGTAAAAAAATTACGTGGGTTCCTCAGAAGCAGAAAATAATCATCAATCTGAGTTAAAGGTTTCTGCAAGATTTTTGGCCTCTTTTCCTTAGTCTGTATGTTTGCGTGAACATTTCAGGCAAGACCTTGTTTCTTGTATGCTCATAAACACACAGATTCTGAACTCAGTGGTAGTTCACATACAGGGCACTCAGTTATTTCACATATCTGGGCTGCCACAGCCCAAACTCAGCTTCCTCTGGAGATCTCATGTTAAGACAGAACTGCTAGCAGAAGCTTAAGAAAGAGCTTTTCAAACTATTATTTCCCTGAAAGGGTCCAACTTAGATCTATATATTATATCTATTATATCTATATCTTATATCTAATTTTGTTTTTTCCTTTTTGCTTTGATAATATACTACAACATAGACATGAAAATCTCTTGGAGTGTCTGATTGTTTTGGATTTCATGCCAGATGTGGAGGCAGAATTGGCTTCCACACCAGGCAAGTAATTTGTCACATGGGACAATGAACTTATTGAGACAGCAAAACAGACACTGCCCTTTGAGAGGTGGTATCAGCTGCTAGAATGATGTATATTGTTAATCATTTGTCATCTCCTGCTTGGAGGTCTTTGTTCATGTTTTTTCCATGTGGGGTTATATGAGAAACAAGCAGCTCTTTCTGTGGAAAATGGCCCCAGCAAACTGTTGATGTTCTCCCACTTCCAGCTATGGTGGGAGAGTCAAACCAATATTCATTAAAGCTTTTTCAGCCTCTCTGCTCAGCTCCCACTTTTCAGGGACTAAATGGCAGAACCAAATCCCACTTTACCACCCTAATCCATCAGCTCTCAGAATAATTATCTTGCTGATTTTCCAGTTTGATAAAACTAGATACATTCTGTAATTTTCAATTTAATTATTGAGATAACATACACATGGTGTTATGGATCAGTGACAGTATCAAAAGTCACAAAATATACTTTTAGACAAAAAAATAATCTGAACAACATAAATGCTCTGTAATCCATTTGTTTGAGGCACCAAGAATCTATGCAGCCCATTAACAAATAATAAAAAGCTGAAAAAATTAGTGATAATTAATAAATATATAGATAGTAAAATTTAGTAATTTAACTTTCAGCCAGGATTATCCCCTTCATAGATACCTACTGAAATTATTTTTAGTCTTCAACTCCTTTCTTACAGCCATGCTGTAAGAAACTCCACAGTTTTCACAGTATTATCCTTATTAAACCCTGGATGTCTGTGGCTCCATGCAGTAAATTTAATGAGTGCAAGACCCACTCAGATGAAGGAGAGTTCTTTTATCATGAGACCAGAATTTGACCCCAATTTTTGAATGAGGACTGCTTCACGGCTTTTCCTGTCAGAGAGGGCACAGTGAGGTTGCTCTCCCCAAACTGGTGAGGGGGGCAGAGGGAGAGCTGAGATGTGAGCAGTGATGCCAGCAGGAGCTGCCAGCCAGTGCCACCTCTGCCCTGAAACCAAAGAGGTGTCACAGGCTGAGGGCTCGGGGTCCCTGGGCTCCACCACAGGCAGGGACAGAGCCCAAAGCACAAACCTGTGGGCGTGACCCAGGATGGGATTTTATCCAACATAATCAGAGGGAACACTTCATGGCCACACATATCATGGAGGATTTTAACTTTTTAGGCCCAAATGTCATTGCAGGTTTTGGCCTAAGCCCTGCAGTTAACACTACTGAGCCCTGTGCCCTCTTGAAATCAGCGATGCTGTACCACAGTAAATTAATCTAGTGCAAGCCTTCAGCTCCTAACCTACAGCTGATTCTTGAAAGGCAACTCTCAGCATTATCACTGTACTCTATTTCTAATTTTCACATACAACATTTGAAAAGTGTTGTTCTTACATGAGGTCTTACTGAAAATAGAAAGAAAACATTTTAAGTTTGAAAATTAGTCACTTTGAATTTGTGATTTTTTTTCCTACGTAAAAGTTACTCAAGACTAGAAAATTAAAGGATCAATTAGCTGAAATTTATTTATTGCTAAATTCTTTCAGGGCAATGGGATTCTCAGCACTACAATAAGAAAGAATTTTGGTCGTCTTTATTTTTCCTGTTTTAAAATCTTCCTTTTAGATTCCTGTGATAATATCTTTCCCCTGCCTTGATTTGACAACTTGCCTTTGTGCCAGACTCAGTAAGTTCAGTATAAATTTACTTCCTGATCAGGGCCTTACAAAAGGTATTACATTGCGTCCCGTGATGTTTTCATGTCCCACTTCTTCAGGTCATCTGCAGTGCAGTTTATCTGAATAAATTTTGACATTTCCACTTAGGACCTCTTTCTAGTCTATGAAGAGAGATAAATCCTTGCATGGTCTGAATTTAGACTTCTAAAGTAGGTCATGGGAATTATACTTATTCACTGATGCCTTTTCTCTCAGCTGAGTACAGAGAAGCCTGGGGTGGCTGGCACAGCTGGAGGCACTACACTGAAGATCTCTAAAGCTGGATGAGGTGAATCCCACCCCTGTTTCCTAATAAAGGCAAATTGTCAGCCACAATGGAAAGCCTGATCCTCACTTGTTTGGCCCCTTGTTCTGTTACCTGAATCTTTGCAGAATGACTACAAATATATCCCACAGACTTTTTACAACATTTGGGACAAATCTATTTATATTACAGCCTGCAATGGAAAAGAATGTTTTATTACTCTTGCTCAAGGAAAAGACTAAATCACTCCCTTTGTTATAAAAGGCCTACAAGTGTTTATCTGAACACTGATATTCTTTTATCCTTTTGTTGCAGCTGAGCAGCACACTGGGAAGCCCTGATGTGGAATTCACAGGGATCCCAAGAGTTACTTAGAAGCTTGATTTTCATTTAACTTTCTTAAAAAAAAGAACCTCCAAAAATCTGAAACTAGGGTAAGGGAAGAAGGAAAAGAAAATGATGAATTATTTTGAAGAGCTTTGGATCCAAGCAGAGACTTGGCCTACTTTCATTATTTAATAGTCAGGAGAAGAATTTCCTCCCTCATGTATTTTATTTTTTAAGAATACCATCCTCCTAAACACTATTTCATGCAGATATTATTTCCAGCTTAGAAAATGAAATCATTAGCTAAAATAAAAATATCAAAAATTGACACATAATTGACTGGTTTCTCTTTACCCAGGTAGAACATGATGATTCTTGTGTTTATTTAGGGAAGAGGTTAGGCACCTAGGCTGGTGTAAGATGCTGTTCAGCTGCTCATGGAGTATCATTACTATTGTTTATATTTCATTAAGTGGGCTATGCTAATCTTGAATTCCAGAACAGGGTAGAGCACCTCTGCTGAGATCCTTACAAATATTGAGATAAAAAAGGAGGATGGAAACACCTGAAGTCCTTTTAAGTCCTTTGGTGAGGAGCTTTTCCTTTGTAAATTTCCTAGGAGATGATTTTTATGGTTTCTGCAGCACATATATTTTTGTTCTTAAAAAGGAAAATGGTCTTGGAAACAATTTACCCTGTAGACTATCAGGAGGTAACCATATAGCTGATATGAATTTGTGTCCTACATGCCCTGAAAAAGGAGCTCTAGTCTGCATTTCTACTCCCTAAAGTTGTAGAATCATAGAATGGTTCATGGTGAAAGGGACCTTAAAGGTCATGTGGTGCAACTCCCCTGCAACTAGAGGAGGTTGCTCAGCCCCCATCCAAGCTGTCCCTGAATGTTCCCAGGGAAGGGGCATCCACCACCTCTCTGGGCAACCTGCTCCAGTGTTTCACCACCCTCGATGAAAAAATCATCAAAAATTTCTTCCTTGTATCTAGACTAAATCTACCCATTTTTGGGGTTCAACCTTTATCCCTTGTTCTATTACAACATGCCATCCTGAAAAGTCTGCCTTCATATTTCTTATAAGAAAGAAATACCCCTTTCAGTATTCAAGTATTTCAGGATGTAAAGCCACAGTGAGGGATCCTCAGAGTCTTCCCCAGGCTGAACAATCCCAGCTCTCTGAACCTGTCCTCACAGGAGAGGAGCTCCATCCCTCTGATTGTGTTCATGTCCCACATCTTTCCTCCTCTGAGGAGCCAGAACTGGGCACAGTACTCCAGGTATCCCCACGAGGGAGGGGTAGACAGAGACAATCCCCTCCCTGAGCCTGCTGGCCACGCTTCTGATGCACCCAGGACACTGCTGCGGCTTCTGGGCTGTGAGTGCACGCTGCTGCCTCATCTCCAGCTTTTCATCCACCAGACCCCCAATGCTTCTCCCCAGGGCTGCTCTCTGTGCATTCATCTGCCAGCCCATGCTGGTGCCAGTGGTTGCCCTGACCCAGGTGCAGCACCTTGAAATTGGACATGTTGATCACTAGGTTCTCGTGAGCCCACTTCTCCAGTTTCTCCAGATCCCTACGGATGGAATCCCACCCTTCTGTTGTGTCAGCTGCATTGCACAACTTCATGTCATCTGCAAACTTGTTGAGGGTGCCCTAAATCTCACTGTCTGTATCACTGATACAGATATTAAAGAGCACCAGACCCCTGAGGGACACTGCTCACCACAGATCTCCACCTGGACACTGAGCCACTGGTCACTGCCCTCTGGATGTGACCATTCAACTGTGCAAGTCATCCAGGTCTCCTTCATATTATTTGTGCCTCCTTTTGCAAATCCGTCTTTTTCTGGCTTATTATTTTTCCCTTTCTCTCCATTAATAGAAGTATTAGTCATTTTGGGGAGTGGGAGAAGAGAATGGAATCTTGAAGATATGTTGCCACTGATTATGCTTCCAAGTTGGCAAAAAAGTGCTGTTCCCAAATTTAGTACTGTGCACTGGATTGCAGGAGCAATGCACCATAAATTACTGTATTTATGACATGCAATACAATATATAGACAATTTCCCGAAATTTCTGTGACAAGTGCAGAAGAATTATTGAAAAAATCCCACCCCATTAGGTACCAAATTCAATGGAAATTTATAGCCACCTCTGTTCCCACACCTGCAGGCATTAGTGTCAACAGTATATTTCCCCTCCTTTTCCAATCTTGAACGCTTCATGCCAGTAGCTATAGTGTGAAATAATCAGCATTCATCCATTAGGTAAATAGCTCTGTGTGTGTGTGTTGAGCACAAAGAGAATTTTCTTCTTTTTATTCTTTTTCTTTTTTTCCCCAGTATTGTATGTCTGTGCACAGGTTTCCCAGGGGACCAGGCAGACAGAGCAATTTGCACAAAAGCCTGAATTAGGGAAAAGGAAAAGGGAGCTTGCTGCAATTTATGTGGAAGGAAGTATTCCGTTTTGGATTTATTACATGCAGCATCCATGTAAGCGTGATTAGGACCACTGACATTTTTATCAGAGAGGTGATTTTCCCAGTCTATGTTTCTGCTAACATCTGACATACCTTGCAAATCTTGTGGTCAACGCAAAAATAATGTCACCTTTGTAAATCAAACCTTGCATAAACTAGCAAACAGGAAGATAAAAGAGACAGTAGCTAATTGAGAGCTAATTGTGCTTGACAAACTTCTCAGCCAGCATATGCTAATATTCCTATTTAGGAGGCTGGGCTGGATCTTAGGAGACTTCACCTGTAGTATCTAATATCCAGTTCCTCACAGATGACTATGATTTGGTTTTTGAAAGTTCTGTTCAGGTTTTAAATTCATCTGGATGCTCTCAGAGTCAGTGTTTAGATTCTCAAAGACCACTACTCAGTCACTACTGAAAGATTTCTGGCATTTCAGATTTCCCCAATATAGCCTAAAGGTAATAACTACCAGGTACACTCAGACTTGCCTAGGGTCATACAATTTTAGACAGAACAGTAGGGTCTGAGTGTTTCATGACTTGGATATTATGCCAAATGCCTTCTTTTTAGGGCCAGTAGTCAGGCTTCACGGGATGCACCTCTGCCTGTGTATCTCCTACACCTGTGGAAATTCAAGGTAGTCCTTCACCATTTTTACTGCTTTTATAATGTCTGTTTTGTTTTTTGTTTTTGTTTTTGTTTTCCCCTGAGTGTATTTGAAAGCATATCTTCTATACTTTGTCTAATAAACAAACTGGAATATTCTGTGTAAGGTCCCCTGCTGCTAAAGCAGTTCCAGTTTTCATGGTGCTATTAAATATTCTGTGGACTAAAAGAACTGGAATAGGAGTTGGAGTTAAAGAATGAAGGGGATAGATTCCCCTTAGTTTAGGGAAATGTGGCTTTTAAAACCTATTTTGGGATCTCCACCACTGAAAAGACCTTGGGGTTAAGCTCTGTTTCCACCCAAAGCCAGGAGTAGTTGCTTTGTTGTAGTCACTTAAATTCTATTCCTGAGAATTCTCTCTGTCTCTGAAAACAAGCTAATTGTATTTCTTGATATAGTTATCAGGGTAAATACATGAGGACTTGAGATGATCAGAAGTCCTCGTGGCTGCCTACTTTTGAGGGAAAAAACCCCGAGCAAAATGAAACAAAACAAAAGCCCAATGACCCATCTAGAAAATTTAGACTTAGATCTGTGATTTGATCAGGCCAACACTGATTATTATATATGTGCCTCTGTATAGGACTGCATTGAAAAATGAGTCTGATTATGCTCTGTTTTCCTCCAAGTAAGCTCTGCTCTTTTTTGGATGGAAAAAGAAAAGATTAATCTCAATGTTCTCTCAAGGTCAGCAAGTGACTTTGGGCATGTATATCTAATACTTCTTCTCCAAGCATGAGTCTTTTATTCACATTACCCCTTTTCATTCTAAATGTTATGAGTCCAGTTTCCCTGAAGAAAACATTGTAAAAGGAACTGTTTTTCTCCCTGAACATGAAATCAAAACACAGCATAAAAACCTTATTTCTGTTCCTACAGACTAATTGAATCACCATCCTATACTTTGTTCTGTATAACACCAGTGTGTTGGGCAGCATGATCTGGGTCTTTCCAGATGAGTATAACCAAAAGATGTAAATATTAACCTTAATGGGAATATATTACAAGGAAATAAAAATAAATTAACTTACCAGATAATACAACATAATTTATTTCCTCCAGAGAGCATATTTTCAGTGCAGATCTTATTTTAATAAACTTGTCTCATACAATATTTCCCAGTACCACTTTCAATCCAACTTCAAATACATAACAGTTTTGGAATATAAATTATAGTTTACCTAATGCAACTTGAAGATTCAGCTCAGACTCAAGACTACTGATTAGTATTCTCATTTGCAAAAGATGATGGGTCTGTATCTGACAAATTTTGAGACAAAATACTTATCTGCCTCTTGTGTCACAGACTTAAGTTTATTTTTGTCTCTTCTTGTGTTCCCTTGCTGTGGCAACTGAATTAACTTACTGTAAACCTCATGGGGCCTGAATAAATCATCAGAGCTAAATTTTGTAACAAAACTTACTAAATAAATAAAACAAAGGAAGCAGATTGTTTCTGGCCATGAAGGATTTGCTGGAAGGTAATAAATAACAGTAGTATACCTTCAGGGTCCATTTGGTAAAGAAAGTTCTCTTTAATACAGAGATTATTCTCCCTCTGTTTTGAGACTGCCCTAAAGCCAACAGGGAGTAGCCTGTCTTCTGCCATCATCTATCATTACAAAAGGTCATAAAATATGTCACAGTCATAAAAAATGGTTGAGATAATTTAAATGGCAAGAAGATATCTTTCTGTTAGCAACACCCCACATGTATTCTTCTGATAACACCTCCTGGCATCTGAGCCAAAGGAAACCAAGCTCGGGTGTGAGCCACCACGTATCTGGAAAGCTCGGGTGTGAGCCACCATGTGTCTGGAAAACTCAGATTCTGCCCCTGTAAGTAATTTAGGGGCCTTCATGAAGAATAACTAAAAGCTGACCTTTTTCTGTGGCTGTGGTATGTGTTTAAGACTGTATCTCCTACATTTTGGTTTTCTGCACCTTACAATCAGCATTAATTCCTTCTGATGAGTTAAACCCTTTTGTCTCTTCAAGGTGTCCCAGAACCAGTAACTGCCCAAGCAGGCAGGATCCCTGACTGAGAGGAAAATTGAAACAAAACAACAACATTAATATCTCTTTGTTTTTGCTGGCTGGGTTGTACAACCTAACTAAAAGCATGCTATTGGAGGAGTAAAGAAAAAGTGGGAAGGGAGGGAAAAGCAAAAGCTCTTTGTGGGTTAGTGTGTAAGTCAGAAGGTTAAAGGAAAAAACCCACTGGTACCATGACAGGCAAATCTATAAAACTAATAACCTGCTTGAAAAGGTGAATTTGACTTTCATATATTCCATGAAGCAAAATGTTTTCTCAGTATTGTGATTCCTGGAGATTAATACAAAGGATTTGTTAATTTGTTACCCACTGAGGCACCTGTAGATGAATGTGCAGAGAACGCAGCTGATTACACTTCTACTTTGTCATTTACCTGCTTATGATCATCCCTGCTTTAGAATTATGGAATCAGAAGAAAAAAATGATCAATCTTTCATATGTAATCAGAATAACAAAGCAAGATGCCTTAATTGCCACCAGTGAGTATTGCATGTTGATGTTTAATTTAGAGAAGTTTCTATGAAATATTTTGAGTTTTCTTGGGGAAATGTGATGCAATTGCAGGAACTGATCACTAGAATCCCCTGACAATGCAACTAGAAAGATGCAAAACAGCACTTCTAGTTATATGTGCTATTTAAACATGTTTTATATAAATATCTCTGTATTTTTTTGGGTGGTACCATTCCTCCATCTGTGATAAAAACAGAGAAAAGAAGTACAACATCTCCTGGAGGCATCAGTGTTCCTATGAGACTCACTGCTATAACTGATATTAATGTGTTTAGAGAGTTACAATGAGCTTAGCTGGCTACAGCAGAAGAAAAGACACCTTAGATCTTGTTTGTGTTCTTCCACAAGGACATCCTGAGCATAGAACAGTTCTGTTGGAAGGGACCTTTAAATGTCATCTAGCTCCAATCCCCCTTACATCAGCAGGGACATCTTCAGCTAAACCAGGTTGCTCAGAGCCCCTGATGGAGGAAGGTTTCCCTGCATTTGGGGGAATGTGTTGTTTCCATCAGGGGAATGCAATAAGTTTGATGTAGAAAATGGTTCAACGTTATCCCCATTACTTGCGCAGATGTCAGAAAAAAGGGTACAGCAGAGAATGGGTGATACAATCCATACCGTGGAAAAATACTTCCTCAAAGCAGGAATTGCAATCAGTTTTGCTCAGGCAATTAAATATTAGGAAGATGCAGAGCTTTTCTTTATTTTCTAAATGTAATTGCCAAAAAAATCAATTTTATGTATCAGAGAAACTTCTATATCTAGCACAGGACTGCTAAGACCTTTGCATAGGAGTAGGCACTGTTCCTCAATACTTCTTCACCCCTCAGATCAGGGTTGCCTCATCAGTCCCCCTGAGATCTCAACTCCACATATGACAGACTATGACTGAGGTCATGGGGAGCACCAGTTGCAACAGCATCCTACTGCCTTTATTTGGGATATTTGTTTTATCAAGCTCTCACTTCCCTTTCTACTGACTTTTAAACCTCAGATGATTTGCTTTTTGAATTTGGTTTTAAAAATAAATGGAAGTAGAAATATAGCTACCAACCAAATAATCTAGCAAGCTGAAAAATCCATCAATAAATCCCAGTCTCCTGCTCTGTCAGTCTTGTTAATTGCCACTTTATGTAATACCTTCCTCTTCTGCTGAAGGTTATTAAGAAGGATGTTGAAGCCAGACACACTTACAGTCTGGTATTTTATTAGAGATTACTCTGTGAGATTTTTATCTAGGCTCTCACACAAGGGACTCCCTCTGTTCACTGGTCCATAATGACTGACCTACATATCTCTGCTGACCAGGGGTTTGCTGCATGACTGCATTACCCAGCAGAATTTGACTCCCCTCACTATATTCATTTGTCACAGCAATTAAATCCATGTGTTGATTTATTGAGTGCAGGCCTGGTGTGAAATGCAGGAATGCACAGGACTCATTCTTTTCTTTCTGGCATTACCTCTGCCTGAATGGCATTTGACTGTCTTCTTGTTATTTTCAACTTGCCTAGATTTTCTTTTGTCCTGTAGTGACAAATAATGACTACATCCCTTAATTTTGCAATATCTCATTTTCCCCCTCTTTCTTTCTCCTTTATATTACTGAGTATGCAGAACCTCCAAAACTAATACAGTTCCAATGTCTCTTCAATTAGCTTACCATTAAATGCATGATCATGTCTTTTGAAAATAAGGGATTGTAAATGGTTTCACCACAGCGGCCATGGGATATATCCCTAGATAAAAATTGACAAATGAATGATGAAAGAGAGGACAATGAGGGCTAAGATTCATCTCATACTTTGGGTACCAATCAGGTAATCTGTGCATGTAGTGGGAAAAGAGGGCTGGAAAGGATCTGGAGAGTGAAAACATATTGAAGCCTTTAACAAAATATTCACCTATGGCCACAGCACTTACGGCAAGGCACAGGAATGGCCCCAAACCAGTCAGTATGTAACTCATAGAACCACAGAATCATCAGAGAATGAATTCAGAGAGAAGGTACCTTCAAAGATCATTTTCTTCCAAGCCCCTGCCATGGGCATGGACACCTTACACTGTCTCAGGTTGCTCCAAGCCCCATTCAACCTGGCCTTGAACATTTCCAGATATGGAGCAGCCACAAATTCTCTGGTGCAGCCTGTTTCATGTCTCTGCACCCTCCAGAGCCTTCTGTTTTCCAGGCTGAACAGATCCAACTATCTCAACCTGTCTTCATGGCAGAGGTTTTTCAGCACTGTGATCAACTTAGTGGCCTTTTTCTGGACTAACACATCCATGTCTTTCTTTTATATTGCTCAAGGAGATTCAAAACTTTTCTTTATTTTTTTTTTAATTTTTTTTTCCCCCTTGGCAGTCAGATCTGAAAAAGTAATTAACCTAAAGACTCCAAGTTCAGTGATTGTCTTCATATCTTTGTTTCAGCCTCCTCTCCAGCCGTCCTGGTGTCCAAGCTGGGCAGGCAATGGAGCATTTGACATTTGAGTCAGGAAGCAGAAATTTTGCTTCAGATGGGTCTGAACTGTCCTGTCCTAAGGTGATGCACCCTCGTTCCTTGGGAGAAAGGCTCCTCCTCTTTTAATGCATGCCTACTAAATCAGAGACCACAGCAAAGCCTTGACCATTTCTCTTTATAGTTCAGCCCTGGAGTAGGCAAGAGCAGTCCTACTGTCTACACTTTTTGCAATATAAAAGCTACATGGTTGTAATGTTCCCTAAGAATTTGGTGCCTTCATGAAACCAAGAAGGCCTAGTCCATGGTTTCTTTTGTAGAACAAAATCTTTAAAGAAGCATGAGGCAGAAGGATATAATGCTCTGAAAAGGGCAAGTGATCCTTGTCATTCTGTGCACAGCCAGATGCCAAAAGAGGAGACTTCAAGCCTCTATCACAAGGTGATTTTATACCTCTCAGGGAATATTTTTACTATTTTAGTGTTGTATTAATTGCAGAGAAACAGTGAAAAAGGATTGAGGTTTATTATGCATATTTTCAAGCCTTTGCTTGATATGGGATGTCTGTGGCCCCTTCAAAAAGGGCTTGGAGCAATGAGTGGAATGGACAAAGATGTTTTTAGAGTAGCCTTGGTAAAAATGACCCAATACTGGTAAAAGGAAGGATCTAGAGCAACTTTACAGTCCACTTCATCATGATGGTGTCCACTGATCCCATGCTGTTGGGGCACTTTGGGGAGACTGACTTCTCCCCCACTTTGATGTGATCCCAGAGAGGTTTCACTGGCATCTGCACACTAGAACAACATGAAGGTGAATTGAGACTATTGATTTTATGAAGGACTGTACTTCACATATGCTTAAGACACAGAATAAAAACAAAAAATACGTTTTCTTGATTACTTGGCACATAACACATACAGTGTGTGGGGTTGACACAACAGCACAGAATTAAGAAAGCTCATAATATCAAGGACACCTCTCATTTCCTTCAAGTACTGAATATCTAAATGTTTATAAACAGCAAGTTTGCATTCTTCCTTTTCACATAAGGCTTGTCAATAGTAATATTAATTTCCTTTTTAAATTATTCCCCTTGGGATGACCTTACACTTTGTCACAATCTAAAAAAAAAAAATTAAAAACTCAGTAACATTTGTAATTTAATAATATATATATATATATAAGTAACTGTCTCAAATTATAAGTAACTGTCTCAAATCACCCACTGTACAAGAAGAGATCCCCAATGTCATTTCTCTCCACAGGCAGAGTCAGACAAGCAGGATGAAAAGGATAGCAAGGAGGGGTTTCCTTGGCAACATGTGCTTGAAAGGATTCAGAACTTCTCCCTTCCTCCTAAGACTCATTTTTGTATCATTTTTGTACTTTTTTAAATGTTTGTTTGGTTTTTTTGCCTCCTACACAGTTTTGTGTGAAAGGGAGGCAGGATTGTGAATCAGGCCACTGAACCTGATCCTTCCGTGCTGCCAGAAGCAGCTGCACACATCTGCCAAGGGATTTGGACTCCATTAGGGATTTGAAATGGCTCCTGTTCATGACAGACTCTGCCAGCTCTTGAGTGAAAAGCAAACTCTCCTTGATGTGCTCAGTATCAGCATCCATTTTTAGTCCTACTTGGATTCGTGCAGCCACAGGGTAGGTTTTGTTTTTTGCTTTTTTTCCCCCCCGTGTTTTCCTTTTCTTTCCTTTAGGGCTAAGACAAGAAATGAGGTATGAACATTAGATCAAATAAGCAGTTTAGCATGATGCAAAGATTTTAGATGATCTGGGCTAATTTCACCGGGTTTCAGATGCCTAAAGGAAAAATGACCACCAGAGTGGAACAACTGTACATTGCCATTGATCTGGAAAACACCCAGAGTAATTCAGATCTTTGCTGGGTTGTTTTGTCTTCTGCAGACACAATCCAGGTCTAGGAACATAGAATCATTGAATCATTAAGACTGAAAATGATCCTCAAAATCACCAAATCAAGACTTTGCTGTTCAGTCAGGGATGCTAGAAAGACTCTGCCTCTGTCTTGTGTATCTCACTGTGCATCTGAAGGATTTAGAGACTCTCTACCACCATGAAAACACCTCAAAGAACAGAAGGGTGCAAATTTACATCAGCTTCCAATCAGTCCTGCAATAACAACTTTGTTTTTCTTTCTAATCATTCCTCTAGATTTCCAAATCAAACAAATATTATCTCATAGTTCCAGACTTACACCAAGGAACTGAAATCAAACCCACAGACAGTGCTGAATGAAGTGCAGAGCCAGGAGCTGGGCTTGATGACCCTGGTGAGTCCTTCCCAACTCAGCACATTCTATGATTTTACAATATGAGATTTTGGTCCCTTTGAACTTGTCTTGAATGGGGAATCAACTAAAATATATTTTCTAGTTGATTTGATATGAATGAGGAAGGCCACAGTTATATTATTTTACCCTTGGTGTTCAACACATTCAAGTGTATTCTTAATGCTGCATCAGTTTTCACTCCAGGCTGGTTTGTGGTTTCCTATCTGGGCATCTCAAAAAAACCTTGAGAAGGCAATTGAGTGAGGACTGATGACTCTTTCCTGTATGTAGGCCATAGGATGTGCATGGTAAGAATTGTTAAATTGTGTGGCCTAGGCTTCTATCCCCTATAAACTATTATAACAAATTTAATGACAACAAAACTTTGTGAAAGAACCTTGTGTGTGGATGCAATCCAACAGTTACATTCAATTTAATAACCTGCAGTGCTTTTATACTGGACACAGCCTCTTTCTTTGGAGTCTTATGACAGCTTTTTGTCATTAGACAGAATAAAAAAGACCTCAATAAGAACAAAGTTTGGGATAACAGATTTTCACTTATTAAAAAAAAAAAAATATCATATATAAAGGGCCAAAGACAGGCAGCTTGCAGTTAGGATGAATTAATTTCAATGTTGGAGTCAGGGAGGGAAGCTCTGTGACCTTTAGTAGACTGAAAGTCAGGAGATCAGAGAGTCATAGAAGATCCTATGAAATAGAGATGGGAAATACAGACTTTCAAAGAGGAGCAGATTGGGACACAGAGCAAGAGGCCTTATTTACTCTCACTGAGCTTTGATCTCTTTGAATTTAATATCTGGGGTATCATACAAAGCAATATGAAGTTTACTCCCTCCTTTTGCTTATTTGGAAAAAGAGTGGTATTGAAAGTAATTAGGGTATTTTGGTGATTGTGCTTTTTTGCAAAAGCTATTCCACAAATTCACTTGTTTTCATAGTAATTAATTTGAACAAACTCCAAAAACATGTTTTAATACATCTGTAATTCCCACTTGAATAAAGCAAATTGCATTTTTACATCAGAGGACAGATCAGTGACTCTTTCTTCTGGATGCACTAGAATCGTGAAAATAACAACCCACTGGGAACCTTGCAAGGCCTCAACTTCTGATTTGTTTAACCATAATTGCATATTTATAAATTACAACAGACTTTTTTCTAATTAATTTTGTAACATGTGAATAACGTTGGTTAGTAACAACCTGCTGTATTAGTAAAATCCTTGCCAAGAACGTAGCAGTCTGGAGTCACACTCAGTTTGAACAGAAATGAAAGGCAGCCAGAGCAGTGACTTGCCTTTTGTTTCACTCCTGAGAGGTAATTACCAACTCCAAAATATAAGGATAAAAGCCTTTCAATAAACTGACACCTTCTTCACATTAAACACCCAGAATGTTTTTAATTCTGTCAGGCACAAAGGAGATGAGCAAATAAAAATGCAATTTCTAGTCAAAGTAACCAAAGCAATATTGCTTGGCAAAAAAAGAGGTGGTTATGATGGATTTCCTTTGTACCTAAGCAGTCAGCATATGGAACAGTGCACAGCTTCATCCTAAGAGGTGCAGAAGTATCTTTGGTGACTCTAGATGCTCAGGTCTTTCTGCAAACCAACTGCTTTGATTTTATAGGCAGGACATCATTTGGGTATGAGCTGGCAGCAATGACACAGAATTTATGGGAAATCCATAAACCACAGCAGCTGTAAACTAGGCAGCATGTCTCAAAGGACATTAAATGCCTGTGTTTAGGTAACTGAATCCTTCTCTTGATCTCTACAAGTCCACTGTACATGGTCTTTATTCTACCTGAGATCAAGCAACTTATAAATCCCTTCTGTCTTTACAAGGAAAATCTTGTTATGGCATCCAGTTGTCAGAGCTGGAAATTGCTTTTAGTGTAATTAATGTATTAACTTTCTAAGAGGAAATACTGCAATTCTTATTAGGCCAGGCATATTACTATACAGTTGCTGAATGGATTAGACAAAATCTACTGGGATATTTACCCCTTTCTTGTTATGTTTTTATTTTTGGCATTGCAGTGTCTCCCTGACTGCCAAGGTCAGTGCCACCTGCATTTCCCAAGGAGGGAGGGATTGTGATGAGTTACCAGTATCCCAGGTTCTCCACCCATCTTCTCATGATGGTTGTAGTGAGTTCTTACTCCATAATCTGGGGAGTTTCCTGGGTATACTTTGATGTTTTCTTAACACAGTCTGCTTTTTTCATTGGTTTTAAGAAACAGGAAGCTTTGCCATCACCTTGTCCCTCTTCAATTAACACAAAGATATGATATGTTTTTAGCAATGACTATTCAGATTTTCTACACCTTTCCACACATGACATTCAGAGATGAACTAAAATTATTTAGGCCAAAACAATTTGGGCAATACTCATTTGACAACTGAGGAAGTGTTATTACACCTAAAAGAGGCTAAAATCAGCTCAAAACTGAGACTACGCTGGATAAATCCTCATTCCATTCTTTGTGAGCTCTTCAGTGTTTTACATGAGGCCATCACCTAAGTGACATAGCTGGAGCTGCCATACAGTGCCAAAACCCGTGTGGCAGCTATGTGTACTCTGAAAACCCTTCCAAGCCAAGGTTTACTAAGGGTTCCTCTTCTGGAAATGCTTAGTGGGGTCTTTTCAAAGATCTCTGAGAATTAAGAAATAGTTTAAGTGGATATTTTAGCCTGGAAGATATTTCAGTGAAAAGGTAGCTAGGGAGTCTCCTCTCAGTTTTTCCATGGACTCAAAGGTTTCTCTTGGGTTGTGGCCTCTCTTTGTACTTTGCATTATTGCCTTGTATAAACAATACAATTAAAGTGAGGACTGCCCTGCCCTCCTAGGGCAATGCTGCAGTGTACTGCCTGGACATTAAAAAGGTCACCAAAATCACCAGCCTGAGTACTTCAGCCAACATTTTTTCTCCTCAGAAATGTGAAAATTAACTCAAGAGTTAAAGAAAGAAATCCTAAAAGTTTTTTCTCTCTCAGAGAAATAATGAAATCTTGCAGAACAAAGTATTTTTGCACACCATTATGGCTGATGCTCCATCTTCACATCTTCACTGTGGGATTTCCAATTATTTCAAAAACTTTTTTCTTTAATAGTAGCACAAATCTGTTTGGACAAGAAACACAGGCAAACAAAACTCAGTTCTATTCCTGGAGAAACGATGAGAGAGAGAAGGAGTTCCCCATGACCAACATTAGTCACATCAGTTTAGGTTCTGTTGGCAGGCATCCAAATATTACAGTGACAATGGTGGAATAACAATTTATAAAGAGCAATCATGCAAATTATTGTAACTAATACCTCTCTTGTCCATCTCATTTGCTCAAACAGTAGCAATGACTACAAAGGATATTTGTAATGCAGATCCTAAATGCAAAGAGGAGTTAAGCTATTGTTGCAAACTACTAAGAAATCTGGGATTTAAAAAAGCAACTACTGCCTATTTTATTTGGCAAAGAAAATCTGTGGGCTTCTGGATCTGTAAAATCTGATTCACAGTCAATGTAAATGTAAATCAGTGTCATTGAAGTGCACTGGCTAGCCCTCAGGAAACACATGTATTTGGTGAAAACTGAGAAAAACTAAAAAATTCAGTGGAGTCAGGAGGCTATCAGTGCCAGCTGAGAATATGGCCAGTATTGTTCCATTCTTGTCCTATTGCTAACAAGCAACATGAGAAACAGTATTTGCCATTTCTGTCACCATGTGCAAAGTGACAGTGGCAAAAGCTTATCCTATGCTGCTTGCACTTGGATTTTTTTCTGTTCCATTATGGCAATTTCTGCATTCAAGATAAGCATTCTCAGTTTTAATGTGTTTGCTTACATGAAATGCAAGTTGTAATTAAATTTCAAGCTGCTTAATTGTGCCTTCATTTGTAAAAATTAGAAAAAGAGAAATAGTAAAAAAAACACCTTTCATTTTCATTCCTCTCTCAATATTGCATCTGAATTAATAGTTAAATAAGATGAAACAAAATATTTTTTTAAGAATCAGTGTTAATTAGCATTTCCCAGCCTGAGAAGGATATGTTTCCACAGAGCATGTATCACTCGTTTCACAAAGACAAAATGCTTCAATAAAATGTTTTTCTGCCCAGGGAGTGAGAAATGAGCACCAGCTTAGCAAAGCAGAATTCAAAGATTTTGCTTTATCCTGCTCATTACGGGTAATTTCAGCCAGCCCTGAGAAGGGATATAGGCTTTTAAGGTTCGACTTGGGTAGAATTAAAGCACCTGAATCCAAAAGGACACAAAACATTCTTTTACTTGGACTTAAGACACTTGAATTGATGGAATTGCATTTGTACTAAACCATATCAGCTTTCAGACACCAGGCAGTCTCATGTGCTGGTTGGCACTCTCAGACCCTCAGGAATACACAAATACAACACACAGATAAAAGTGTGGATAACAGGCTGGTTGCCACACTGTCTTCCCAGAAGTGGGTTTGCCCATGGGCATTGCTCTCCTCAAAGGATGCAGAACTCATGGCAAACTTTGCTAGGAGTGGTGTTACAGGGAAGTAATGGTTGCTCTGTATTTCTCCTTTGAAATTTTGCCTGAATTCATAGAATCATAGAATGGCTTGGGTGGGAAGGGACCTTAAAGACCACCAAGATGCAACCTTGTATTATCCTAATATCTATCTCAATACTTTGAAGGCTTTAAAAAGAAATTCTTTACTATGAGGGTGGTGAGGCATTGGCACAGGGTGGCACAGGAGAAGTTGTGAATGCTTCATCCCTATAAGCATTTAATGCCAGGGTGGATGGGGCTTTGAGCAGCCTGGTCAAGCTTTGAGCAACCTGGTCTGCTGGAAGGTGTCCCTGCCCACATCAGGGGGTGGGAATTGGATGATCTTGAAGGTCCCTTCTAACCCAAACCATTCTATGATTCTCTGATTCTCTGATTCTCTGATTCTCTGAGTCTCTGATTCTCTGAAGCAGCATATAGGTACAAATTTTCTTGATGGAGAAAAAGCAAAACAATTTCAAATGCTGAGAAAGTTATGAATATTCAATCGGCACTCACTGAGCCCTAGCTGATATCTCTTTTAATTATTTATTTGTTACTATCATTGTGGCAATTCTGGATATTCTGGGTGTCCTCATAAATCACCAGTAGCTCATTAAACCAACCTCCATGTTATCTGAGCATCAGCTGCCAATGACAGAGACATTTTGAGGTCTTCAGTAGACGTTTTTTTCTTGTAGTGGGGTCTGAAATGAAGGAAGTTTGTGCTGATATTAGCCATGACAGAAGGTAAAGGTGAAGCTGGCTGTAAGGAGCGAGCAGGACAGAAGGGGCTCACAGCAGTAAGGCATGACTGGATCATGGTCTCTGTAACAAACCTCAAGCAGATGGTTCCCTGTGCTGTGGGGATTGTCCTAGGAATAAGACATTGCCAGGACAGAGTTTTTGATCCTAGCAAAGGAGCACACACTGCAGGCATTGCTGTGTGCAGGCACTGCGAGCTCTGCCCTCTGTAGGGTTCTTTTGCCTTCCTCATTACACTGGGAACTAAAGGGGACACGAGAGCAAATCAATCAGCACCATGGACAGGGGCAGCTACTTCAGATGCAAAGCAGACAGGGATCGGATCTTTGAATGTTTCCTCTGTATTTACACTGCCCTGGTTTGTCTGCAACAAAAAAGGGCTCACTGTGCATTGCACAGGGCTGGCATTTCCCTAGGCTGACACACACAGCTTCTTCAACAGTCTGTGCGCCAGGGTTGCCTCCCACAACTAAGAATTAATGGTAGGCCCTTATTTAAATTCATAACATTCTGTCCCATTCTTTTTCCATGTTGCAAGGTGATCATACACAAAACAAGTTGGGAAAGAATCTGTTCTGTATGTTGTGCTGTGTGTGGGCATGGTGTGGGAATACACAGGACAGCCCATGTAGGGGGTATTCCAGGGAGCATCTCTGTTCCCAGGGACATCCTTTGGAACTATTCACCTCACCAGGAAGATATGGCTGGAAAAACAAGGCAGAAAGCAGAAAAAGTTGTTACTCCCTCAGTGGTCGGTCACAGGTTAAAGAATGAAGCAGAGAGATTAATTAGTCTTGACTCTCAAATAAAATACATTTTCTTGGGTTTAGGGTGTGGAATACCGACAAAGGTATTTTTAATTGTGCAGCTACAGCTGAAGGTGACTCAAGTTAACAACTATTCATACTTATATTTAAAAAACATGAAAAATGGGAACAACCCACCTTCCCACCTGTTTATTTGTTTCACATTGAAGTATCACAGTAAGGAGAACAAAAAGTTGAATCAAATCCTTGGTTGGGAGAGGAATGAACTGCAACCCCTTATAAACCCTGAGATTACTGTTTCTTAAAGGACGCTCACTAATTCTCTGAGGTTTGGAAAGCAGAGGTTCCATCTCCACCATGCACATGCAGATTGTGATTTTCTGGGCTGGTTTGGGGTGTTCTGCTGCAGAGGTGCCTTTGGCAGAGCAGTGCAGCTTTGCAAGAAGCAATGTAGCTGTGCCAGAGCTCCATGCCTCATTTGCTTTTTGGGGAAATCCATAGACTCATCCTAGTTTTGGAAGGGTTATTTTATTTTTCCAGGTCTTTAGTTTACCATTCTTGAATATCTTTATTTTTTTCATCACATGCTATTTGCAAATCATGGATGCAGACCCCACTTTTGCTGTTGCAGTTCCTGTTGTCAAGCAATATATTGTATCAGTAGACAGATTGAATTATACACTTAATAATCTGCTGTGACTATTCATGCTATGGTTGGACTCTAATACTTCAATCAAGAGAATAATCTTGTGATAGCCCTAAATTTTGTCCATATATTTAAAAAAAAACTCTACCAAAATAAGAACTTGGAAACAAAACCAGTTAAATTTAAGCAAATTTACTGTACAGTAATTTCACGACTATAAGGCGCACCCTTTTGGCTAAAATTTTCCCCCAAACCCGGAAGTACGCCTTATAGTCTGGTGCGCCTTATATGATCTACAAAGTTGCAAATTTTGCCGACTCCTGGGAGGTGTGCCTTATAGTACAGTGAGCCTTATGGTCATGAAATTACTGTAATTTTTTTTCCACTGTTAAAATAAAAAAAAAAAAAAAAAAACTGTCACCAAAGCAAGAGATACAATCAAACAGGGTCCATGATCAAGCAGACTTGAGAATGGCAGTTTCAGCTGCTGGTCAGATTTATCTTTGATCCACCAGCTGATGCATTCCTAATCAAACTGTTCAGAATCTTTTTAAGCCTTTATCACTATTCATGAAGGTGAAATCATTGCACATGCAAAATTAGAATTACCTACTTGATAAGCCTGTGATAAAAGTGTAGCTGACTACAGCAGAGCAGCAGCTCTTGCACCTGAGAGATAAGTCAGACAGGAGACATTTCTTTATCCTGGTTTGGAAGGTCAGGAGGAGGCAGATTTTGGCTGTGATACACTTTTCTCTAACAATGGCTGTACCTCCTCTTGTCTTGCTGAAATACAGACTGGCAAAGAAAATGGATCACTTCTGAACAAATGGTTTGCTAGTATTCATGGTAGAAATTTATTTCATACTTTATTTAGTATTAAGATCATGTGAAAAATATTTTTTTCATAAGTCTTTACTGGTGAAATAACAGAATTTTACATGGGTTTGGGACATTTAACAACTACATCGAAATAAATGTGCAAGGGTTGACTTTCTTCTTTGTTTTTTTTATTTTTTCTAAAGTTTATTTTGAGTAATTATAATGATCATATATAACATATATAGACTTATCATTGATAAGTCTACATGCATAGTGTTTCAAATCAGACAAAATACTGCATCTGGCCAGTTCAGTCATTGCTGGCCAGCACCCCCAGATCCTTTTCCAGTGGGAGCTTTCCAGCCCCTCTAATCCCAAGCTGCAGTATTCTATGGGGGTTTTGTAAGTTTAGTGCAGAACCTGGCACTTCCTTGAAAATATAAGCAATCAAATATAGCCTTTTAAATTCATATATTTCAACATTTGGTGCCTGAGATTGTAAAGACATAACGTACACCACACAATTTTAATCAGACTTTTATTTAAGGTTTCCATGAAGTGGAAACAGGTTCTGCACCTTTTTCATATCAGTCAAAAACTGGAGTTTCCTCTGGGGACTTAATCTGAGTTTTAAGGACTTCATTAACTCCTGGAATATGTGTATCTCTCATAAGCAATTATCTTAAATATGTGACCTTATCAAAAGCTTTTTGAAACTCAAAAGGTTTTTTGTAAACCCTGTGGTTGCACATCTCACCATAGCAGGAATGACTTCAGAAAAATTTTATCTGTTTCTCTGCTCTGCACATTCCATCCTGACACATGTGGAAATATGATGGCTATCATCAATAGCTTTTTATCTCTCTCCATTATAAAATAAACAAACAAAGCACTCTGGTGTTAAAAAAGATATAAATTTTCTACCCTGGTCTCTGTCTCCCAGTAGCTTCTATATTGGTCTGAAATATTGGGGTCTTTTTTCATCTTTTGTCCATTAAAATGTTTTGGGAGAATCACCTGTGGTTATTTAGCCAAATTAAAGTCAAATCCTATGGTGTAACTCAGTGATGAATGAGGAGCAAGTGAAAAAAGCAAAATGCTTCACTAGACATAAAAAATAAAAGAAGAAATAATAAATATTGGAGAAATAATTCAACTAATTAGATTTGAGTGTATTTTTTAAATATCCTGTCTAACAATATTGTGGTCCTATTTAAGTCTCAGCAATATTTTTCTTTCCAGTAAAGTGTTATCTCAACAGATAAGAGTTTCTTCCCTTCTTTCAATTACTGACACCATAAATGTCTGCCCTCTCATCCATGTAGCTATCATTGCACCTTACTGTTTCTCTTTTCTGCTGTTACTTTTTTATAAATTCAAAGTGACCTTGACTGTCCTTTTAAGATTTTATTGGAATGCTTTAAATTTTTAGTGTCTCTCAAACTGTTTCTTTCCTTCTTTTGGGTATTTGACTTCTTACCGTCTTGAAGTAAATGTGAATAAACTACTGCTGGATCATTTAACTGAGATGATGTATTGACACAGTATTTATACTGTACTTCTAACCTTTAAAGGGGCATGGAAACATCAGATTCTCCCCTGCCTTTTTTTTATTTTTTTTTCCTTTTCTTTCTTTTTTTATATAGATGAGAGGTTTAGAAGACACTTCAGTTTTATTATCTTTCTTTGAAAGATATTATCTTATAACAGAAATAGGTTTGAGCTGATTAAACCATGGCTCCTAGTTATACTGGAAGCTTTTTGGCATGCTGTTTGTATATCTTTCCTATAAAATTATGATTTGCACACTTTTGGGACAAGGAAGAATTTTTTCTTTAAATTTTGAAGAGACAACAGTAGTAGTGTCCTGTATTTTTTCAACAGTAGATTCTAATTTTATAGACTCATAGACTTTAGCCCTCATAGCATGAGAAAACTGGTCTTGATACGCGTGGAATGAAGATTTTTGTGAGGAATTTCTACCAAACATCTGGTTGCCAAGGACCCTGAGCCATACAGCAATGCTGTGTTCATTTAGTTATTAACAGCCTTATTCTACTACTCAAAACACACTGTGAACAGCCACAGGAGATGAATAAGAATTACGAAGCAGCTGAGCAGAAGTTCAGCTCATAACTGTGAAATGTAAGGACTGCCAGGTGGATCAAAATGTTCTTGGTAGAGTCTGAATTGATCCCAGGCTCCTCTCACACCAGAGAGATGAGGTTTGTGAGCAGAAGTTACAGGGCTGCAATGTCTAACATGTCCTGTCTTTTTTTAAGCTTTGCCCTAGAAAACTCACTTGAAAATGGGAATTATTTGACTACTATGATAAGTCAGAAGCCTTGGTCAAAGAGTATAAAACTGCTTTTCTCTTTAGCAAAGCGATTCTTTAGACCACTGATTTCATACCTGGATGTTGCAGTTCCAGAAGTTTCTGGTGTCTAATATACAAATACTGTTGATGGCAAAAAGAGGAGACTGACGGGAGAATTCATTACAGTCCACACCTTCTCCACAAGGGGAAGCAGAGGCAGAACTGATCTCTTCCTTTTGGTCACCAGTGATAGGACCTGAGGGAATGGCTGGAACTGCATTGGGGGAGGCTGAGACTGGGTAATGGGAAAGTCTTCTTCCCCAGAGGGTGTTTGGGCACTGGAACAGGCTCCCAAGGGAAGTGGTCACAGCACCAAGCCTGACAGAGCTCAAGGAGTGCTTGGACAAAGCTCTCAGGCACATGGTGGGATTCTTGGGGTGCTCTGCACGTGGACAGGAGCTGGACTCCCTGATCCTTCTGGGTGCCTTCCAACTCAGGATATTCTGTGATTAGAGGGAAAGGACTTTCTAACCCCACTAATGCAGAATGATCTCTACTTTTATTCAGAGAGGCATCTTGAGGATTAATTTACACCTGGAAACCACCAGACTCAGAGAGCAACAACTAAAATCCCAGAAATAAATAAGAGAGTGAGAATTTTATTAACAAAAATTTGGGGCCTTTATTTCATCTATCTGCACTCTCATCATGCTATGACTTGCATGGAAGTCTTAGTTCCAACTCCCTCATTACCCCTCCAATTTAAATGCTTTGAAAGATTCAGTTCATCAACCCAAAATGCAATCAGCTCAACCAGCTAAGTGAACACAACAGAGAGATCTATATCATTTGCCATGCAAGGAAGAAACACTGAGATTGATTCATTAGAGTCTGTCTTTCTTATGCTAACCTGCTCAATCAGAAAGCACATCCTGTTGAAAATTTAAAGGACTTCCTGATAACTTAATAACAATATGGGAGCAGAACCTCTCTGTCAGCAGGTTTAACTCTGTAGATTTCCATTAGCTTCTAATTCCCTTGTATAAATCACTCCTCTAAATTTCTCAGATGTTAGAAACAGAGGGTCTTGAGTCATGAAATCACTTATATCTGGTCATGCCTTCCCTCAAGGGGGGTTAAAAAAGGCAAAAGCAAACAAACGAACAAAATTAATTCTGCTGCAGTGTATTTAGCATGAATAGGCAACAAACCCAGCCTGGAGGTACCACAGATCATAATCTATCATGATCAGCATAATTTATTTCCTGATTCTCTACACTGCAGATGAGAATACAGAGAGAAATCTCAAATGTGCAAGGGACTTTTTGTGTACCTGCTACCTTTAGTAATAGTCTCAGCATTAATTTACAAGCCCTAGACTTCTGTTTAGAGATGGGAATTTACCTAACTGTGTATCCTCAAAGGTTTCTGCTCAGTTAATGAACTGTGAATGGGTTTCAGAGAGGAGCACAGGCTTTTTGTATTCAAGTTCTCCAGGAATAAAACACTCAGGTCCAGATAAATGGGCATTCTAATTTAAAGATGCAGTTAGCCGTGTTGGATCATCAGGCCTACAACCTTCTAGCTCAGAAAAAAAATATTACCATAAGTTGTGAACTGTCCTTTTAATGCATGAACTGGCTGTTGAGAGTGTTACTGATTCACCAAAGAGCCTTTTCCCTCGTGCATCACTCCAGGGGCTGTCTGAGCCTAAGTGGAAGTAATAGTGCAGTTACTGTGAGTAACACACCCTTGCAGCAGTGTATGCCAGCCCTCTTATATGTCTCACTCAATGTTCCTGGACTGTGAAAACAATAGAGTCTCTCTAACCTTATTAGTCAGACTTGAGATGCCTGACTCATGGCCTTTATCTCTATTAACAATTTAATACTGACAGCAGTTGAAAATGTTAACTTCTTTAGACTTCCTATGTTGCATATTCTATTTTTATATTTGTATATAAATAAAAAATCTGGTGTATTTTTAATTTAATTTTTAATTTTATTTGTTTGGAGTTTAATTACTGTAATGTAATTGACAATCTTCAAATGATAGTTCCTTCTGAGCCTCCCTCCTACAGGCATTGCTTGTTTAGCACAGTCAGTTAAGATTTAGCTCAGAATCAAGGTGCTTCCATGCAGGATTCTGTGCATAGCAGTCTATGTATATATATAAAAGCAAGATGTCTTAAGTTCCCATTACAGATCTAGTTTGCTGATTAACCAGGATGGACTTGATTATTCTCTCCTTTTTTTCTCCCTAACACAGACATTTAGTTCCATTTGTGAGGTCACAGTGTATCCATTTACAGTAAATTCATGAATACAAGCCGCACGGACTATAAGCCGCATCTCTGGGTGTTGGCAAACATTTCGTTCTTTGTCCATACACAAGCCGCACCCAATTACAAGCCGCTCTTTCGTTCACAGTGAGAACCCACGTGCAACAAAGTTGCCAGTTAGTAACAGAATCACGGGATTGGGGAGGGGTTTACTGACTCGGCTCCGGCCGTGAGGGTTTGGCCCGCTTGAGGCTGCTGATGGGGCTGGGTGGCCCAACTCGGCGTTGCCGCTCAGCGGGGCCGCTCCGGGCCGGTCACCGCCTCTGGGCTCACTCACCCTCGCCCAGCACTACCCCACGGTGGAAGGGGTCACAGAGCCCGCCGGCACCTGCGGCGGCGGAGGCAGGAGGGGAAGGAGCCCCCCCACTCCTGTGGCAGTGGCGGCAGGAGGGGAAGGAGCCCCCTCGCTCCTGCAGCAGCAGGCGGGGAAGGAGCCCCCCTGTTCCCGCGGCAGCAGGCGGGGACGGGAGCCCTCCGCTTCCCCCCGAGCCACGGGGCCAGCAGGAGGGAGCCCCCGCCTCCCTCCCGAACCGCGGGGCTGGCAGTACACAGCCCCTGCTTCCCCCCAGCTGCGCTGCCTGAAGGAGGGAGCTCCCCTGCCTCCCTCCCCCTCCTGTGCTGCCAGCAAGGAGCCTGGCAGGTGGACCGCTTCACAACAGAGTAACCAATTTCTAACAATCGCGTAAGCCCGGGTTTTATGGCAGGTGCTCGGCTCAGCACCTCGGCTGCCCTTCCGGGGTTGGAAATGTCAGAAAATTATTCACATATTAGCCACCCCTGAGTGTAAGCTGCATTTCCGGTGTGGGAGTAAAATTTTAGTCAAAACGGTGCAGCTTGTAATTGTGAAATTAAGGTACATGTTTTATATATATATACCTGCTGTGAGATTTGCAAACAGGAGTGGTACCCTATCCTTATAATCCAGGGCAGAGTGAATTTCCAGATACCTACAGGCAGATATCTATATGTAAGAATCTTTAATTAAAGCTGAACTCCACCCTAGCTCTATAGTAAAAACAAAAAAGTAAAACTGCATCTTTACTTAAGGTGGGACCAGGCTCTGTGCTCCCTTGAAAAGAAGACAAGTTTTCTTACCTAATCCCCAAAGGCTTTACATCCACACACAGATTTTCCCAAGAAGTCAGGAAAGAATTTTTACATGGTTGTCCATAACAGCTGAGTTGAAGAGTCTTCTGAAAACAAAAATATGTTGAAATCAACAGGATTCATTTTATATGATTAAAAGTTGTGGTTTCACCACAGCCAGCAGCCAAGCACCCGGCAGCTGCTCCCCCACCATTGGGGCTGAGGAGAGAATTGGAAGGGAAAAAGCTGGAAAACTCATGGGTTGAGATAAAGAAAGTTTAATAGGGAAAACAAAAGAAAGCACACAAGCAAAGAAAAACACATAATTGATTCCCTGCTTCCAAAGGACAGGCAGATGTTTTGCCATCTCCAGGAGAGCAGGGCCCCATCACAGGTAATGGTTACTTGGGAAGACAATCTCCATCATTAAAAACATCCCCTGTTCCCTCATTCTTCCCCCATTTTACATAGTGAATATGATGTCACTGGAATATCCCTTGGTGAGCCTGGGTCACCTGTTCTGGCTGTGTCTTCTCCCAGCCTCCCCTGCTCCCCCAATTTCCTCCCCAGCATGGCTGTACAAAAAGCAGAAAAGGCCTTGGCTCAGCAATAACAAAAATATCTCAGTATTATCAACACAAATCCAAAACACAGTCCCATACCAGGTGCTGGGAAGAAAATTCTCTTTGAGAATTTCTTTGAGAAGAAAAAAACTCTACCCCAGCTGAAACCAGCACAAATGCCCACCAAATATTCTTTGTACATCGGTTAACAATGAACAGGGAAATGCAAAGCTTTGACTTGGCTCTGGGTTGTGTATGGTTTGGTTTTAATCAAATGCTTTATAAAAAGGTAGTCTGAAGTATAAACCTGTTTATTAAACATTTGCTGCATTCCCTATGCACTTGAATCCATATTTTATGTTAAAGGTGAATTTGTTTCAGAGCTGCAAAAGCAAAGCTATTGCTTTAGACATTGTAAAGCACCTGGTTAAGCACGAGCCACACATCATTAAGATTTGGTAGCATTCTGCATGTGCACATCATCTGAAAAACTAAATTAGAATTGAATAAACAAAACAAGCAAGCAAACAACAACAACCAAAAAAAAAAGAGAATAAAAACTGAGGTGTAGGTTTCAGCAATTTAAGTCTCATTCATCTTCAAACAGACTTAATGTGCTGTATTACAATCCAGCCAAATTACATTCAGATCAGCATGAAAACAAATTCAGGTGCACAATGGGCTTAATTATGCTATAGAGAAGAGCATCACTAATAGAAGAAGGGGGCACTAGAAACTAGCTACTATATTTTCTGAATTTGTTTCTTTTGTAATCACCTTAATATTTATAATATGTATTAAATGCATGAAAACAGTCTCATTTATTATCTAGCTGCCTTTGAACTCTTTCCCAAGGTCTTACTGGTTGTACTGGGATGTGCATCCCGCTTTCAGCATTTACTTTTCGTGACTGGTGTTCTTCAGCTGCTCTAAAGTTGCTCAAGAGTTGGCCACTTCAGCAGGCTCAGCAGGGGCAATTGCACCCTACACCAGTTTCCTTTTAGTAAAATGTGAGAGCAAGCTTGCAGCCATGCAGAAACAAAGAATTACTTTCCAAACAAAGCATTATCTATTAACCCTTTAGAAGAACAAGCACCTGGAGCAAAGTACAAAACCAGCTGAAGGGGTGGAAACTGAGTAGCTACAGCAGCATCCATACCTCATTGGAACTTCAATGAACCTGGAAGGTTCTCTAGAAGCAAGAAGAATTACTACCTGCTCTCAGTATCAACACATCTTTGTCTTTCCCATGATAAATAGATATTTTTCCCTGTTATAATAAACTAGTTTCACTGAAGAACTTTAATTATTCCAAGAGCTTTGTGATTTTCAGTTTCTTGTTTGCAAGCATGATCTTAGGAAAGAAAACTTTTCCAAACAAGGCATTTAGAAAACAGTGCCTATCCTGTTATCCTAGCTAGTTTAAAGTCATATGGGATTTTAATCCTGGTAGCTATTTTAATTTTTTTGGCTTACTCAATTTTGGTATTCTCTAGTACATCATCATTCAAACACAAAAACAGGGAACTCTTCTTAGAGCCACAGTGAGGCTCTCTGACTTGACAATCTCTGTTCAATACAGTTCCTTTCTCTTTTTTTTCCCCCTTTGCTAATTTTAGGTGCAAAAGACTCCTCCCTTCCTTTCAGAAGCCACAGACCCTTCCACGGGCCAACAGGTTTTATAGCCAGATATACCTTTTTTATTTATTGTCTTTTGCCATCTGTTAGCGAAAGTAAGGAAGGTGTCCTACCCAAGAAGGCAACATAAGCTAAATTTCATATTTTGGCATATTTTACTTGGAACAACTTTCTCCCATGGAAGGTGCCTGTGCCCATGGCAGGGGTGTGGAAGTAAACAATATTTAAAGTCCCTTCCAACTCAAACTCTTCTGGGATTCCATGATTTCTGACTCTTTAATTTATCTCAAAATTTTTATTATTAAATTTAAATCTATTGTGCTATTCTTTTGAACAGACATTCAGAAATCTTTCCTTTCCCAAGTGTCTTGAAATGAAATAAGAAAGGGAAGAAAATATGCTTTAAAAATTTATATTGAGGGGTTATGGTGGATGACACTGCAATTAAAGGTGAAGAAAATGCTAAAAGCATGTTGTCCTTTTAATGGAGGTTCTAATTCAGGTCTTTTTTTCTCCCCATGTAGAAGCAGGTATACAGGGACTCTGAAATGGATGCACGGAGGATCTGCTAAATGTGTTTCTAATTGTCTGAGTTTAATAATTGATAATATAGACAGAGCTTGCAATTTTTTCTTTCACATAAAAGATAATTGTGCCTGAGTTTTGCACAGTCTGAAATTAAATGTGTTAAGTGCTCCAGGGACCAGCATGTACGTGCTGTGAAAGATCATTCCTCTTGATAAGGAGTTAGAATATGTAATAAGTTTTATTTATTTGGACTGTAGTGGCATTCAAAGAGCTGAAGCAGGGCTGGAGAGCCAAGGTGACAGGTGATGGCCATTCTGTTCCCCACAAGGAAGCAGTAGAAGCTGGTGCCTACATTCTTGCATCCTTTTGCTCTCATGTGAAAGCTCAGACCAGGACCTCTGGCCTTCCAGGCTACTCCCTCTAAGGAGTAGAGACCTCTACTCCTTTTGTGCAGACCTCTCTTTTATCCCCTTTCTTTCAGTCTCCTGCACCTCAGGGAAGCAAAGAAGAGGCAGAAAAAAACAGCTACAGATTTCTCCTATTTTCTACTCAAATTTGGTGGAAGAAGATGGATTTTTTCAAGGAACAAGAGTAGCAAAGGACACAGGGCATATGAGTGATGGCTTAGAAAGATGTAAGATCCTAAAATTTGGAGAAAACAAAAGCTATGAAAAGACAGCAAGGGAGGTGAGGTGAAAGCTGCATATTCAGGGAATCTTCCAGGAAACAGAGGTCTGAGTGCACCAGAGAAAAAGAGATAAAGTTATGCTGAAATAGAATTGATGAGCAAGATGAGACAGTGGGAAAGAAAGAAAGAAAGAAAGAAAGAAAGAAAGAAAGAAAGAAAGAGCAGAGAACTGTGTGTAAGATTCTTAGTCTATGCTTTAGAAGTTGAATAACTATGATTTAAAAGTGTGCCATAATCTTTAAACATTTATACAAAAAGAGATGAAACACATGGGCCAAAAAATATAGGAAGAGTCTAGAAAACGAATAAAAGAAGAAAAGTACTGTGGAGCATAGTGAAAACTTTTTTCTTCTGGAAGGAGATATAAATGTGCAAATATAAACTGATAACAGGAAAAAATAATTTTAGCCAAAATTATTCATGTTGACAGATGTCAGGGTTAGGTCTCAATAAAAACCCACCAAAATCTAGGTCAGTATTGTGTCAAAGGGCTTTGGATTGGAGTTCAATGAACTCTAGGTGTCGAGACACTGTACGAGAAGGGTTTTGGTTCAGGAAAAAACCCCATAACCCAGCCTTATGAAGTTCTTATTGTGGCTGAGACAGGAAAAAAAAATGGTATTTTCACAACATTCTGGATGCAATCAAGAGTCCCCAATGACTCCCTGCAGTGAGATTTGGTGAGGGCTGAGAAGGGCAACCATTGACAAAAAACCTCCTGAATATTTTCTATTCTGCTTGCCAAACTCAAAAATAATTTTCCAGGCCCAGCTTTCTTGGCATTGTTTTTCTGGGAGGGTGAGCAGCAAGACATCACCCTTCAAGAGGCAAAGTGAAGCTCTTTTGTCCCAATATTCTTCTGTGTGGTTTTGCAAGACTATGCTCTTGGATCATCAAATAGATGTACAATGAATGCTCAGGAGATGGATTGGGTTCTTCTGGGCTTATTTTGCTTTGTAATGATGCTCTTATATACTAGCCTAGACAGTACAAATAATACTGTGCTGGCAAATCTTCTGTGACTTTCTCAAGTGTGCCTGCATTGGATGCTTTTATGTGTTTGAAATCACAAGCTTTCATCTCTCATTTGAAGGCACAGCAGCCTTTAATGCATGTGGTCAGGTGCCTGCAATTGCTTTCTTTCAATGCAGAGAGGCAGCACTCCAGAAAACGAGACACAAATCCTATATATAGGAATAACTCTGGATGAAAATGACTCCTTTGTTGTATTTCTGTACTAAAACTGGCTTAATGTAAAGATTTCTCTCCCCTCTCGTGCTCCTTTCCAAGGAAATCAAAGAAATTCAGTGAAACACAGGAAGCTGATTGCCAAATTAAAGAAAAATAAATAGTCACTATAATGGCAATCGTCCTTAATTTTTTAAAAATGTAGGCAAAAGCTAGCCATGAAATTAAGAAATTAGAATGAAAGGCACAATAGTTAATATAAGTCAAAAATTTGCTCAGGAAAAATGCTTTTCCAGTAGTGAGAAAATCTGTATGAAATTGCAGCAATGTAATAAACAGCATTGGTAAATGCACAGATTCTGATTGTGAAAATAAATGGCAGTGATGCAACATATGATCCTAAAATGTGGATTAAAAAAATCACTATCATGTTAGAGCAGAAATAGATGATATTTGAAATGATTCATTTATGCCAATTTAATAGTCATTAAAGCAAATCTAGAAATGAAACAGTGCTGGAAATATATTTGTGTTATATTAAAGACATTCTCATAAAAAGTTTGTGAAGGGTTACTAAGTGGTTAATCAGTTGCAGAAGACTGTTCCAGAATTTCTTCTTTCTCATTGATATTATACCCTCAATAGACCATTATGATCCTTAGATCAAAAAGATCTTTAGATCATTGGTTTCTTTTTTGAGATAGTACCCTTTTTTCCATTCTTGAATTAGTCCCAGAGGTTGATGGTCTTACAAAGCTGAGTACAGAAAATTGTCAGTTTGATACACTGTCATAGACTCTATAAATAATTACCCTATATTTTCAAATAAGAAATCACTTAAAACAAAAGACTCCATGCTTTCATTTAAAAGAAATGAACATGCTCTATAATAAAAATTCAATATTATATTCAAGAAATGTATGAACAAAGAAGACCAACATATCTCTTATAAATGTGTATTTCTTAATAAAAGTGCTTCTTGAGCATGGATCTTAATCGCAGCATTCCTTTCATATAATTCATTAGCTGTGAAGGACTGAGAAAAATTCTGTCATTTCATCTCCTCAAAGGATGAATATGGATAATGTAAAGTGATTGTGGGGGGAAAAAAAAATTCTTTCCTTTGATCAGAGTATGAAATTTATGTAGGCATACCAAAGTCTGTGACACTTTCCAATGAAAAATCTGTTGGGATATTCTGTCCAGTCGTGGCAGGATTATGGGATTTAGGTTGTGAGTTGGAATTATGAAATTTACATTTGTTCATTAGTTATGACAGTGGGATATCTGTGGTCAGAGCGGTGCCTGTTGCACAGTCAGTGCACTCAGAGTCCTGCTGGCATGGTCCAAGAGGCACCTGTACAGGTGGGATAATGGATTGCCTGGAGACAGCATCAAAAGTCAAAACCAGGTGACTGATCCAGCTTTTAGAATTTAGTATTGGGCTGTTTGTTACAGCAGCTTTTCAGGCAGGAATTTCAAATTAAAAATTCCACCTGAGTCAGCTACTGCTGCATCAGGACCAGTTTATACATCGGAGTGGGCTGAGTGAACTGGGTGAACAAAGCCAAAGAATTTTTACAACACTCCTGCTACAGGAGAGTTGTGCATAGACAATATCATTGAACATAAACAACAGAAATGTTTTCTTGCAGACCTGGTTGTATAGGACAGTGTTTTGTATGCAATGAAGACATCCAAGGAATTTTTTTTACATGTTTAAGGTGTATTAACAACCAAGAGTAGCATATGTCCTGGGTTTCTCATGTCAGTTGGGCCATCTGGCTTGTACAAACTGAGCAAAACAGTGGTTTGGGACGTCTTTATTGATGTGGGTGAAGATACTGATGCAAGGACCCACTCTTGTTAACAGGGGTTCCCATCATCATCAGCCATAATACAGTTGTTTAGGGAAATTAAATTGCCATGACCTTTCCCACTGCCAGGATCCCAACAAATGTGTCTCTCCTTCTAGCCCTTTCTCTCTTTCTCTCTTCCTCTCTCTCTCTCCAGTTTTGTGTCTGTATAAGGGTTCTGCTCATTCATGTGTAAGTAAAAAAAAAAAAATCAGCTCAGGCTAGAAAAGGTATTGAGACAAATGATTGTACACAGGCAATGAAAACCCATACCTCATGAGAGTGTGCTGAAAGAGCTTGGCTTATTTAGCATAATAAAACAAAGACTGTCAAGGAATATAAGTGTGGTCTACAAATATGCCAGGGGAGTAAACATTAGTGGGAGACAAGTACTGCTAAAGCACAATGTTTTTACACAGCTACTGTAATGTAGCTATGACTAGACAGATACTGAAAGCTAGACATTGATCCCCATGGAAAAAATGAGACATAAAAAATATTCTGGTAATGAGTAAAAATATGGGAATTTTATACTGAATCTATAGGTTTATTTAAGGGAACACACGATGCAAGCCTGGCACAGAAAAACACTGGTCTTCATGGCCCAGGATGTCCCTTCCTTTCCAAAATTCTGTGTTTCTTTTTCAAACTGTTAGAGAATTATGGTCTTTTATCTCTTGGATTATGTTTTCCTCTACTAGATTGTGGCATGTGGTGACCACCATCACCACCACTGCTGTACTTTGTGATTTGCAGCCTAAAACACAGGCCTAGATGTTTTCTGCAGTTTGGATAATTGCCCATCTGGAGACATCTTCCTGTACCAGACATGGTGATGCCTACTAACAGCTGTGGTTCCTGCATTCGTGTACTGAGTCAAGGAGGGTGGGTTCAGAAGCATTTCAAAGCTGAAGAGGACCATCTTTCAGTCCAGATTCAACCACAGTCTGCATACCCTTGAATGACATCATTATATATTATAAAGATGTAACAAGCAAATAAATCACTGATTTCTGGTGGCATGGTGCTATCCTCAGCTATGTTGGTGATTTTAATTAAAAATGTATTCAATGATTTTAACAAAGTCATCAGATTACTTATAGGATTCATTATGCTCCAGCTGCATCTGATAATCTTTCATTTAGACAGGGTTCTCAGTGCTCCATCAAGCTGTCCTGCTCTGCAAGTCACTTGATGGTACTGTTGGAATGAGTATAGTGAAGCATCTGCATAATGGAGAAAGCAAGACAGGAGTCTGCAGGTCTGTCTGGATGTTTTAATGATACCCCTGTTTGGCTAGACTCATTCATAATGCCACCTCTGAAGTGGGATACATCTGCAAGATGGATTTTTCAGGGGAAAAAAATTGCAGTTCTTTTAAAGTAATTAAATTGAATTCCTGCTTTTTGGCAAGGTCCCTAGGCAAGAAAAAAAAAATTACAAATGAAATAAACCAACAGCTGAAGGTAATCACAAGTCACGTAGGAACAACACTCTGTTTTCCAAAGAGGGTCTTTAATAATGACATTCACTCAGATTTCAGCAGGCGCTCATCAACAGCATAGGAGTCTTATTAAAAGCAATCTCAGTCTTTTTGCTCATCTCTCTGAACACTCTTCACTTCAATAAGCTTCAGTTCAGTCCAATTAGTCAGCGCAATTTAGTTTGTTCAATGCAAGTCACTGGGTTTTAATTGAGTCCAATTAGGCACAAATCAATAAAAGTCAATTCAAACTAATTGTCTTCTATGCAAATCAATAGGATTCAATTAAATTCAATGAGGGTCTTATTCCCTCTAATGACTGACCTGTTTCCCCTCTTCAGTTATAAAAAGAGGCCACACATTGCTCAGTCTGGAGGTCCTTGATGAGTACATATCTTTTAGTGAGGGGATATAAATCATTAGGGTAAGTATAGAGAAAAGAATATGTAACTGGGTTATCCTTTTCCCATTTCTCACTCTTCTACAGTGAATTTTCTACAGTGAAATATTCTCTTTCAGATTATGCAGAGAGTTGAATACATCTGCAAATTTAGACATACCTACATGAAAACTGAGTTATGCAGTCACAGAATTTAAAAACTGAAGAATGCATTTACTCTCATTCACTATGCTTATTTTTACCCTAGAAAAATTTCTCTTGATTTCAAAATATAATTGTGCTAAAATATGAAGTTTGCTGTTAGCCATATGTTTAATTTACAGCAGCTTCTGAAGAGTTAATCCATGGAATAAAAAGTCTTCCAGTAAAGACCTTATTACACAGTTCTACAATGTGTTATTACAAAGAAAGCCTCACTATAAATAGAGAGGGGAAGGTGTACGCTATGATAATCACATAATCATTGAGATATGTGCTGGGTTTAGCTGGGATAAAGTTAATATTCTTCATAGAAGCTCATGTAGTGCTTTATTTTGGATTTGTGACAAGGACAGCACTGAAAACACAGCAATGTTCTGGCTGTAAAAATACTGTTCAGCAAAACTTCTGCACAAAGTCTTTCACCATTTGAGCATGCTCACAGTTCAAAAGTGGTGTGTTTTTGCACTCAGATGGAATTTGATAAGTTTTGATTTGTGCCCATTACCTTGCATCCTGTCAGTCAGCAGAATCTGGTTCCTTCTCCTTCATTCCTTCTCATCAGGTATTTTATTTATACATAGGGATAAGATCCAGCTGAAATTTTTCTTTCCCAACCTAAATAGTGCCAGCCTTTTTTATATGATAATACTGATAAATAGTAAGAATAACTTATGTAACTAAACTGTTTTTATGGTATTACTTCATGCAAATATCTTCTTTAGAAACCACATTTCTGACTTGTGTTTAGGAATCCAACATTTTCCTTTTGAAATTAGCACCCAATTAGCACTCATTAAAGACCCGTATTTTTAGGAACATTGAAAGCAGAAAACCTATAAAAAATTAAGTCCATGCAGGTGTTCCTTACAGTTGTTAAGTATCCTTCATATTTGGACCTTCATATGTCTAAGTCTGCAACACTGCTCAGAGGCAAGACCTGACTGAACAAGCTGGTCTAGTGGAAGGTGTCTCTATCCATGGCATGGAGGTTGGAACTAAATTTATTTTTAGGTCATTTCTAACCCAAACCATTCTACAATTCTAAGAACCTATTATTGGTGAAGAATGTGGCCTGAAGACTGATACCCCGCAGAGTCCAGATCGCTTTGGAAGGGACATTTGCCATGGAAGGCAATGATTAGTGGCTTAAATTCTTTAAAATATTGTAGAGGCTTCATCAAACTGAGGTAGCCCTTGAACATGGAATTAAGGAGCAGAGACACTACCTTGATTTGAGACTAAAAATTATGTTAGACTATTTTTTAAATGTATTTTCTAATATTAATTTTACATTTACAAAATACTTTTCTGAGGAATATATTATGTTTTTGTAATTGTATGAGCGATAACAGTGTACTTCCTGGGCAGTTTTCAAACTTGGAAATAGAATCTAATAAAACCTATAGGTACAGCATAGTGGATTTATTTGTTTTGGGTAGCTTAATCCCAAATCCTTTCTTTCTATGCACTTTGCCATATGTATTACAAGCAATCAATATTTAGCAGAGTGAAAACAACCCTGATGTCAGTTAGATGTTCGACATAAATTAATCAGCTTATTCATAAAGAGTGAAATTGTCCTGATATAGCATAGAATTGAAACATGTTTCAGGTGCAGAGATCTGTCATAATATTTGCTATAGTGATTAAAAAAATAAATAAATGTGTATCATGAAAGCACAACTCCACCTTTTATTAAATGTGGGAAATGTGCAGTTAGCTGCTTCTTAGATAACAGCAGGACAAGGACAAATATTTAAAAATCTTCAGTTAAGCTCTGCAGTGAAGTTTGAAAAGTGTATATGTAGTGCTGGGTTTGTGGAGTGGCTTTCATGTTGTATCAAATTGCAGTATGGGATCAAGTCAGCAATGTCAGCACATTAGAGATGAGATTATTGAAAGTTGTATCATAGAATAAATTGCTTTCAAGCATGAAAGAAATTAGAATGCTTTTTGTTCTACACAAAATGGAGTCACAAGTAGAAATGAAAATTTTTGCCCTAAAGCCTCATAAGAAAAATAAAACTGTTTTCCAAATTTTTGCCCACCTGTATGTCTCTAATTTCAAAGTGCCTTGTTTTCCATTATATAAATTATGTCTTTGTACCAGATTGTTCTTGCTCATGCTGAGTAGTAACTATTTCTATGTCTCTACTGATGTCAACAGCTTTGATGAGACTGAAATACCACCTGACTTCCTGCAGGGATCATGCTGTAACCTAGGTATACAAATATAAAAATAGTGTTCAAATTATTATGATTTCAAGGCATTTTGGGAAAAAAAGGTAGATTTTTTTTTAAATTTATTTCTGCTACAGACACATATTTATTAAGAAAGGAGAAGAAAAGATAGAATCTTTCTTAACCTTAAATGTCCTCAATGTTCCACCATTTCAAGTGCAGCCATGGCTTACAAAAGTCTTTTATCATTTTGCAGAGTTTCTGTTAAAGTAGATGCTCAGAGGCACAACCTTATGCAGTGGAGTAAAACGGATATTTCAAATATATGAAATATTTGTCCTAAATATTTCTTGAATTGATGACTAGACTGAAAACAAATATATATAAAAAGAAAAGACACAAACTATTCCTGCCTATATAATTCAAGAATGCATATAAACTTGGAAATAAGAGCTAGAGAAACAGTGTAACAAAATCAATTAATGCTTTATTGAAATACCATGAAAATTCATCAAATAATTAATAAGCAATTTTATATTATATAAAAGGGATTATAAAAAGGGCAAAGTGCCAATTACTACATTGATGAGGAAAAGATCTACTAGTTCCACTGCAGGTAGTCCAGGCTCTGAGCAACCTGGTCTAGTGGAAGGTGTCCCTGCCCATGGCAGGAATGTTGGAACAAGGTGAACTTTAAGGGCCCTGTCCTAGTTTGGAGGACAGGTGTCTGCTGAGAAAGGCAGGAACTTCTCTTTGAAATGGAGAATGTAAACCCCCTCCCTCCAAATTATTATAACTTTGAAAACAAACAGCTCTCAGGCAAAGATATGGGAATTAGGAATAACAGTTCTTTACTAGGAAAATTAAAATAGAAACAAAGTACTACAAAGAACAAACCCCAAACCCTGACAAAGTCAGAGTACAACCTGACACCCTGTCAGGCAGGGTGTTGGCAGCAGTCCCATTCCATGGTGGCTGCATCCTCCTGCAGTGACAGATGTGGCTCAGTTGGAGCAGTGCTCCTGTACAAGGTGCAGTTTCCCTCCGGAGGTCCAGTGGTGATGTGGAGAAATCCGGTTTTCCTCTGGAGTCCAGTGGAGAAAGGGGCTCCCTTAGTGTCCCAAAACCTCTGTTTTATCTTGGTAAGAAATGTTGGGCTCTTTCCCCTGGCTGGAGCAACTTCCAATGGGATGCAGTAATTTTATCAGTCATGCACTGGGACTCAATCGCCATTAGCAGAAGATACCTCCCTGGAGGTAGGATGGGTTGTGAAAAGATAAAGAACAATGCCCCACCTGGTTTCAATGGATGGCCCAATAGCAGAATATCTACTGTTGAGATAAGGATCACTGCCCCACCCTCAGCAGATGGTGATAGAATAGATACCTTTTATCGCATTCTGTATTGTAACCCAAGACAGTCCCTTTAAACTCAAACCATTCCCTGACTCTATGACACTACAGTAGTTATTCCAGTGCCAAAATAAATCATAACTAATAGGTGTCAGTCGACCAAAAATGTGTGTAACTTCACCTCTTGTGTCCAGAGAGGCCACCCCAATGGTACTTTCTCTGAGCAATCTCTCAGCTATCATGGGTTTGCTGCTAAGTATTTTCCTGAGTAAAGGTGGCTACCTTGCTACTTCACCTTCTGATGGGTTTCTCCTCGTTATCTCCAACAGCACCTTTTAGAATGTAAAGAGGTTCTTTCAGATTCTGCATGAAATCAGTCAGAATTCAGTTCTTACTCCAGTGACCTCCAATACTCTTCTTTCTGCTGAGCAGTCCTATCAGAAAAGTGTAAGGTGACTTGCTGCCTTCTCCACATCCCTATAAAAAATTTTTATTGATCATCTAATGCCATTGCTCAATTTCTCTACTTCTTACTAAGTTTTCAATATATTAATTATTTTTATATTCTCCAATCTATTTTCTTCTGTTATTTAATCCACGCCCTGATATTATTTTAATGTTTTTCATCAGTTTTATACTGTACAGAACATTTTGTTTCCTTGAGTTTTGCCTTTTACCCTCTTTGCTGTTTGATATTTCTAATTAATTAGTGAATGAAGATGGTAGTTTGAAAAAAAGATGTGCTCATTACTGGAGATATTAAGGAAAAATATGTACAAAAGCTGCCCAAGACCTTCTGACCAACTGAATGACCCATAAAGAGTGGATTTCACTATTTTATTACTTTTATCTAGGAAAAAAAAAAGTAAAAAGAAAATAACATTTAAATAAACAATCAGCAAAACTGTTTGAGAGGTTCATAGAATATTCATAGAATGCTTTGGGTTGGAAGGAACCTCAAGGATCATCCAGTTCAAAACCCTTGCCATGGGCAGGGGCACTTTCCACTAGACCAGGATACTCAGAGCCCCATCCAATCTGGCCTTGAAAACTTCCAGCAGCCTTGTTCAGTGCCTCAGCACCCTCCCAGTAAATAATTTCCCCCAATATCTAATTTAACCTACCCTCAACTTGAAACCATTCCTCCTTTTCCTATCACTCCAGGCTGTTGTAAAATTCTCTCTCCATTTTCCTTGTTGGCATTTTCAGGTACTGAAAGGTCAAAATTTGGTCACCCCAAAGCCTTCTCTTTTTTCTGCTCAACAATCCCAACTCTCTCAGCCTTCCTCTTAGCAGAGGTGCTCTGAATCATCTTGGTGGTCTCCTCTGGACTGGTTCCAATAGATTGATATCATTCCTGTGCTGGGGACCCCAGAGCTGGATGCAATGCTCAGTTTTGTCACTGGAATTTCCTCATCCATAAATTTACCTTAAATGTACGAGGATATGTGCAGTAATCTTGGAAGAGTGGAAGATACTGTTCAACCAGAAGGAAGGGTGGGAGGAGGGAACTTTTCAATTCTCATTCTTCCAAAGCAGAGTGTTTCATGACACCAGCAAACATCCTCTAAAATCGCATTTTATTTATTTCCAATATTTCTCTTGAATTGTCTTGTAGTCTAATGTCTTTTGTGTGTTAGTCTGAAGACAATTTAGGTAAGGGTGGGGAGAGTCTGAAGTATGTGACAGTAGGTGTATAACATTTGTTTAGAGTGTTAACTCTAGAAAAGATAAGTGGAGGAAAAGCTGGCACTTACTCTTAGAAAGAATTTTCCTTCTGTTTCCTGTTCCATAAAGAAAGCGAAGCATTTAGAACTCAAATTCCTCAAGCTGGGAATGGGAAGAACCATGACACTAAGTGAAAAATTGAAAGGATGCAACACTTAGAATTGGCAGAGGATTCAAAAAGGCTTGGACAAAAGACTGAAGGAGAATGGATAGACAAAATCCACATGTAGTGATGACTTATTTACCATTTATGTTCTCCTTAGAAGTTAGATTTGTATTATTATTAGTCCCAATTTTTCTGCTTAATGTCTTAATTCCTTCAATACATTTACCAGTTCTTTAAAGACGATCAAATTTCTCTAATGAGTAAACCAAGGGAATAGGGACAATTTGGCTGAGATGAGCATAAGTGTTTTTCTGGACCTGGACCATGAGATTCACTTTACACAAGGAATCCAAATCTCTGCCAGGTCCTCATAAACTATAGATCTCGCGCATCCAGTTTGTTTCCCTCTCATCCTTTCTGCAGCTGGATTTATACTCAGGGGAACAAGGTATGAAGTATGGATTACACAAAGCCAGAATCTCCTCAGTTAACTCATTTGGCTTCTTCCCCAATCTTTTTTGATGTTTCAGTGGAACAAATGGGATGTTCTGGCCTGCACAGCAGTCAACAGAAGACATTTGTTTGAATTCTGATTTTGGCAAACATTGCAATAAATGTGGCTTGGGGATATAAATGGTGTCTGGTAAAACCAGCTGTATTTTGCTAGGGTCACCTCTAATGGCGGTAATTGAGCCAACTCCATTTAATAAGTGTTTAATTCTCTTCCCCTTTAGTGTCACATTGAATCCAAAGTTCTCATTTTTATTTTCTTTATGCTTTATTTCAAAGCTAAATGGACTGTGCATATTGCTCGTCTTAATCCTTCATGGAACTAGTGCAAATTGACATTTTCCACATCCCAGGGTAAGACAAAGATTAATTAAAACCTCATGCTGGCCCATTATCCTCCTGCATTAATTTTGTTTCTAATTCCCATGAATTTTTAGCTAAATTTAAAATTATTGCTTTTTCAAATATGAATAAATCCGAGCATCACTCTCTCAGAAAAGAGAAAAGCCCTCAGGAGGCACCCATGCATTGGCAATGTGCATAACCAAATGATGACAGGAAATTTCCCAAGACATCCAGTTCTCTAGCAAATCCCAGGCCAGTTTTCAGAGTTCAGAAAAAAGAAAGATGAATGCCCAAATTTCTAATTTGCTCATCCAATTAAAGACAGTGAATATTACTCATATCCATCTTAAAGGATTACCAAGAAGAAAAAAGCAGTGGAGTTGTGGGGAAATCACTCTTATGACTCCCTGTTTTCCACATACTATAGTTTCATCTTATATGGAATGACATTATATTATTTATCTGTGTGTCTGTTTTTGTGTGTCTTCTCAACCATAACATACTCAGTACAAGAAGGTAATTTGGAATTAAGGTTTTCACAATAAGGGGCCTCTTTCTTGAGGAGAATTGAGGAAGTAGGAAAAGATGATAAATTTGGTTGTTGCCACCTTGGACTTTTACCACTTTCAGGATTGGCCACAACTGAGAAAATTTGTTTTGATTTTGGTAATTATTATTAAATAGAAAATTTAGGCAGCCTAAAAAGAACAAAAAAATTATGCAAGTAAATAAATGATCCATAATACTCTGGAGTTTGAATTGTAAGTATGTTCAATTCAGAATTGCTAGAAGTTTGAAGAACTACAGACAAAATATATTTTCCTTGTTTTCCTTCAAGCACTTGTCTGTACTACACAAATCTTTGCTTCCACTTTTTACAGGATTTTTGTGTTCTAAAATACTCCAGAAACACTCAGAGGCACAATCCTACCACCTCTTAAATCCTGAGATAAAATCCCTGCTGGAGGTGTGGAGTTGTCTCCATTCCTGATTAGAGTGGGTCCCACAAGGCCCATGCTGTGGGGGAACTCTGTGTCACCCATTTCTTCTCTTATAACCACGGGCACATGGGCAAAATACAGATGTGGAAATGGTGATGAGGGTGGCACAAGCTGTAAAGGTTCTTTCTTTCCACCTTGCAGGAGGAGACAGGTGCTGCTCCTGGGGAAGGAAAACATGGACAACACAGGGACAGGTAAAAGGCTGTACAGTTTTCAATCTTTTTTTTTTTTTTTTTTTTAAACCTGATTTAGTTTCTACTCCCCATCACTATTTTCACCTGGTCCATTGCTTTCTATACCCACAGATTAGGGGCATGCTTTCCCTCTGGACTCACATTGCATAGGAGGAACACAAAACAGGATCTCTGTTCCAAAGAGGAAAGGGAGTGTAAAACCCTGTGCACCCCCTTGTAACTTGGTACAGAAGTAGAACTCACCTTGCCCACATGCTCATACCACATCCAGCTGCAGGAGGCAAAGTCAGCCTTATTATTCCTCATGAAAAACCCAGAACATGTTTATGAAAATCCAGAGGCAGCTGTAATTTGTTATAATTTTTTAGTTTTTTTTAATGAAAGTTTATTAATTCACAGATTTTCTTTTCTCATAACTCTTGCTGTCCTCCCGTATTAGTCTTGCTTGTATGATTTGTCACCTTGCAGCATTACCACAATATGCTGTTAATAAAAAACAAAAAAAAAAAAAGTGTAATTACTTTAGAATGGAGAATAGAAGATGTAATTCTGATTTTGTCCACATTAATCTGTTGTAAAACTATGTGATGAACTGGATTGAATAATGCAATTATTCAAGATTTCCTGCCAAGTAATTATACTCCCCTGAAAAAAGTCAATGTATACATCAATTTGCAATGTTTAAAACACTGAATAACTGTTTTAAAATAAATTTGTATTATTAAAAGTTCTGCAATCAGAAAGTCAGGAGTAGGAAAGAGTTGTATAAGTTATTTAATGCTATTATTGAATACTATTTTGAATATATTTTCTATACCTTTCTAATTTATAAAATATTTTCTTGTCACTAGGGTGGCTAGTTCATAGAAGTTTTTTTCCTAGAAGTCAGTGAAGCAGTGTCATTAGGTCTTTCCAAGAAGTTCCTACTGTATCTTTCTTTTCCATTTTCTAAAAAAACCAAAAAAAGGTATTAGGCAAAGGTATTTTTTAGCTAATTTGATGTTAATACTGTATGTGTTTTAACATGAAGGATATGGTCCAATAGCTCATTTCCCATCTGAAATAGAAAATTTCAGGCAGTCTTAAAGTTGTACTTTAAGTTCCTGGAGAACTGTAATAACTGTCTGCCCTGCATGTTCTGACATTCAATTCCACCTACCTGCCTAGTAGGGCTGGGGGTGCATGTGGGATCTCAGGTTCTTCTTCTGTGCAGAGACACAGCATTTCTTTAAGAAATTAGTTGGAAATTTGATGCTGCTGGAAAATCTATTGTATTTTTGTGCAGCGTGGTAGGAACTTGTGTGCCACAGAGAAAAAGAGAGGGAATTCAGGAATAAAAACACATACAGCATCAGGAACACTATAAATGACAGATGTATCTTCAGGGAAACAAACAAAAAACACCACCAAAAGTCCCCAAACCAAAACCACAAAATCCCCATCAGTAGTTCAAAACATTTTCCCTTTCTGTACAGAGATCTCTACTTTTCCCTTTTTAAATGTTCCATTTCCTGGATAAATAAACTGCCTTTCTTGCTTTTGTAACTTGTTTCTTTCCTTTTTAGTAATTATTCTTCTATATAAAATTTTGGAAAATGATGATAAAGAAGAGCAATGTCACTCGGGTGATGATGCTTTGAATAAAAATGAGTTGGCAAAGAACAACACTGGTAAAATTAAAAGCACTGCTATTCATCAGCTGACCTGACTGTTATTAACTCCAAGTCACTTGTGAACTGGATAATCTAAGCAATTATTAAAGCATGAATGTGAATTTAGCTAATGCCCTCGTCCTCCACATCATTATCTTAGGCATAATCACCCTTTGGTCCTTGAATGCCTTTTTCATCTGAGTGCTGAAAATCTCAGCGTGCTGCTTTCTTTAATGACAGCAAGACAAGGCAAATGACAAGGCAAAATTCCCTGCTAACACAGATCCTTATGTTTTGCAGTATTCCTCTGCCATATTTGAAGGTTTGTTATGCCATTCATAAAACAACAACAAAAAAAGAAGGACAGCAAAAAATATGGATAAACAATGCATTTTACAGTTGCACTTTTGCACTGAAATATTTCAGGTCTAAAACTAGGCTTGTTAGTGCCTCATGTAAACTGTGGGAAAAGAAGATTTTGCAAGGACAGATTTATTCCATCAGGGAAGATGCCAAAAGCAGGTTGGATAAATTGACCTCTCCCAGTGCCTGCCTCTTTCCAGTGACTGTAGAAGGTTCCATGAGCAGAAAAAGCTCGGGATCTGTGCTGGATGTTGAACTCCCCCAGCCTGCTGAGCGGGCTGAGTGAAGAGGCAAATACTGTGTTCTCATCCCTGGCAGTGATCCATTGTGCAGGCTGAACAAGGCACTCTGAAGTCCTCTCTTCTGTGTCCCTGGCACCTTGTTTTGTGAGGTTTTCATGGGAGTGACTCCTCAACTGTGCCTTAATTTGTTTTATCACCATAAGAATAACGTCCAGTTTAGGCTGTTCTGCTCTCCAGAAGCATCTTTTGTTAACCAATTAATATTTCCTATAATCCTACAAGATAAGATAAAAAAGGGAACTGACACAACTGTAGATACATAAGTTATGTCTTGTACAGTAGTTTCACGAATACAAGCCGCACGGATTATAAGCCGCACTTCCGGTGCCTCGACAATGTTGCTGTCTTTGTCAATAGATAAGCCGCACCCCGAATATTAGCCGCACTTTCGTTCGTCGCGAGAATCCGTGCGCAGCTTTCACAAATTGGCCAATTAGTAACAGGATCGCGGCATAGAGGGCTTTACTGGCTCGGGGCGGGGCCAGGAAGGCTCGGCCCGCTCATGGTTGCTGACGGGGCCGGCCGGGAGGTGCTGCAGCCGCCGCCGGGCTCACTGGCCCCCCTCTCCCGTCAGCACCGCCTCGCCGCTGCTTTGTTTACGTACTCGCCCTGCCGGCGGGCCAGCCACTGCCGCCGCTGGCAGGCATACCGGCCGCCTCGCCGCTGCGCTGTTTACGTACTCGCCCTGCCGGCGGGCCAGCCACTGCCGCCGCCGCCGGGCTCGCTGGCCCCCCTCTCCCGTCAGCACCGCCCCGCTGCCGCGTTCCCTAGCCCTGCCGGCGGGCTGCCGCCGCCCGGCTCGCCGGCCGCGCTGCGCCGCGTTCCCTAGCCCTGCCGGCGGGCTGCCGCCGCCGGGCTCGCTGGCCGCCCCCTCCCGTCTGCACCGCCGCCGCGTTTCCTCGCCCTGGCCGGCACTGCAGGCCCCCGCACCGCCGGGCTCCCCCACGCTGCTGGCCCCGATTCTGCTGGGCTTCCCCCGCTGCCAGGCAGCCCCACCCGCCGGCCTTCCTGCTTCTGCCATGCTCCCCTGCACTGCTAGCCCCAGTTCTCCCAGGCTCCCCCGCCCTACTGACCCGGCTCTGCCGCCCCCCTGCCCCACCCTGCTGGCTCAGGCTCTGCCACCCGCCCCCCACACTGCTGGCCCCGCCTCTGCCAGGCTTTCCCACCTCTGCCGGGGCCGGCCGGGCTCCAGCTTGGCTTGGGGCTGCCGCGGGCTCTCACTTCCGTGTTGGCAGCTTTTAGAATTTTGTTAATGTATTAGCCGCCCCGGAATATTGGCCGCACTTCCGGGTTTCCACCAAAATTTTGGTCAAATTGGTGCGGCTTGTATTCGTGAAATTACTGTAATTATTTTTTTAATTACTTATATCTACATACATAAGTATAATGGCTGCTTGTGTATGTGTGTGTGTGTGTTGCTACTGTGACTGTACAACTTGTGCGTAAAAGAAAAATTAAACCCCTTTGAAATTCTGTGCTAGGAATTAATCAAAGTGCAATGTATGTGTCCCCATGTTGCTGCATTAGAGAGGGAGAAGAGGAGAGGAGAGGAGAGGAGAGGAGAGGAGAGGAGAGGAGAGGAGAGGAGAGGAGAGGAGAGGAGAGGAGAGGAGAGGAGAGGAGAGGAGAGGAGAGGAGAGGAGAGGAGAGGAGAGGAGAGGAGAGGAGAGGAGAGGAGAGGAGAGGAGAGGAGAGGAGAGGAGAGGAGAGGAGAGGAGAGGAGGGGAGGGGAGGGGAGGGGAGGGGAGGGGAGGGGAGGGGAGGGGAGGAGAGGAACCTGATCAGTTCAAGTACCATAGGAAATTTCAGCTGCTTCTTGCCTTTATTTAACAACTGCTGTTAGTCTCTGATAACCTGTGATTTTCCAGAGTTGTTGCTTAGCTTAAAAAAATTGAATTTCTGTTTTCTTTGTAATTGTCTACATCTTTGTTTCCTGTATATCCAATAGCATTGTTAATGGTGTTATGAATGAAACCTAAGCAAGAGCCAATGAGAAGCCATTCAGTGCAGTTTTTGAATCTGGGGAATGACTTAGCTAAGGACAGGCACCTCTTGGGGTAAGCTGTGTCATCTCATAAAGAAAGTCTGTGTTGAAATACGATTATCTAATGGGTTTTATGTTCCACCAGATGTCTCCATCTGGGCAAAGGAATCAATTTCCAAATGCCAACTGTATAGATATTTGTATATAAATCAACTCTCTGTTGTGGGTCAACCTCAACAGGCAGCTCAGCCTTGCACAGCCCCTCACTCACTCCTCCCCAGGATGGGGGAGAGAATCAGAAGGGTAAAAGTGAAAAACCTTCTGGGTTCAATCAAGGATAGTTTTGCAGTTAAATCAAAAACCATACTGTTTTGGTGACAAATCCAAAACACAGCATCATATAAGTTGCCATGAAGAAAGTTAACTCTATTCCAACCAAAATTAGTACACTGTCCTTTAGAATCTGTGGAGAGGACTGACAGAGTAGGGAACAGCTGAGACATTTAAACTGAGGATTAGAATTCCTTCCACCACCTGTATAAGAAACCTAAATAGTCAAAATATTTGATGAAGTGAAAATTACGTTGCATATATAAAACCTTTTCCCAAGTGATAATGAAGCTACCGTGGTTCTGGATCTCACCCATGTTTTATGTAGATTTTTGAGTGTAGGTGGCTAGAACTGCATGAGATGTTTCTGTTCCAAAACTACAGAAATCTTGGTGTATATAGCTATTCATCTCCTTGTATTCAGTTTTCAAACAGTGTAGAAAATTAGGTAAAAATCTGCTGCCAAGATATCATGATCTATGATGAATTAAAGAGCTTTTAGGCTGTCTTACAAAGAGAGAATATATCACCTCTATGTTATTTTTTGATTGCAAGCTCATTCCTTGATACTGGTATGTATGGTCCAATCTAATCTAAAACTTGACTCCAAGGAAATTGAAATCAACATTGTCAATGGGATAGATTTTTTAAAAAGTCAATTATTAAGAATTTATTTGATCAGAACAAAAAATACTTTTTCTATTGTCAGTTTTCCTTGGGATTTATTGACTTGCTCAAATATCATTTGAGAGAAAAACAAATAAGTTTCGGATCTACCAGTGCTTTGGAATTTATAGCTACTTTCATCGATCAGAGATTTAAAAGAAAAATGAAAACTTCAGAACAAAAGAACAATGGCACAAATAGCTCCTAACAACCTAAATGATTTAGGCCACAACAAACTGCTTGACACAACAGACCATGTGATCAAAACTTTTTAAAAAAACCACCAAACTTTCAGGTTTGGTTTATCTGTTGAAGAAAAATGGAGATTTATAATAATTTTCTCATGTCTACTATCCATTTTTTGTCTAGAAAATCTTGTGCCTATTGTAGGTCATGTTTCTAATTAACATGTCTGGTATCTGAGATGGGATTCTAGGAAGAACAGATAACTTATTTAAGCAATTTACTCATGACAGTAAAATGGTCTGAAAAGGGTTTCTAAAATTACTTTCTCAGCATTCAGTTGGTGGCATTCCCCCAATTTTAAATGCCTGAGGTAATATCACTGTTGTATTCAGTTTATTATACCATCCCAGAACATTATGAGCAACAGAAGTTGGGGAATTCATACTGGGATCTAGAACTTCAAAGACATACATTCATGCCTAGGTTTTCTCTTTAATGTCCATGAATTGTTGAATTGTGAAAGTGTTAAAAAATTAGTTAGATGGTGTTAAATGAATATCTTTGTCACTATCTCCAAATGACAATATTACATATCAAAATTCATAGTGAATTGAAAGATGAAAGTGTGTAACTCACAATAAAGCTGGACTTGGATATCTCATTCGAACCATGATGGATGGCTGTGGATTTCCCAAATGTGGTACATTTGTGTAATACCCTCATAGATTGAAAGGCAAGGAAATGTACCCTGAGTGTACATGACTTACCATCATTTGAAGTATTAATTAGTGAGGTAGTGAGAAAGATTAAAAGCAGATTTAGTGATGTGGACTTTTATTTGGGTTGCTCAGTGTCTTAACTATGAAAGAAAAAATACAAGTTCTTCTCAGTTTGGGGTTTAGGTGATGCAATGCTTGCTGAGGTCACCTCTCATACACCTACAGTAATTGCTCTACAGGAAATGGTTATAAATATAATTTGGTAGGATTCCTTGTGAGTAAGATGCTGATCTTTTTCCACACTCTGATGATCACTTTAAGGTATTTATATAATCATGGGAGTTGAAATGCTTGCAGGGTTAACTATTATTCAATGAGGATAAAAATATCTATGTTAGTGAATTCCTCTCCTTCGGGAATGTGGCAGCATTTTGCTGTTTTCAGATAGCAATACTGCTCTGTGTTCCTGTGCTTTGAAGCTATCAGCTCTATTTTTGTATATCACAGATGTCTGATCCTCATAGGGTAGAGATTTTAAAAGGTTCATGTTTGATCAATCCTTGACACTTCTACTCACACACCTATCAGAGATATCAATTAGTGCTATTTACCATAGTGTTTTCTTGTGACAGGGACCTTTCCTAGCAATATATTCTACTGGTAATCATTATTCAGGCTTAAAATCATACAGTTTTGTTCTGGGCCCAGGATTTAAAGAGCCACTTGAGCTCTAATTTTGTCTTATATGATAGTACTGCAATCAGGTCCTGGTGAGGCAATTGTATTTTAATTGATCAGCATTATTACTAATAATAATAGATTTATGCAATTTGAATTTTAATGAGGCACAAATCAGGCAGTTATTCTGTGCCATGTAACTTGTGGTCCCTGGATAGCTGCCTTTCATTTCAAAATTATGGAGAAGAAAATCCTATATTCTTCTCTAATAAGCTTCCTTCTGTTCATTAACCATTTATTTGTTCATTTTTAAGAAGAATATGTTTTAAACTTCATTCCTTCTTTTCTTACCATTCTGATAAAGACCTAACATTAAGGTGTACTTTTAAAATAATATTATCTATTTGATTCTAGTTGCTAATGTATTTCTCAACTATTCATTTTAATAGAGGTTATAAGTGACAACAATAAGTAGCGGGGGGAAACCTGAAAATAATTGCTGATTGGATGTCCGTGGAAGTGATCAAAATCTGAAACAATAATTTTTTTCAAAAAAGTTGCAATATTTGACATTTACTTTCAATCAGAAGTAAGTGAAAAGTGTACGACAATAAACAGGAAATTTGATGTGATTTAAAAAAATATATATAATGGGAAATAGTTCTGGAAAATATATTGAAAATTCATATGGTCAGTTTTAGGGTGCCCAGGAGGCTCAGTGCTACTTAAACCATACCATTTCAAGCTTAATTTCACTTTTCTTTAATTCATGGTTGACTTTGGATGTAGATACATATTTAATGATGAGAAATTAGGGATAATCTCAATTTAAAATTTAAAAAGTACCCCCAATGTTCCAATTTAATTTTATCAAATTGCTTCAAAACACTGAAACTACTTTGCCTTTTTTTTTAAAGAAAAAGAAATGAGCTTATGTTTTCTACGTATCTATGAGAAGAGTGTATAAGGGTGTGTTTTGCTTTTTTTTAAAATTGAAGAAAATAAATCTTGACATTATTTCTGAAAGTTTACTTGTTGGCTTTAATTATCTCTGTGCCTTTGAGTGTGATGCTTTTGTTATTTCTAATAGACATTTAAAATTTAAAAAAAATTTAAAAATAAAAAATAAAAATAAATAAAAATTTAAAAAAAGCTTTTGTTATTTCTAATAGACATTTAAAATTTTTTTAAAAAAAATTTAAAAAGGTGAAGAAAAGAAGGTGAACTTCAAATTCCTCGAGAGTATAACTTGCTATATGGTCTCTGCTTGTGTGCCAAAATAGGGAAAGCCATTGCCATTCCCTTCCTCAGGACTCCTATGAGCTGTTGGACACTGGCTGGAAAGGTCACTTTGTCATTGTGTCACAGACCCATATCCCTCTTCCTTTTCTGGGGGATGCTCCAAGTCATTCAGATTTATTTGTCTAACATTTGTCTGCGAGACCCCGGTTGTCTTTTCTCTCTCTCCCAAATTAGGCCTTTTGGGAGATATTTTTACAAAACACCCCTTTATTAACACCCCTGCAATGGTTGGTCAGCTCTGAAGCTTTGACTCTATACACGTATTTTTTACTTTCACCAGAAGATTCTCAGAAATTACACCTCCTTTATTTTATTAGTGTTTAAAATCAAAGCACTTCTCCTTTGGTATAGGTCTTGTGTGCATATATCACATCAAATAACAATATCAAGCGGAGAGGGTTTGGTATTTAGAAGAGGGCAAACCAAAATCTCATGTTTCCATGTGCAAATGTGCAGAGCGATGCCTCTTTGGCCCTTTAGCTAAGCTTTTCCTCTTAGTTGTATTAGGACCTAAGCAACATAGCCACATAAACAGTGATGCTAAACCTTCCTAAAACAAACAGCTGGAAACACAAACCAAGCAAAGATAAAGAAGGGCTAGGGAACAATGGCTGACATTTTCTTTTTAAATGGGCTGTTGATTTTCTGCATGAAGATGTTTGAACCTACATTTATCCAGGAACTTCACATAGATTGCTGTGGTCAATCCAGGCATACCTGCTTATGGCTGCCAAGCTCTTCTGCTCCCCTCCACATCTGGCAGTGCCTCTATTGACTCTCCACCCCATTCTCTGTCCTCTTTTTAGCAACACAAGCTCTTCAGACAAGTGACAACCTCTGATGTTGCATCTGCTGGGAGCACCATATAATGTATCTGTATATTACATTCATTTCAGCAGATATACAATGAATGTCTTGCTGACCAGAAATAGATGTGACTTAGGAAGGCAGCAATTAAAGAAGCAAATGCATTTCTGCTTTATGATTGACACAGACCAAGGGATTGAATTACCAAAGTTTATGAATTTTTCTGGCATGTTAAAATGTGCAGACCTCAAATTATTTCTATTGCTCTTAAAAAAACCATCAACTGCTTGCATTGTAGTTTGCTAAATATAATGTTCTTTGCTGTTTATGCAATAGCATATTTTAATGTGTATTTATGATGTTTGTTTATACTAACAAAATGGAGGATTGTGTAATTTCTTCACCTACAACAGTTCAACAGAGATGTAACATCTGGCTGCTCAATGAAATCCTGCATTTCACCCAATTTTCCACCTGGGTTGGCCAGATGATATAAATCTAAAATTGATAAATACCAACCACTGTTTCTGTGACTGAGAAATTAATTTCCAAACATCATTGTAAGACCACACAGCAATCAAGAGCACAGGCAAGTAGCAAAAATAATATTGGTTTAGTGTATCATATTGGCAGCAAAAACACTCACCTATAACTGCTCTGCTTTGGATTTCACTTGATAAATATGCAAACACAAGGCTGTTAAAGTAACTGATTGCAAAAATATGGCATCACTAGAGGTGTTAACCTTGCTGCCCTGGCTAAACTCCAGTTCAGGTAATTAAAATCCACCTACTTAAATTCCCTCATAGGTTTTGTTTCTTCATTTAAACTATAGATATTTGGCTTCCAAACAGTGAGGCTTTGAGTGTGTTTCAGTGTCTCACTGTGATATGTCAGTAAATAAAAACATTAATAGTGTTTTGTCTACATCTTCCTTTAATTGTGATATTTATGGCAAAAAAACCTTGGTATGCTCACTTGAGGCAAATGAAATTTCCTTTTATCCTAAAAGAAAAAAAAACCAAAAAACCCTATGATGTGAGTTTTCCAGGATGACACATAATTTCTTCTCACCAGATCTATGAAACAGGAAATTTTTTATCTTTTTTTATGTAAAGAAACAAATATGAGGATGCCTTAATACCTATGCTAACCACTGGGATCAGTTTTAGGATACAGAATGTATTAATCAGGTATTGATTTGCTACAGATAAATTTAAAAAAAAGGGGTTTTTGATGTTGTCACTAAGCCAATTTTGTGAACTGGATGAGAAGAGTGTAACATTTTGAAGCCACGGGAGAATAGCTTTACTATCTCTTCCATGACTGCATTGATAAGAGGGGGATTTACCTTGTAATTATGGCTGGCTGCAGATACAAATCTGTATTAATGTTCTTCCCCCAACTCTATTCTTAAGAAATTCTCATCACAGATAAAGAAACATAGATATATTAATTTTTATGAACCTGTTATGAAACTGGTAAAATAATGCCAAGGTCATGGGTCTGATTCCCATATGGGTGTCTTAACAATAGGACTTGATGGTCCTTGTGGGTGTCTTCCAATTCAGAATATCTGTGGTTCTATGAAGAGTAATTAAAAAGAAAGGAGAAAAAATAATTTATTGATAGATTGATCTCTTAGTCTTTCATCTATTTGAAAATCCATTCCTTTTGCTCCTGGAAAAGGCATAAGAATGACATTGGTGCTACCATCTTAAATGGTTGATACTCAACTTCTGGGGAGTGTGGATCATGAGACCCAAACCCTCTAGAGACTCAAGCTTCATTTTACATATTGAGGACCAAATTAATCTCACCTTACTGTAAATGTTGACCTGAATGCTGATTTTGGGATTTTAGAGAGTTTTATCAATTAAAAAAGGCTGGAACTGTAGACATGAAATCAATTTGTAATGAAAAGTATATCTCTAGAAATAGCTGTACTTCTGCACTGGTAAAGACATACTAATGAGTTCTATACTTTACATGAGTCAATTTCTAGTGACTGATAGGAAATTAGTCCTCACCTGCAAAGAAAAGTTGTGGATACTTAAGCACCTCAATTTAAAAAATGGTTTATATATGTGGGAGGAATTTTTTTTGTACAGTATCAATACATTGAAGCTCTATTCATGAAATGCCTTTATTTTCAAAAGTGCCAACAGAATCCAGCAACTAAAACTGAGAAGATAATTTCAGACTACCACAAGATTTAGAAAATTTTGATTGTTGAAAACTCAGTGGCAATCCCTTCTGGGAAGCTGCTTAGCCTTGGATCATGTTCTTTGACCTGAAAGTTAAATTGACATTTGCATTTCTACCTGCAGTGAAGCTCAGACCAATTCCTGTCAAAATCCGAGAGAAATGAAAAAGATTTTTGAGTCTATAAGGCTCCCTAGTTTTTAAACTAAATCCCATGCTGAGTTCTTTGCAGATTTAGAGTCTATTAATTGTAATAATACCAGTCTTATTTTGTCTATGCAAATAATATTACTGTCAGGTCCACTTTTTATGAATGCATCCAAACATAAGGGTAATTGTATGAAGTTTCCTTTCATTTCCATCATGTTCATGTGGCAGTTCATTCTCCTTTATTTTTGCCATAGAGACATGAAAAATACAGTAAAATGAGGATTGAAGTTTTCAGCTTGAGCAAAGTTGTAATAAAACCTATTTTCTGTGCCCTCACTTTTATTTACCAAGGCCATCAACTTTGTTATTGCTAGTAGATATTTTACAGTTGACATATTTAATCCCTGGACCTCCTAATTCCAACAAAATCAACTTTTCACATTATGACATAGAATTGCAATAAATGTGAGAACTAATTGGCTTGAAAGAGTGCATTAGGAGTGTACCATCAGGTCATTAATCGGTGTCTGAGTTCCTACAAATTCAAAAAATACTCTGCTGACTAGTAAACCACATATGAATAATAAAAAGATTGGAAACTGGGCTGTTAATATAAAACTATCATATTCTTCTCATCCTGACATTTAAGGAATATGTCAAAAATTAAAAATTTCCTTGTACCAATGATATATTTATTCCATCAGGGCTATCTTAGAATCTCTGTTGACACTTTTCTGAAGATGCCAGTCCTTTGCAGGATAAAGCTTCCTGTTTATTATTCTGATCACTTTGCAACAAAATAAGCCTGTTTGTTGCATATAAAATGTATCCTGCCTTTCATTACTGGATTTTTTTTTCCTTCTATATTTTCAGTTCATGTTTATTGAATTTTTATAATCTTTGCTTGCATATTTACAGGAGTAAAAGATTTTTCTATTTATGAAATGTTTATTTTCATTTTTTTTTCTTTATTTGAGTTTATTTGTTAAACATGTACATATATACAAATACTGGATATGTATCATCCAGTGTTACTCCTTAGTTTTTATAGAAATAAACCCACCTGTTTACCTGAAGGTGGGAGAGATGGAATTTTGTAAAGTCTGGTAGATGCCCAGCTGGGAAAATAGGGTGCCAGGATGCTGGAAAATGCACTTTTCAAAAGTACAAGACTAAGGAGGTGGAACTGGACACCACAGCTGATTGCCAGGACATTAGGTCCTCAAGGAGATAGTTGATCTTATATCATTATTTTAGCCTCTAAAATAGCTGATTAAATGGTTTTGATGAGTCACAAATAATAATTTTATAGATATCAATTCTTTGTTAATAGGCATTGGCCTCTGAAAGGCCCAACCAGTTCTTTCAGCACTGTTGCAAAACAATGTATTTTCTTGTTATAACCTATAACCATGCTCAGAAAATTGCTAGTATTTTATCCTACTGTGATAGCACCAACAGTAGGCTAATAATTGGCATGACAAATAATAAGGCACAGTCTGAGAGCTCAGTTTAAGTCTTGGGATATGTCAGGGTGGTAGGAAAAACCATAGCACCAGTTGTTATGTAAAACACATATTAGTTATACTTACTGACTTTCTTCTCACCTTTACTTGTTTGTACTTTCTGGTACTACAGCAGGAATGATCATTTGGAAAGAAAAGTAGTTTTATAGAAAGTGGATTTTCTTTGACTGTGTTGGAAACAAATTCTTAAAGAGTAAGATTTATGAAATAAAAATTTCAACAAGATTTGCAGAGTGGAGATTTCAGGGATTTTTTTAGAAGGGTTAGGGAGAGTGAGCTAACATAATGCCCCAAAACTAGCAGGATCCATTAAAAGGAAAAAAGGAAAAATAACACTAGTTGAATGTAGATACCAAAGAGGCACTTATTTCCACAGTACATTAATTTTAGAAGGTGGTGAAAATAGTTACAACTTTGGCACTAATCAACAACTTTGGAATATAAGTTTCCACAATTTTACAACTTAGAGGTAAAACAGAAGTGCAGAGAAAATAAAATCAGACAAGATTTTAGGGTAAGATAAAGGGGATGCACAGATGTTAAACTGTAATTCCAGGCAGTGACCCAACCCCTCACAGCTGCTCACTCACTCTTCGTGCTGGAGATCGGGGACAGAATCAGAAGGACAAAAGTGAGAAAACTTGTGGGTTGAGATAGCGACACTTTAACTGATAAAGAAAAAGCCAAGCACACAAAAAAAGCAAAACAAGGAATTAATTCACCCCTCTCATGTCTGGGCAGGTGTTCAGCCCTGTCCAGAAGAGCAGGACCCCATCACACCCAAATGTAACACTGGTGACAAATGACATCACCCAAAAGTCTCCCCTTTCTCCTCCCCCCACCTCTACCTGCTGAACATGACTCCGTATGCTCTGGAATATCCCTTGGCTCCGCAGGGGTCAGCTGTCCTGGCTGTGTCCCCTCCCAGCTCCTGTTCCTACCCCAGCTCCTCACTCCACACCTCAACTCTGTGTGAGCTCTAAACAGCAGAAATGAAAATATCCCTGTGCTATCAACACTGTTTTGGTCACAAATACAAAACACAGGCCCATACCAACTACTGGAAAGAAAATTAACTCTAGCCTAGTGAAAACCAACACAACGGGGAAATATGCTAAAAGCTTTAAAATATCATGATTTGCTATAAATCCACAAGGACTGGTGTTTGACTCACAGATATTGGATAAGACAGTGTTATTTCATCAGTTTTTCCTGGACATTCAAGTATCTCACTTCACTTTGAGACAAATCAAGTCAAAAATACAGATTTTTTAAAACTCTTATTCTTGTTTTTTAATTTTAATCCTAGGATTTTTTCACCATAAATTTTGTCCATCTGGAAAATCTGTGTCTGGAGAAGAAAAGCACTAATTCAGATACTTCTAAGTTTTGAATCTACTCTTTCCTAGAATCAAGTGGATCATTATGTAGTGTTGGCACTTGAATCTTCCTATATAATCATCATAGCTTGGAAGAGACGATTTATATTTATGTCAGAAAGTAAATGAGAATACTGATCTCAAATTGGTAGATTTGTAAAGTATATATGGAATTTATAATAACAGAAAGATAAAGCAAAAGACTTAGGCTTTTAGTGGATGGTGTATATTCTCCTAACCCTGAATCTATTTTTCAACTATAAAATTCTGTAGAGTGAGGCAGGTCATCCATCATTGAAATGCTCATCAGACGTGAAACAATTAGAGTGTGACTGTTGTCCGAAATAATGAGGCACTGATCATATGCTTCTGTAGCTGAATAATGAAATAGAAAAGAAAGAAAAGTGGGCAAAGAGAAGAGGAAATATTCCTTAGCACGTCTCAGAGCTTGATTTTGGGTTATGAGCAGCTATGGTAGAAAAGAAAAATACTGTCTTCATGTCACTGTAGTGTTACTTTATTGACCTTCATGTAATGGGGAACGTATTCTTCTAAAGTATTTCTTAATGTTTACACCGTGTTTTGGTTCTGAAATGCAAATCTGTAGTGACAACTCTATTCCATTCAATCTTGAGCATAAAGAGATTCATGTGTTTTCACCTATAGTGCAGCCAGAGTTCTGGAAATCCTTTCAGATAGTGTTGTACTCTGACTCTTAAAAATAAGCTAATTACTTCAGGTGGAGGATCTGAGAACACTGCCTTAGACAGTTACAAACTCTGCCTCTTGGTTTCCTTAAGACCCCAGCACACTCTGTCTTCTGCATGTTTTCTCCTCAATAAATTTAAGTTTCTTAATTTTTTTAACATAGGTATTCCAGTACCATTCCTTGCTTCCTTCTAGAATGAAAATAGTTCAGAGACCTTCAATATTAAGAAGAGATTCTCCTAAAAACGTCGATATCTGGCCAACACCAATGATTGTGTTGATGTTTTAATGTAAATGGCTTGAAAATAAGGGGAAAGATTTATCAGAGGAGATAGCTCTTAAAACAATTAGTTTTGGAATTAAATAAGGATGACTGTTATATGTTATGACTGAAAATTACTGACTAAATAAAGGACTTTAGTAAGCAGACTGGAAGCTCAAATTCATGGGAAGAATGGTGCTAGCTGCATTGATTTAAATTTAAGTTGTTCTCACATCAGTACAAGCACATTGCATATCTCTGTATTCTCTGCACAATGCAGAGAATTATAACATGTTTTTATTTCTAAATAAAGCTGTAACAACAACATGATTTTTCTCCTGTTATAAATGAATCAACTTAGAAGGAAATGTCCTTGTTTTTCCACCTTGTGTGGTCATTGACTGATTGCTCCTTGATGGAAGCATGTTCTGACCACTCACCTGTGATTTCATTACAGGAAGAAATCTTCTCTTATGTGAGAATAAACATATGAAACCAAACCTGCAGAATCAAGTGTGGATGATTCAGTATTTGACATCTTACTAGGTTTTATGGTGTGATAGTGTCCAACCTACCATGGAAACTCTGGATATCAGTCTCTCCAGTCTTCCACAAATCTTTGGGAAAGTATCGTTTTATGAATCAGTATTTAAAAAGGAGATTTTTTTTTTCATTTCAGGGAAAAAATAAAAGAAGACGGGAAAGAAAAAAAGAAAACTTTTTAATATTTATTTTTGTAAAAAGAAAAATTAAAAAGAGTTTCCTTGTAGTGAATTATGGGTGATGAAGGTACTTGCAGGGAAGGACACTGATTGCAGACATACGTCGTTTTTAATAAGAAACAGAAAGTCCTATTCTGAGGTTGGAGATTCAATTTTCAGGGTCTTAGCCCTGATAACAGAAAAATACTCCAATTTGTTTTGTTTTGTTGTGTTTTTTGTTTATTTGTTTGTGTTTTGCTTTGTTTCCTCTATTTTGCACTGTCACACTTTTTTCTGTGGACTCTGGGAGCTTTACCCTCAGTCACACCTCCTGCCAGCTGGTAAGAACCCAGTTGCTGTTGGAAAGATTTACTGCTTTAACTCTCTGGTGGGTGGTTTTTACAAGTGCATTAGTGTGTTATCTACACAAAATAAAAGTCCGTGATTAAAGCACTTAGCATTAAGCCATTGATGTCATTAACACTTCCCATTTACTGTGCACTCTGATTCTGCACTAAGTCTTCATGGACAGGGCTCTGGATGACTTTTTTTCCTAAGAAGACTGATAAGGGATTTGGTCATTGATCACAAGTTTGGACTGAGGGTGATGAGTACCACCCTTGATGATCACTGTGGGAAGAGGGATCCAGTGTGTGACTCGTCTGTTGGCCAGTTACATCACTTACTTGCGCATCTTTGTCCTCTGCTGCACAAAGAAGGTTTCTAACACTCTAATATCTCAAAGAGGCAATGATGTGACAGATCATTCATTCGTATAGAGGAGAGATGATATAAATGCTGGTTTGCTTATTATCCTAATATACCATGGAAAAAAAAGGAACATGGTTCTGTTTGCTAGTCTTGCTGGTCTCTCTCTCCAAAAAACTAAACAAATAACTTATAATTGTAATATCCTGAAACCTGTCAAAAAGAGAATAAAGTGTGATTTAGCCTGTTTTTTGTATGCTTCATTTGGGAAAAAAGTGCATGCTGTCTATCCTTGCATGGACTTTGGAGACACCATCCCACATCACCTGACTGATAAGGTCCAACCTGTATCCCTGGGTCTGAGTCTGCCCAGGAAACATGCCTGACAGCTAAGAACTTCCATCATTGTGAAGGGATCAGAAACACCACCAAATAGAAGGGCTACTTTGTCCTTTCTTCTTGTCATATATATATATATTTTTTTTTTTTTCCCTGCAAATCTTTCATGAAAATATTTAGTTCTGAAATATGTAAGTTTAAGTAGCAAGATAAATTTATTTACATTTCCAAAATACAAAAATCTGTCTAAATATTTATCTAAGAGAAATTCTGGTTTCTTCTTTCAGAGGGCTTCTGGTAGCTCATTTTAATTTCTAAAACCAGTGAGGAGAAGTCTACAGTAACTTTTGCAAGAAATCCCAGGGTTCATACCACCAAGTCATACTGAGCCATAAAGAACCCCACAGCCCTTTCAGTTTTGCATTTAAAAGTCTTTATCTCAAAGGAAGATACTTTGATTCTTGTACAAGCACAAGTACCATTCAGAGATACTTTTTGCCATCTGAAAATGGTTCTTTGGGCTTCTGCTCAAAATTTCCTGTAGAATCCTCACCTAAGTTCTTCTAATATTGCAATGCTTATGAATATTGAAACAAAATGACAAGGCTTGACTGGTTTGTTCCATTAAGACCGTGTTAAGTGGCTTTTAAAAAGAGGCATTTCAAGGTCACTTCTGTTTTAAGGCATCTTTAAGCTGATAATTGCTGCAACTGGGGGTGATATGTCTAACTATGTTATATTTTCACTATGTGAAAACTCAGTGTGCTTGTGTGCTTTCCTGGGGTGTCTGATACTGATAACTGATGAGAGAAAAACATCTAACCTAGGCTGACCAATAGTTTAAATTGTTGATAATTTAAATTGTCAATAATTTTGTTTACTATTTGGAATTTTTATATAATAAAAATTATAATCTTATAGGTTTTATAAATTCAAGTGATTATTACTTCCCCACCCCTACACTCCTGCCATATGTTTCACAGTATCTTTCTTTCAGTACCTGTGTTTCAATTACAATTTTTAAAAGTATTTATCTTAGTTTCAAATGGGAATTATTCAAAGCTGCATCAAGAGAGGTTTAGACTTGATGTTAGGGAATAATTCTTTGCTGAGAGATCAGGTCAAACACTGGGACAGTCTTCCCAGAGAGGTGCTGGATGCCTCTGGCATGTCAATGTTTAAGAAGCATTTGGACAAAGTGCTTAACATAATTCATCTTTTGGTCAGCTCTGAATTGGTCAGACAGTTGGACTAAATGGTTGGTTTAGGTTCCTTCACAAAGAACTATTCTATTCTATTCTATTCTATTCTATTCTATTCTATTCTATTCTATTCTATTCTATTCTATTCTATTCTATCCTATTCTATTCTTTCTGTTCTTTGAGGTTTTTTTTCCCTTCTGCTTGATTGTTGTGATATACTTAAATACATAAGCAAAACATGTCAGGATGGTTTTTCTGAAGAGTATTAATTGCCATTTCAACTGTTTTTTCAAACATTTTGAAAGAGAATATTCTTTTTCTGAAATGACACATTCTCAGGTAGATTATCTTCTGCCTTTTGTTCAGTCTGAGTTTATGTGTTGATGACTAGAATGTTAATGCAATAATTTACAGTTGCATTATCTTTATGGCTGTGTATTATAATAACTTAATGGAGCAGAAATGCATTGCAGATGGACAGATAAAGACTGCCTGTGAAAATTAGAGAGGGGGGAAGTGGAGTGTCTTTGAGTAGAGAGTGTACTGCACTGGAAGCTAGATTGGTCCTGAATATTAATATAAGTAGGAGGTGTTTTTAACCATATTTCTTTCTATATTCCATGTTTCGCACATGACTTTACAAAGATACATGCTAGGTTATGTATGACACTTGTGAATATAAATACAACAAGGAGATTTTACTTATTAGTAGTTCACACAGACACAATTATTGATTCTCTTTTTCTGTGTGTGTGTTCAGAAAGATTTTTCCCTTTTTCTTTGTTTGATTTTTGTTTGTTTGTTTGTTTGTTAGGGTTTTTTTTGGTTTGTTTGGTTTGGGGTTTTTTTTTGCCATTGTCATTGTTGTTGTTTTGTTTTTGTTCTTGTTTGTTTGTTTTCCCCAAAGAGTGTTGTTGGATTTTCATCTTCTGCTAAGTCATTGACAAGACAGACAGGTGCAAAATCAATTAACATCATGTCTGCCACTATGATGCTGCAAAGACAGAACAGGGACTGTTGTCAGTTCTTGGAAGTACCACGTCAGGGAGCAAAGGAAAGAAACACGACGAAATAAAGGTCATAAGTAGCTCTAATAGACTAAATTGGGGTAGAAGACAAAAGGAAAAAATATCCTAATAGCTCTGTTAGAGTGGCAGCTAGAAAACTCAGATAAATGATGAGGCAATGGACTCGTTCTCTACACAGAGACATATCTCAAGACAATCTTAACAGGATAGTAAATGAAGAACAACCCAGAAGTTAAATGATTTCCACAAAAAAAAAAAAATAGTAGAAAATACTTGTGGCAGGAAAGACAGGACACATTAGATTTGTGATATTATAAAAATCAAAAAGAAAAGAGAATTTAGGTTTCTGATTTTCCCCCTAGCATTCCAATAATTTATATATTTATGTATTAATTAATTGCTATGTATAGAAGAGTCGCTACATTTATTTCCATCAAGTTATGTTTTCCTAAAAATTCAAGACCTTCTAAAAACTCCAAGCATATTTCCTTATACTTATGCCAACAGCAGAATCAAATATAATAAATATCCCATGGGACCTGTTTCACAGTCACCTTGAGAAGTTTATGGAATTTCCACTAACACTGCTTTTTAACATTAAATATTAGTCCTTAATAACCAGCTATTAACTCTAACATCCCCTGGATTGTTCAGACGTTGAAGAAGGGTAAATGGTCATAGGAGATGCATGAGAAGATTTGATTGACTCATAGGCAGTGAGGATGAGTAATTTAAAAGACAAAAAAGTCTATTATGGTATTCTTATCTATGCCCAGTTTTAATAACTTGCAAACTTCCTCTTACAGCTCAACAACATTAAGTTTTACACGGAGATTAGGAGTGTATTCACACAAATGCTCTGAGTTTCCAGGTGGGAAAAAAAAAAAACAAACCATTTCTCTTCAAGTGATGTGTAATCCACACTCCAGGGCTCATCTGTGGTTTAGGGTAATCTAAAGGCATTGGTTTGTCAGATTTTCTGTTAGAGAAAACACCTGTCCTATTTGTATGAGCAAATATTTTAATAATTTCAGGAATAGGAAATGAATAAATGCCAAGTGAATTCCACTGCAAAAGTGGTAAGTTAGAGAAAAAATAATAATTATAGTGACGAGTTGTCTTTCCACTGGCTAATCTCAGCAATTACTGCTATGGCTAAAGAAAACTCAATATGAATTCTGGGGCTGAGGAATTGTTGTACTCCAAGAAGTATTAAGAGCTGGGCATCATTTGAATGAAATGCTCTCTTAAATACCTTATAGCAAGTGAATGTGGTAAGGACATGTTATTTTGGACTTTACTGCACTGGCCAGAGTGCAAATATCATCAAGATGGATAACAAATGGCTGATGGGCTTCCTGGGGTACCAAAGGAGAGGAGAGCTGAAGAATTAAATGGTACTATGTGAGATTTTGAAATTAGGCAGAAAATTATAAACAACAAACAATGACCCTTCTGGGAGTTAAACACCTAGGTTAGGTGTTCTGTAAAAAGCCTTTGCCCTGCTCTTAATATCAAGGGGGAAAACATATTGCAAAGAGAACAAAAAACTTCTGAGGAACCAGGTTTATTTTTTTTGTGCATTTTGTTTAATCCAGAAAACTGCAATTAAAGGAACAGCTTTCACCTTCTTGCCAAAAAATGGTGAGATTCTTATAAGAAGATCACCACATGTATAAGAAAGTTTATTTAGATTTAGAATTTGTCTTGTACAATTTTCTGGGTTGTGTATACTTGGATGATGTAATTAATTAACAGAAACAACATTCATTTCAATATATAGTGACCAAACTATTTATAAATAATTATCTTTTGTATCACTGAAAGCACACAGTATTCTCTGTTACTCAGCATAGGTTCAAGTAACAGAAGAAAGTGAACCAAAGTTAGAAAAGAAACTATAAAATTAAACATCCACTGCCATAGAGGATTTCTATCATAATTTATAAAATAATCTTAGGTTTTTCTCTGGCATATGAAGGCAGTTTTTAGAGGATTTTTAAGAGGAACTGTGGTGAACAATTGGATTGTGCATCACTTGTTCTTTTCATCATTATTATTATTATTATTATTATTTATCATTAACATTATTTACCATTATTATATTTAGTTGTATTTTCATTTATTAATCTGTTTTTATCTCAACATGCAAGTTTTGCTCCAACTCTCCTGCCATTCCACATGGGTGGGCAAATAGAGAAGGGGAGGTTGAGCGAGTGGCTGTGTGGTGTTTCATCTCCAGCTGGGCTTAAAAACACAACAAATGGATAAAAGTCAAATGCATCTGTGTGTTATAAACACAGCCATAATTAATAGATGGAAACTCGGGTTTGCTGTGGCGCCAGCTCACTGCTGGGTGCTGCTGATGGCTGATAAACCAACCAACTCCTCACCGCTAGTAAGAAGGATAAAAAAGAATAGTTGAAACCCGGAGAGAAAGGTTCTGCTCACTTGCAGTTTTCTGATGACCCCAGAAAACAATTGTTTATTCCTGTCATGATTATTTAAAAAATACACTATTCATTGCAATAGTTTGTTAAGTGAATTCGCTATTTAGCCCTAAAGATTTTTGTTTTGTTTATTATTATTTTATGATTGTTTGTCTGGGCTTTTTGCACTGTTCATTTTGAGTTTAAATATTAAATCCTGTCACATTTTCTATTTCATAAGGCCGTAAAAGACAGCATACAAAAGTATAGGGTGAAGAATGAGAATTAGCTTTATGCAGGGACTGGCTATTCCAGGGCAGAATTCATTAATACCCTTTGTATGATTCTAAGCCCAGACTAGTCCTGAGGTTCAACTAAGCAAAATACTTGAAATCCATGGCAATAAACAATCAATTTCTGCTGTTAAACAAATCTTGTGGAAATATCACTCTGTGATGGCTGACTGGAGTAGGGAATTTGGGGATAAGATCCATTTCCTCTGTTTGTTGATTTTAAAATACATCTCTCTACAGCTGAGCTGGCAATTTAGGCTTCCACAATAGTCAGTGTAGCCTAATCAATGGAGTCAATGGAGTTTAATGTGATTAATTTGGACAAATGAGTTTATTTTAGGGTGAGATACACTTCTCAGATCTCAGTTCTGCTGAATGTATTGACTAGTCCCCCACAGACCCAAAGAAGAAACTCAGAGTAATTTGATCAAATGTCTCAACATTGAAGAAATCCATAGGTATTCAAATGAAACCTGGAGTCTGTGATGTTTATAATCAGAGAACTCATAATCTTTCACAGGCAGGTCTTCTGAATTGCAAAGTAAAGATTTCTGCTCTGGTATTGTGCTAGTTCGGGTATGATAAATAATTAACAAAATGCCTCCCCCCTCCCTCCCCCCCCCAAAAAAAAAAAAAAAAAAAAAAAAAGAAAGAAGAGAAAAAAAGAAAGAAACTTATTCAATCTCAGCAAAAAGAAAAGTCTTCATGACAAAGCCCAAGGCTATGAGCATCTTACCTTTTATAGAAATATACACTACTCATACAGATTTCCACAGAAGTACTTAACCTTGACTTATACATAAATTGAACACTTCTTGGAATACAAAATATTCAACACGTCACCACAGGCTACTCCTGCCTACTTCTCGCAGGCATTGCTATTTCATCTCAAGGAAAATAGAAATGTCTGTGGGCAATCTGTACTGAACAGAAGATAGAAATAAGGTTTTTCCTGGGTTATTTTTCCAAGATAAATTCTGCCCCTGGTCTCTGTAATTTCTGGGGACAAAGATGTCACAATATAAGCCACAAAAAGATCCTTCTTTTGTTATTTTATATTATTTTTAAAAATATTTCTTTATGCCCTCTGCCTGTTACAAGAAACACTGACTCTAGCTGCATTTTCTTTATTTCTTTCATATTGTTATATGTCAGTTATCTCTTCTTCCAGCTGAAGGCTCTCAGTCTCCTTAACCTCCTCTGGCATCAAAATTATTCTGCAACTTTGGTCATGTGCTATCTTTGCCTGTTTTATTGTTTTTTGCAGTTTCACTATATTCTTTGCAAAAAAAGAACCAATCCTATAAGGCCTTTTCAAATACATGGTTCACTTTAGCAATAAACTAAAGGAAAAGTATTTCTTTAGACACTGATTCCAGAGCTCCTAATAGGGAGTCCAGCTTGTGTTAAAATACACTGACTTTGAGGTTCGCAGATTTCCAGGTTAGCTGGATCTGAGCAGGATCTGAACTCTTCTTTCTGAGATTCAGGCTCCCCAAAACACCCCTGGGAAGAGACTGCTTTCCCAGTTCTTCTGTGGGACTGTGCCATCATAGACCTCAGACAGTGGAAAGGCTGCCCAAGCCTCTATCAGAAGGTACTTTCAAACCAGATGTGTTAGTTTTTCATGGCTGGTTTTGGGTAGCAGAGGTGCACAGAGGCGGTTTCTGTGAAAAGTGCTGGGAGCTTCCACCATGTCCAGCAGAGCCAATCCCTGATGGCTCTGAAGATGGACATGCTGCTGGCCAAAACTGGGCCAATGAGAGACGCTGGTAACACCTCTGTGATGGCATCTGTAAGAAGAAAACCAAAACAAAAGGACACAGTTTTTGCTTCTAGTTGGAGAGGGGAAGGAGGTGAGAACATGGAGACACCAAGGGCAGTGGAGAAGGAGATGATCCAGGAACCAGAGCTGGTGGTCTCACCAGGCTGCAGTGAGACCATGGTGAAGCAGCGGTGCCCCTGCAACCATGGGGATCCATGGGGATGCAGAGATCCACCCACAGCCCATGGGGATCCATGGGGGATACAGCGATCCACCCAAAGCCCCTGGAAATCCATGAGGGATGTAGAAATCCACCCACAGCCCATGGGGATCCATGGAGGACGCAGAGATCCACCCACAGTCCGTGGGGATCCATGGGGATGCAGAGATCCACCCACAGTCAATGGGGATGCACAGGGATGCAGAGATCCAGCCACAGCCCGTGGAGATCCATGGGGATGCAGAGATCCACCCAGAGCCATGGGGATACATGGGGGATGCAGAGATCCACTCACAGCCCATGGGGATCCACGAGGGATGCAGAGATCCACCCACAGCCTGTGGGGATTCACAGGGATGCAGAGATCCACTCACAGCCTATGGGGATCCACAGGGATGCAGAGATCCACCCACAGCCCCTGGGGAAAGTGCCCATGCTGGTGGATGCCTGGAGGAGGCTGTGATCCAGTGGGAGACCCAGGGGAGCAGCCTGTCCTTGGAGGACTGCACCCATGGAAAAAGAGACCCAGTCACAGCAGTTTTGGGAGGGCTGTCTGTCCGTGGGAGGGACTCACATTGCAGCAGGTGTGGTTTGGCTGCTACTCCTGAGAGTGGATCCACACTGGAAAAGTTCATGGAGATCTGTCTCCTGTGGGAGGGACCCCACATCCTCACAGGGGAGTTGCTTCTCTCCATGGGCCAAGCAGAAGAAAATTTTGGGTGATGAACTGGCCAAATCCTCATCCCTTGTTGCTTGCTCTGTTGGTGGGAAGGATGGAGGGTTTGGGGGAAGAAAGGTGTTTTAAGGGCTTATTTTTACTTCTCACTATCCTCCTCTAATTTTTAGTAATAAACTGACTTTGCATTTCTAAGATGAGCTTGTTTTGCCCTTGGAGTCTTTTCTTCCAGTCCTTAACTTATGAAATTTTTTTTTTTTTTTTTCCTCTGCCCAGCTGCAGCAGGGGAGGGTGAATGGGTGGCTGTTGTGGTGTTTGGCCAGTGTCAAAGCACAACAAAGGCTTTCATAAAAGGACTTCTCTGGGTGCATGGAAGACTAAAGAGAAGAGCTGCAAGGTTTGCTTGATTTGCTCTTAGCACAAAAACCAGAAATACTCCTCAGTTTATCTAACTCATTAATAAAATCTATATATTGGTTTCCCTTTTCAGGGCATCCTAGGATTTGGTCAGTGTGGCTGGTGGAAAACCCATCCTTCGAAATCTCCCTGGACTCAGTTTCCAATAATTGAGTGTTTTCTTTGGTTTAAGACATTTACAAGTAGCTGTTCACTATCCCTCAGCTCCTCAGATCTTTTTCATACTTTTTCTTATAAAAGTTGTTGACAGCAGCACCATATCTGTTGCAAAACTTGCTGTCCCAACCAATGTAGAATGTGCCAGGGATGGGGGCAGCTCCAGAATTCTTTGTCTATTTCTATTACAAAATGAAGCTTTAAATTGCTGCTTACAACATTAATCATAACTGTTACCCTACCATGTAAGCTGAAATACCTATCCTGAATTTTATAAGAAAGATTAAATGTGTAAAGTAGTCAAAGCCAGCCAAAGCCTGGCTTCTAAAATGCTAGTTTTCTATTGTGATTTTCAAGCAATTTTGACTGGTTTTACTGAAAGAAATCGATTCAAACAGAAAGAATTTTAAGTGTCACCTTTCATGAGAAACAAAATGTAAAACCTAATAATTATTTTATAATTAGAAAAAATGTTATTTTTTTTTCTCAAAAGCATCTTCATGATTTACGTCAGTGTGAAAATTCCTCCTGAAGGTGTTTAACTCTGTGTTTTCTTAATTAAACTCATTTCATAGTGTCTTGGGTTGCAATACAGGATGTGACCAAAAGTATTTATTCTATCACCATCTGTTGAGACCAGGTGTGGCAGTGATACTTATCTCCATGGGAGATATTCTGCTAAAGGGCCATCCATTGAAACCAGGTAGGGCATTGTTCTTTATCTTTTCACAACCCATCCTTCCTCCAGCCAGTCATTTTCTGCTAATGGCCATTGAGTCCCACTGTGGGACTGATAAAATTACTGCATCCCATTGGGAGTTGCTCCAACCAGGGGGAAGAGCCCAACATTTCTTACTAAGATAAAAACAGAGGTTTTGGGACACTAAGGGAGCCCTTTTCCCAATCGATTTCAAAGGAAAGCTGGACTTTTCCACACCATCACTGGACCTCCGGAGGGAAACTGCACCTTGTACAGGAGCACTGCTCCAACTGAGCCACATCTGTCACTGCAGGAGGATGCAGCCACCATGGAATGGGACTGCTGCCAACACCCTGCCTGACGGGGTGTCAGGTTGTGCTCTGACTTTGTCAGGGTTTGGGGTTTGTTCTTTGTAGTACTGTATTTCTATTTTAATTTCCCTAGTAAAGAACTGTTATTCCTATTTCCCATATCTTTGTCTGAGAGCCGCTTGATTTCAAAATTAAAATAATTTGGAGGGAGGGGGTTTACATTCTCCATTTCAAAGAGAAGTTCCTGCCTTTCTTAGCAGACACCTGTCCTCCAAACTAGGACACACAGATAGGCCATCTCATCCTTAGCTTATATCCACATGATACGCCACAGTGCGTAAAGAAATTTCACTCAGCCTGCCCCCTCATACCTCTTGGTTACTCATTTGTCTGTTTTTCTGGCTTCTTTTGAGATTCCTTCAGAGGATCTGGGATGAATCATTCAAAACCTCTCTGAGTGTGCTGTCAGGTACAGTTTTTGGGGTGTCCTGTGCAAGATCAGGAGTTGGATGTTATGATCCTTGTGGGTCCCTTCCCACTCAGAATATTCCACAACTTTAGGATTCTATGAAGTGTCATGCAAGAGTAACCTTGGTGGAAGCAGACACAATATGCTCCTATCAGAGAATATAATCATGCCATTAAAGTGTTTAGAAGCCTTTCCTGCAGACTTAGTTTGACACTATGTCCATTCACCCTCCTCTCCTTTAGTATCCTTGCATTATAATTGCCACAGCTAACAATGAGCAATTGGGAGACAAAACCCTTTGTCCAACATTGAAATTTCAAAGAAAGGAGACAGCAGCAGTGAGCAGTAATTGCACGCTTTTCCTCTTTTCCCTGCATTTTATTTACATTTTTACCTTGAAGTATCTTAATTGTCCATCTGCCCATTTCACAGCAGCTGACATCTTATGTTTAAGTGAGACACACTCTCGATCTTTGCTGGGAAGAGTGGCTTGAAAGCACACCAAAAATAAAAAAGGATCAGAGGATGGATTGCCATGCCAGCATACGTTTGTTTTCAGCTCTCATTTATGGTTCTTCTTGATCCAGCTTCTGTTTGGGGGAGGGAAAAGGGTGTAGCGCTGCTTTAAAACCCATAACCTTTGGAATTAAAATGAGTTCTCAGCACAAACTGAGCAATAAAAAAGCAATCATATCACCGGGCTGCTGGCCCTTATTATTTTAGCATCAGTGTGATGGGCTTTAAAAGCTTTAGACATGCTGGGAAAGTTAAATACACGTGTTCCATTTAAAACTGACCAGCATTTAAATACGTAGACACCTGCCATGACAAGCAGTCAAGGGATTGCTCTTTCATTTTATAAATGGAATAAAACTGCTCAGTAGAATGGCATGACATCTGTGTGGATATTTGTTTAGTTGCTACTGGTGTACTTAATGTGAGGGATTTAGAGTATTAGTCTCAGACAGCATTCTGCAAGCTCCACTTCCCCACAGCGACTTCTCTATTCAGTGCAAGATTTAAGTAGTTGAACAAAGTGATCCTTTTGTCTAGAATAAAATAAAGAAGTGTGTAGGGGTGAGGTGGCTTGTCTTCTCATTTTCCCTTCCTGCACAAAAGCTGCTAGGTTTGCTCGCAGCAGGAGCCACACAGTGCCTGCACTCTCAAGATGCTGGCACTAAGGGGGTGGGGGGAAAGAAGGAGATGGTTTTGTTCTCTGGGCAAATGGAACAAAAATTCTGTTTATCTGAGGGTTCAAACAGAAAAAACTTGTCTCTAATTAATATTGGGGTGGTTTAATCCTGTTAAATATTTATATTGGAGTTAATGCTGAACTGAAAACATGAATTTCATTGAAACAAGTAATTACTTTAAATATACCAGAACTAAGAATTCAAATTTCTGAGATATTTCCTTTCTTGAATTCACACACAATCACAATGTTCTCTCTGCCCTGTCCCCCAGGGTTTGAATTTCAGCATATTTTCAGTTCTCCCATGTGTGCCTAGGAATGAAGAAATGTTGAACTTATTGCATGCTGAAAGTGTTTTGCTCCTAAACAGATTTTCCCCTGTGATGGAATGAAAACACAATCAGAATAATGTAGATTTCTGCCAGTTGCAAGAATTATTGCAGATATCAACTTCTGTCCTTTTCCATGTGGGGTTTTTTTCACCTCTCCATTCTTTTCTCTTCACTAATGCAAAACAATCACTGTGCATTGCTTTTGGGACCGGTATTTGCTTTTTTTGTGCAACATTCCTCATTTCAGTATCTTGATGTTAGCTCTTCTTTCACAATTCATTTTTATTTACAGTTATTTATGCTGGAGATGAAAAACTATAACATTGAAGGAACAGAGTTATTTACACTTTAGGACTGTAATCTGTTTTTAATTAGCCCAAAAGAATAATTTGTCAGTGTCTTATTTCTGACCATCTGTAGAAAATGTCGCCTTTATCCCTTTTTAAAGTAACAAAACCATAAATGCAAATTTGAGTGATATTTTCCCCCATTGCTTTTCTTCCTCTTCCACTCTGATATTCCACCTATATAAACATCATTTTCATATTGCTGCCACAATCCCAAAGTGAAAAAAACCAAACAATCAACCAGTCCTCTTTTTGTTTTGTGTTACTGTTAGGGTAATTTAAAGAAGCGAAAACTACTGAGAGTGAATAAACCCTATATCTTTAAACCGACTTTTGTATTCTGGGAGTATTGTGTAGTAGAAATGTGAAGATAAGCCATTGTGCTTGATTTTGATGCTTCTAGACAATATTTTTCATGTCATAAAAGAAAAACAGTGCTTCTTTAAACTCCATGGATCCTTTCTAAGAGGGTAACTCCCTGCATTGACTTTTATCTCTAGAAAGGGATATGTAGAATTTATATTAAAAATAAATTCCAGAACTGTCTTGAGAAAGTCAAAGAACTAAAACCGTGAGAAATATAAAAAGAAAAAAATCTCTATTATGTACATACTTGTCCATTAGTTCAGCACCTGATCATCCCTCAAGATTAATGTTTTAATGCTACTTGAAGGAATATTTAAGAGACAGAGAATTAAGAACATAAAAGCTTGATTTCATCACAGAGTTAGTTAGTTAGTTAGTTAGTTAGTTAGTTAGTTAGTTAGTTAGTTAGTTGGTTAGTTAGCTGTATCTGTGCTGGAATACCTGGCACCACACTGTCCCTAAAAACTCTGTTAGGACTTTGTGACAGTTTTCCACTCTTCCCTGAAATAACCTGGGAACCCATAACAGAAATGAGAGATGAGATGACATCAGAGCTCCTGAGCTGCTGGTGCTGCCTTGGAGACCTTCTGAACATTTTAATCTGTTTCCTCAGTATGAAAACTTGAATGGAAGCAAAAACCATTCTTTATCTCATAACTGTCAGTGAATCCAAGTTACAAGAATCTTTGGCAGCTACAGAAGAGTTGAGAGCATCCAGCAGGAGTGCAGGCAAGCCCTCAAGTGAAGTAGACATCGGCTGAATTTCTGAGGGCAAGGAAAGTCTATGGAAAGGCAAAAGTGTCAACAGGGTAGAGCAGGAATTTGCCTTAATCTGTATTATCCTGTCCTAATTTTTTTCCCTCTTCTGGGACTAAGATATTCTAGGAATACAGTAATAAAGTTTTACTTCTTAAGTTTTCTGGCTAGGATCTAATGACAACAGAAATCTAAACGAAAGCCTCAAAGTCATTTATGGGGCATCTTTAGATGTGAACTTGCAAATACTGTGAAATTAATTTTTGCCTTTCTGAGGAAACAGGGGAAAATTATAACAATATGAGTTATTGGAACACACATTTAACATTTTCTGGGACACGTTTACATGGAGACAAGTGCCTTGATACTGGCTTGGATACATCTATTTATATCTTAGCCAAAAAAAAAGTGCAGTAAAATTTAACTAATTAACTAACTGGTCAGTTACTGTAATGGCTCTGGCTGGGATGGAATTCACTTTCCCAGGGCAGCCATCCCAGAGCTGTGCTGGGCATTGGTGGCTACAGAGGTGCTGGTGGCACCGCAGAGTTTTGGCTCCTGCTGAGCAGAGCTGGCACAGCACCAGTGTTGTCTCTCTGACTCCAGTCTCCACCCAAACATCTGCAGGCTGAGGGTGAGCAATCTGTTGAGAGGGGACAGAGCCAGGACACCTGACCCAAACTGACTGCAGGATATCCCATCCCATGTGTTAATTTGCTCAGTAACAAAAGTCAAGAGAAAGGAGTACAAGGGGAGCATCCATTGCTAAGGTGTTTGTATTCCAAAGGTAATCCTTGTGTACTGAGGCCTTACTTCCCAGGAGGCAGCTGGACATTGCCTATGGAGGGGAAGTAGAGATAATTATTTTTATTTTCCTTCGTTTTCCTGCATGGCCTTTACTTTTTTTTATTACATCTACAAGATTTTAATCTTATTTATTCCATGTCCCACTGAGGGAAGGGATTTAAAGGGTCCCTTGGTGGGCACCTGACAGCCAACCATAATCAACCTACCACATAAATAAACATTAACAGGATAAAACAGGAACATTAAATTATCATTCTATATCAGCTCCATTTTAGCCATTTAAGAAGCTGAAATAGGCGTAAAGAAACTCTTCATGTGCTAATACTTCATCTACAAGAGCCTTTTGAATTATAGAGATCCAGCAGACAATTGCACATACAGCCTTGTCAGTTCATGATATCCCATGACAAGCTATCATTAGGTGCTCAGGCAGCCTGCAATGTCACCACTTACACTGCTGTAGCACCAGCCAAATCTTTATTTAATCTATCTATGTACTGAAAAATGATAAACCAGATTATGACTCACAATTAAATGTCTCCTGCATGATCCCACATATGGAGTTTACAAGAGCTGGTGAAGAAACTGGGATGTTCAACAATTTGGCTCTTTTATATATCCATGTTCACATGTGTCAATTCTGTGTCTAGGACATGTTAAAGAGCCTCTTCAGTCTAGAGAACCATGCAAAAGCTGTCACCCTCTACATTTACACCAGTAAAAACCATGGCAAAGCCTGAACACAGACCATGATTGTCTATGTAATTAGTATTCAAGTGTATGTATGCAAGTGTGGTGAAAAACACACTCAGGAGGATAGGCTGTCCTATATAAACAAAAAGGTAAATCCAGAGTTCAAAAGGTTTTGGGTCAAATTTTCTATTGAAATACTTCCTCTGAATTTACTCCTGAACATTTTTGTGCCAGTTTCAGCTTCATATTTAAAAGCATTTTTTGTTCCTGATCACCCATCAATGAAAACTCCTTTTAAGTCTCCTGTATTTTTCTGTTCTACGTGTCTTTAGAAAATTTATTTGAATAAGACCTTATAACCTTTGGTCTTCATTCTTTGAAAGAGCTATGCATAAGTTAGCTTCCCCTCCTATCTCCATCCCTAATATTTGTTTATAAACTAGAGATTTTTCTCAGCATCTTTCCAGTACAATTTTTTTAATTGTAGCTTATTTGTTTACCCAGTGTACAGTCTGTAGTCATAGAGAGACAGACTGAACTCTAAAGCAATGCAGTGAGCACTTTGTAATTGCTTCCTTGTGGAGGGCTGAAGGATTTTTCAACATGGTAACCCAGAACAGTGCAAGGTAAAGTTGCTCTTGTACTTGTGTGAATGTATACTCTGTGCTTACACTTCATAAAATGAGTACAAAGCTGCTATCTGAGAACAGAAAGCGCAACACTGTGCATAAAAAAAAAAAGAAAAAAAAAAGGCAGAGGCACAGTCCCCAGGACTGATCCAAAGCCACAGAGGTTAATGAAAAGACTTCTGTGTGCATTGGATCAGGGTGTAACCTCATGAATAGTTGTGGATATATTTAATGCTGCCAGCACAGTTGCAAGAAGACCACTCACAAAAAGTAAATGATGAAGGGAGACTATTTTAATCCTGGCATCTGGGTCTTTTGACTACCATTTGGAACAGGAAGTGGGAGGAGCCTTGCAAAACAAGGTAATTGGATTCTTCCTGCCCCATTGAAGGTCATCTCAAGGCTTTGAAAGTAAGATTTTCCATCCTTTATTTTTTTATTTTATGATTTTGCTTTCCAGCCAAATGAATGCAAATGGCATCCATAACAGAACCTGGGACCTCTGTCTCTAGAAACAGAGTTTTTCTACTGAAGAGCAAAGCAGCATCCTTTAGTTTAGCAAAAAACAGTTCATGCTATTCTCATGAACACATCTTTTATATTACGTCTTAAAAATGTGTCACATTAATAAAGATCACTATCAATTTGAATCCAGCTCACCTGTAGATCCAAATTTTTCAGCTCACATTCACTTTCACTTTATAGAAAATAAACTCAAATATATTTAGTCTGTAGGAAAATTATAGCAGAAACTCAGCCACAAAGGCACAATGTGATTGTTTGCCCACCAATTGACAGCTTCTTCCAAGACCCTTCATTTAAAACAATATAAAATAATTAGCCATAAAAATCTAACAATACATTCCATACCTATACATGTCTTTTTCAGCTACACACATCACAAAAAGGAACAATATAATTCAGTTAGCTTTAAAAAGTCTGAAATTTGATTCAATTCAGGATTTAGGTTTAGATTGAATTGGACAATTTACTAATTGCTTTTCAAAATGTTAGAAGAAAATGACTTTCTGTCCGAGACACTGTAGGCAAGGACTTCTCTAATGCATACATATATTTTAATTGGTTTACTGCTGGTTTAACTTAATGTGTTTTTCTAAGTGAAGGTATGCTTTGGAATCTAATTTATTTTTCTTCTTTCAAATGATTTTATAAATAGTACCTACCAGCATTACTATAATCATATTTTTACTTGGTAGTCTCTTTAAAGCTTTGGTGAAAATCTGAGTTTGTCAAGGAGGACATTAATTCACGTTATACATTTGTATTTTATCTCTACAAGAATTCCTTGGTGCTACAGTGATTAAGCATGAAGACAAAAGGTTTGAAATGTCACTGTAGTAGCATCCCAGCATCCTTGCCATGGACAGGGTGTCTCAAAAACAAAGGTTCATTGCACAGGGCTTAACGTTATCTCCACTCCTATTTAGAGGTTTTTTCCAGGGATTAAAAATCGCACTACCAACTGGGTTGTTAAAACATATGAAAACTACCACAAAATTCTGGCTATTTAAAAAAAATACTTAAAGTAAAATTAAGTATTAAGAAAGGGAGATCAGACTAACTCTGTCAAACTAATTCTGTCAGTGGTGTATTTTAGATATTATTGTTTATTCTTTTTTTAAAGACTGTAATAATTCATTGAATATACATATAAAGTATCAGCAAATAGTAGATATAGGCAAATGGTGAATGTTTTCTGCTTTCTTTCTGCTTCAGTGTGTAAAAAACAGCTGAATAACTTAAATCAAACACTCTGCTGTATTACTCCATTCTTACTTCTACTCGGTACCATACAATTATAGAACATCTTGTGTTGTAAGGGACCTTCAAGATGACCTAGTTCAGCCCCCTGCCACATACAGGGACATTTTTCAATACACTCAGTTGCTCAGAGCTCTATCCAACCTGGCCTTGAAGACTTCCTGGGATGAGGTATCCACAGCTTCCCTGGGCAACCTGTTCAGAGCCTCATCACCCTAACAGAAAGTAATTTCTCCCTAATATCCAATCTAAACCTCCTGTCTATCTGTTTGAAGCACCTTGCACTTGTTCTTGTTAAACCTCATGAGATTCCCATAGGCCACTTCTTGAGCTTGTCCAGGTCCCTCTGATGGCTTCCAGTCCTTCAGGTGTGACTACCTCATCACTCAGCTTTCTGTTACCTGCAAACTTACTGAGGGTGCACTCAATGGCTTCATCCACATCATTAATCAAGACTCTAAATAGCACAGGGCTCAGCTGGACCCCTGAGGGACATCACTTGTCACTGATAGCCACTGGGGCTCTGAGCCATTGGCCACCATTCTCTGGATGTGACCATCCAGCTGCTTCCTTGTCCAGCTAATAATCCACTCATTGAATCCATCTCTCTCCAACTTAGAAAGAAGGATGTTGTGGGGTGCTACATCAAAGTCTTACAGAAGTCCAGGTAAATGACATCAGGAGCCCTTCCCTTGTCCACTGATGACTCCACTGTGGACTCCATCACAGAAAGCCCCTTGGTTGGTCAGGCAGGACCTTCCCTTGCTGAAGCCATACTGGCTGTCCCAAATCTCCTCCCCGTTCTCTGTATACCTTAGCATGGCTTCTAGAAGGATCTGTTCCATGATCTTCCCAGGTACAGAGGGGAATCTGACAGGGTGGTAGTTCCCAGGGTCTTCCTCTCTATGGTTTTCAAAAATTGATATAAGATTTGCCCTTTTCCAGTCACCTGGGACTTCATCTGACTGCCATGACTTTTCAAATATCACAGAGAGTGACTTGGCAACTGCATCAGAAAATTCCCTCAGGACTCTGGGATGCATCTCACTGAATCCCATAAACTTGTCTAAGTTTAAGTTGTCATGAACCTGGCCTTTACATGCAGGTGTTCAAAGCAGTTTTGGTGCAATGTATGAAAATGCAGTATGTTACTGGAAAAGGGTGACACACTGAATATGCCCACCTGGACTGCTTGCACATCTCATTTTTAGATCACTTCAAAGCATTATTCAAAAAGTCAACATAGACAGCAACAACAAAAAAAACCCCAACCCTCAAATGTCTGTGTTCCTGCCCTGCCTTTCTGCAAGTCACAGTGTAGAGCTCTCTCCAAAATGGTCTGCTACATGAGCAAAAACCCATCAGGGCTTCTCCCTGCCTAGTGAAAAATATTCCAAGCCTTATAGTACTTACACAGTGCTAATGGCTTTTGTGGTCCATCTGAGGGCATTTAGTTGGGCTTGAATAGATATGTCTCTGCCAGGGAGCACCAAGCCAGTCATTTGGATTTGGGAGATTGGCTATGCTGAAAATTACTGTTCAGTAATGTGCTCTGCATAGTTTTCAAAAATAAAGATTAGACCTAAACATTTTGAGATACCTGTGGAGCAAAATCAGTCATTTAGTTTAAAAAAAGATGGAAGAGCTCAGGCAGGGTTTCTGAGCAACTTCTTTTCCATAGGATCTCCCTCATTTCTTGCTTCACATTTTCAATTACGCCCTAATTCCCAAGTCCTGATTCACGGGGGCACTCTCATTACAAGAAGAGACTGGAAGAGCAGAGGTTGTTTGGTCTTGCCAAACAAAGGCTGAGAAGAGACATGATTGCTGTCTATAAATATATCATGGGGGTAAACACAGGAGAAGGAGAAGCTAAAGGACAATGTTGTCATAGGAACAAATGGGAATTAACTGGCTATGAATAAATTCAGGCTGGGAATTAGAAGAAGGTTTCTCGTCATAGGATCAGTGATGTTTTGGAAAGAATGGGTGAGAAGAGAGTGAGTGAAGAGGGAAATAACCTATTTTAAAGAAAATACCATTTCAGGTTATGGAGGATATTGGGATGGCAGTGGTGTGATAGCACACTCCTCATCGACTAGACTCTTTTCAATCTTATATTCTTAGATTTATTAATAATTTTCTAAGTATTTTAAATATTATTGGTTAAAAATTATCTAATGTTTTAACTTTACCAAAAACCTCTGTCTGAGCAACACGTATAGGTGGAAAGGAAAACTATCTCACAAGTATTCAAAAGAGCATTCAGCTCATATCAGTATAATTTTTCAAACTTCAGTGCAAAATAATCATGTGTTAGGAGGCAACAGGGATTTACCTTTCAAGAGCAGAAGAAAATGGAGGTAACAATAAAAAACAAGCAATGGAAAACTGCAGAGGGGCAGGTACATTTACACATTCTGTGGGCAAAGCAACTCACTCTGCTGAATTGCACTGCACAAGCCACAGCTGCAGCCATCTCTGTGTTGCAACCGAGATAATATAATGTGTCTTCCTTTTTTGTTTAATTTTGGATGTGTGCTACCTCAGACACCTTCATGTCCAAACAGACAGTTTGAAGGTCAAAAAGAAGCACTTTTGTCTTCATGTGCATCCCATTGTATGTACCTGCTTGAAAGATAAGTGACAGAACCTGGAGGCAGAAAAGTGCAGTGTTGACTGTCTAAGAATCTTGGTTCATCTGGAGGTCTGGTAGGCAGTCATAGGTAAAAACACTGCATCAGCCTCTTGAAAACTCTTAATAAACATCTGCCACATCAAATGGAAAGGTTTTCAAGTACCACAGAGCTAGTGAAGCTAAATATTTAATTCACTGGGGGTTTTTTTTGCCATTACTGATTGATAAATAAAGCCACACCCGTAGATGTATTTAACATGATCACCCTCACATTTTCAGTGGCTGCCCTGCTTGTAGCTCTGTCGATGCCTATGTCAGGCTTACCTAGAAAGAGAGGCCAGACAAAGTTAAAAGGATAAAAGCAGTTATATTTAATGAAGGGCTTTCAGGTACATTAAGGGCAGACAAGGCCTCCCCAAGGGGCTACATCCAAGATGGATGATGGTCATGAGATTTTTAGACAGATATAAATTTGGTCTATTAGTACATCAGTGGTTAATCCCACAATTACAGCTTCAGGTGATGAGGTCACATGCCCCCAGTTTGCTTCCCCCCAATTCTCTTTTGTTCATACTTTTCAGGGCCCGAGGCAGAGGGTGTCCTTGGATCTCAGGCCTGGATTGTTTTGTCTGACCAAAGTGTGAAGACATAAATATAAAATAAATACAAAATCTAAACACTTAAGGCATCACTGTGATGGGGTATGGTTACTAAAAGTTCCAGGATGGGGCTCCTGTTCTTATTCTGTTCTTCCACGGTTTCCTGCAGTTTGAAATCTTGGTAGAAGTTTGGATCTCCTGTGCAAGAGCAAAACAAAAATGTAGTTATTGGGCTGGGGAGAACAGGCCCCTAGAGAATGTAAAAGAAGGAACAGCTTTTTTCTATTCACTGCATGTGACAGTAACTCAGTGTGAATACAGCTGTGTTGTTTAGGAGCAGTCAGTGCATTAATGTGGATCAAAAAACTCTCCTAATTTAAAAAATGTATATACTAAAATCTGTTTGTCCAGAAAAAAACAAACATAAATTTAACTTTGTTTATATGTGATTGGAGATGTTAGAAAATATGCTTAAATCTTAAACCAAATCTTCTTTATAATCAGACTGTAGGAAGATTACTTTGGCAAAGTATTTGAACTATTTAGGAAAGGAGTAAAAATATACACTTTACCTCAATGTGAATTATTTATTCAACAAGGCAGCATATGAAGATGATCTGAAATCTGACATCACTTACATAACTGGCACATTTAAAGATAGTATTTCTGGTTTTATTTGCAAATTATACTGTATAAATTATGTATTCATAAAAAACTCTACCCTTCAAAAGACAAATAGTTTGACAGATATTAACATTGAAAGTAACACTGTAAGCAAAAGAAACTCTTCCTCATATGTTCTGTCCATTTTTGAAAAAAAACATAAATAAAACATATTGGTGCTCAGAGTAACACACAAAGAGAAAATAAAAAGACATGTAAAAAGAACAGAGTTTAAGGTCATGGCAAGAATTTGAAATTACTAGCTGTGGAGCCTGCTTACATCTCTGATGAAAGTTTGGGGGTTCAAACTCTAAAAATTCCTCATTGGGATTCCTTTTTGGTTTCTCTGCTCTCAGTCTTACATGCTCCCTCAATGCATATATTCACATCATACCTGTTCTGCAGTGGGGATGATTAACTACTGGATAAATTACAAATGGAAATGGTAGATGCTCCTGCAGTAAAAATCAAGATGGAATGTTTTTTCTGGAATGTATCACATTACTTCTTGTGCTGAATATGATATAAATAATAATTTAATTGTGTCATTTAATTGTCCAGCATTAACATGAGATCATATTATAAGATCTATAACTTTAAAAAATACCATAACTTTAAAAATCTGCCAGTATCTAGTGAAAAACAGTTATGTAAGAGAAGGAAAAGAGATAAGGGGAAAATAAATTATTCACTACTTTATATGCAGCTGCAGTCTCAAATTTACATTTCTATAGCTGGTGTAGTAGATATAGTTTTTAAAAAGGCAGTTTATTGGTCTAAGTAATTTCTTAAAGGAAAAAAGATTTTAGCTAGTAATTTATCAATTAAAAGTAAGTGTTGCTAATTGTACAGATTAGCACTTGCAACTGTTCATCCTCTTTTCTCTGGGCATCTTCAAGTCATTTATCCATCTTCAGGTGAATGAGCTGTACACTAAATACATCTTGTGGTGCAATTGCAATGAGGAATGCTTTCAAAAGTGACTGTTACTTGCAAATAAAAGGGGGAAAGGAATCTTAAATTGTGCTGTTGACTTGTAGCTGCTTCCAAAATTCAGTATGACAGCTCTTTAATGTTAGATAAAAATGATACAATAAGAAGTTCATAAAAAGTGAAGAAAAAACATCCCTTCTTCAATAGAAACTAGCAGACAAATTCATATAAAGCAGAAGCTAAAATGTTTTTCACAGTCTGGGATCCAAAGCTAGTCTATGAGGTGAGACCCATAACACTAATGTGGGTTTTTCTCCTGGCACTTGATCTGACACCTCTTTCATTGGATAAACTATTTTTACTGTGTGAAAAAATAAACCAAGAGTCACAGGTAAATGCACTGAGAGTCCTAAGTTACCATTTCGAATTCCAAAAAGCTATTCAATCTTGTCATGCTCTTTAGCAAACAATATTTCTCATCTTATCAAGGAGAAAGTGCAAAAGTCATCTGAAAAACAGCATTTCTACCTTATGAAAGTGACAGTTGTTTTCAGCTTCAAATCAGGACAATAGAAGGTTTGAACATGGGTCACCCATCACCTAGGAAATTGCTTGTAACATCAGACTATTTAGAAAATAGCTTCACTTCCAGATTTCTTCCAGACCATTGACATAGTCTTAAAAAATGCTTTTTAGAAGACTTGGCTACATTTCTGTGATTTTTGTTTTGTTTTGTTTTGTTTTGTTTGTTTGTTTGTGATGAACATGGTGATGGTGCTGTGTTGATGTTTGCTCTTTGCAATTTCAGATGTCTTTTCCAGCCTTTATGATTTTATGAATCTTATAAAGTTCTAGCTTGCCTGCAGCCACATTTTATCTGCACCTGTTAACATTGCTATAGACTTTTCAAACTGAAGACACGAGTTAATATTGTCTGAGATTGCAAATAAGAATAATGAACACACTTCCACCCTAGAATGATCTTCCTAATGGTGATCTGGAGTTTGGAATGAAACTCCATGAAGTGTAGGTAATGTTTGCTTTCCAAATAATTAATTTTTTAAAAAATAAATATAGTTTTTTATTCTATATTTTTCAGGATATTGTTTCAAACTTAATACAGGGTTTCATGGACTGTGTGTTTGGTAAACCAGGCAAAAATGAACACGCTTCTCTGAACTCAGCCTAACCTTTCACCCCCCATGACTGTGGTGGCCTCATTTGTACTCCTTGTAAAATGGCTCCAAAAAAATAGAAATGGCACAGCTGGCAGTTTGAGGAGTTAGAGTCGATAATAAAAGTCGAAAGATCACATTCAAGGGCAGTGGCTGAGCTTTCTCATGAAACCTGTGTAATGACTGTTTACTCTGTTTTGTGCTTCTGTCAAAGGCATTAATCTCACATTTCCTGAGTGCTACATTTGATCAAAACCATTTCATTTAAAAAGTTAAAGAGCCTGAAATCATATTGTTGTTAAAAAAACTGTGCTGAATGGGGCAACAAATCCTCTATTTTCCCTTTTCACTCCCTGACACTTGAGGGTTTTTAAATTAAATCTTACCCCCAAGATGTATAGCTTATTCACTTATGCTCCTCTTATGTATATTTAGTCTCCTCAAAATATTTGTGTTTTAATTCAGAATAATATTTGAAAATTTGCTTGAAAGTTTTACTCTTTATGTCCCAGAGAGTTTCTTAAAGATTTTGCTCCTCAACCAAATATACAAGCAAAACCCAAAAGAAAACATAGTGATTGTTGCAGGTTTTCAGGGAACAAGCATGTCCATATCAGGTTCAGTCCCAGATTTTGGACTGATTTAGAGGCTATGACAAGCTTTTACAGCATTTGGCTGTTTTAATAATCTTGAACATAAACATTTTAAAAAGTCAGACTGAACAGAGGAACTTCTGTTATTTTGGAAAAAGACTTCACATTAACATTTAAAGGTGGTAAAAAGTCACCCAGGAATGATATATGCATGTCTTGCACTTAATAAATCATGGAGTGGTTTGGGTTGGAAGGGAACTCAAAGATCACCCAGTTCTGACCTCTTGCCATAGGCAGGGACACCTCAAAAAAGCACTGAATGCCCCAGTAGGTAGCAATGCCATTGCCATAGCTCAGTGTTTGAGCTTGGATAATATTTTTTATAGTTAAGCTCAGATCAGTAAGCCAAACCTCAGATTTATCGACCATCAGATTTCAAGATGACCCTTAAATAATACTGTGTAAACTGACTAAAATTCAGTTTATTTGAAGGTTTGGTATAATTTGCGCTTCTTCATTGATGGCAATTCAATACAGAATTACAGATTTACCAGTCTTCTTGTATCTGCATCTGTTTTCCCTTTCCAGTGTGTCTCAATACAACTCATTTTTTGATCCTCAACATTTCTGAATAATATTAATAATAATAATAATAATAATAATAGGAATAACATGCTTTTACCCTCACAACTAAAATATGAAAACTATGACCATACTTTATTAAAAGACTGAAATTAGTGAACATTTTGTTCCTCCTGCTAAACTGGCCACTGTTGTAAATGAGTACTTTGCCACACCAACTGTCTATCACAGTCTTGTTACACAGTATTACATTATGGAAGTTCAACACTGCATTTAATGCCCTGATTTGTAAATGTTTCCCTGGCTTAACTTTTCTCTTTCACATGGCAATGTGTCATTGAAATAGATAGTTTCATTAAGTTCTTTAAATTATTGGTATTTATCATTCCTACGAATGTATCCCTAGAAGTCTCTTTCCACTAGAAAGCCAATTAGAGTAGGATTAGTGCATATTGAGAATATGAGACAGTCCCTGTCCTGCAGGTTCTCATTCAGACATTCAAAGCTAGAAAAAATGTTGTAAAACTTAGGATAAATTAAATTAAATTAAATTTGATTATGCAGAACACCTGAAATTTATATGACTGCATGG